>NC_034612.1:29102480-29109477 GCF_900095145.1 Mus pahari
TGTGTGTGTATGTGTGCGTGTCTGTGTGTGTATCTGTGTGTGTCTATGTGTGTGTGTATGTGCGTGTCTGTGTATCTGTGTGTGTACATGTGTGTGTGCATGTCTGTGTGCATGTCTGTGTGTGTGTCTGTGTGTGTGTGCGTGTCTGTGTGTGTCTCTGTGTGTGTGTGTGCGTGTCTGTGTGTATATCTGTGTGGGTCTATGTGTGTGTGTATGTGCGTGTCTGTGTGTGTGTCTGTGTGTGTATCTGTGTGTCTCTCTGTGTGTGTATGTGTGCGTGTCTGTGTGTGTATCTGTGTGTGTCTATGTGTGTGTGTATGTGCGTGTCTGTGTGTGTGTCTGTGTGTGTGTCTGTGTGTGTATCTGTGTGTGTGCATGTGTGTGTGTGTTTTTCTAGGAACTGAACACAACCTCATGCATGTTAGGTAAGCATGCTGTCACTGAACCACAGCCTGAGCCTTTTAATTATTATTATTACTACTACAAATTCATTTTGAGACAGGATCACAATAAGTTGCCTAGGACAGGCTTCAAACATGTCATCCTCCTGCCTTAGCCTTCCTGTAGGATGGCAAGCCCTGGACAAGGAAATGCAAGATCCAGCATAAGCTCTTTCTTAGTTTAAGTGTGTCCTGGGAAACACTAGGATAGAGTACTTGCCGAGCATGCACAGAGCCCCGGGTTCAATTCCCAGCCTTGCATAAACCAGGAGTGGTGAAGAACACCTGTGAACCCGGCACTCAGAGGTGGAGGCAGGAGGATGGAAAATTCAAGGTCATCCTTAGCAATACAGGGAGTCTGAAGCCAGCCTGGGCTACACGAGACTCTGTTTTAGCACCCCCCCCCCCATTACATGTTAGTTATCTGAAATTCAAGTTTAGTTAGCATTGTCCTGTGATCTGCCTGGCAGCCCCACATGCAACAGACGCTTTGATGTGGTCCAGGCTTCCCCATGACCTGGTTCCAGCTGTAAGAACATTCTAGAGGTTCTCAGGCCCCTCTTTCTCAGCAGCTCCAGGAATGAGCAGCTTGTGGTCCTGGGTCTCTCGCCGCGACTCTGCTTCCCCTCAGGTCACAGCCAGGCTCCAGGTCTATTAATCCTGTGGCCTCAGGCCAGTGCTGGACCTCAGTCTGAGGTGACCCCAACTGAGGCCTCTGTCACATGGCCTCATGTGACACGCATGTGGCTTGCCCTAACCTCCAGCTCCCACTCTGGGATGTAAGGAAGCCCCTGCAGCTACTGACCCAGGGCCCCAAATGAGAAGCCACATCTTGAGTGGTGAAACTCCCAACTCACCAAAGTAGTCAGAGGGTCCAAGGCGCCCCACTTCCACATACTCCTCATTGGGGGATCGTCGCTGGAGGACTGAAGCAGTGCCCTATGGGAGAAGGGACAGGCGAGAGTCAGCCAAGTGTGCGGGTCAGCTGTTAGAGGGGCATGTTGGGAGCCACTTGCTTGGGGACATCATATGTTGGGGATTACTTGCTTAGGTGGGTATGTGAGGGGAGTCACTTGTTGGAAAGTCACTTGGGGAGTCTGCAGTAGGAGCCACTGCCTGTGTGTCCCTTCTTTTTGGCTCCTTTCCTCCATATAGATATAGTTGCTTCCATCCTTAACTATGCTGGCCTCTCTTTCCTCTTTTTGAGTCCACCAGGCCTTCTGGGAGGCGAACCCCCATGCAATCTGAGCTCTGAGTTGTTGTGGTTGGCTAATGCACCCTCCCAGACACCTAGAAGCCTATCCTGTCTGAACCCTGATTTTATTGACACAGTGGAAGCTCCCCCAATAGGGACCTACCCAGAGCCTTCCCCAGAGGTCCTGATGGTAGTGGTGGGGATGGCCCCAAGGTGCAGTACTTTGTCCCAGTGCTGAGAGCTGACCTTGGACTGCAGTTTAAGGACAATGAGCTGTCTTAGCCACGCTGAGGGGGGCTCTAGGGAGGCAGGGAGAAGCATGCTCTCAGGGTCACACACCTGCTGAGCTATGCAGCCCCTCCTTACTCCCAGGAGGGCAGCGGGTCTGCAGATGAAGCTGGCTCAATGATTAACAGAGCAGCTGCAACAGGTCACCGGCCCCTGGAAACGTTAAAGACAAGGCCGGGGCACCCCGAGGCGTCTGGGTGACCAAATGCCTCCCGTGCTCACGAGGCCAGCTACCCGGCTGGACCATGGCTCCTTTTAGGTAAGTCCTTCCTGAGTCAGAGTCCCCACCTGTCACCTTTTGGGCCAGGAAGATAGAGATGCCCTTCAGCATTGCCAGTGATTCCTAGCAAGGACAGCAGAGCTTAGCCAAGTATGGTGAGCCTAGCATCCCAGAATTTTGGGAAGCTGAAGCAGGGGGATTGCTGTGAGTTTGAGGTCACCCCGGGCTACACAGTGAGACCTTGGCCAAAAATCCTGCTCATCAAACAAAAACAAGGCCAAAGCAAAACAATAAAGACGACAACAAAAAAACTCACAAGAAGGAGAAAGAGGAGGAGGAAAAGGAGGAAGAGGAGGAGGAGGAGGAGGAAAACAGGAAAAATAGAGCTTTGAGTCGGCTCTGGGAGTCACTTGCAGCCAAGTCTAACGAGAGACTTGCACGGTAGAAGGAGAGAGCCATCTCCCAAAAGTTGTCCTTTAACCTCCACACATGCGCCATCTCCCCACAAATAAGTAAATTTTTTTTTTTTTAAAAAAAGGCATTTGAGCTGTAGAGATGGTTTGGTTTAGTGCAATTGCTGTTATTCCAGAAGATTTTCATCACACACACATTGAACAAAGGAAGGAAGGGAGAGAGGAGACAGAGACAGAGACAGAGACAGAGAGCTTGGGGGTGGGTTCAGGTATGGACTGAATCTGTAATGGCAGCACTCAGGAAACAGGAGCAAGGACAGGAAAATAATTCAAAGTCATCCTCAGCTCCACAGTGCATTCAAGGCCAGGCTGGGCTACATGAGACCCCTTTCCAAACACAACACAACACAACCCAACACAACACAACACAGTGACTCTGACCCTGAGCATCACAGTATAAGGGACCTACTCTGAGGAGCCAGTCTTTAGCTCAGCTCCCAGACTCTGATCAGCCAAATCCCTGGGGCAGGCAGCTGCCTAGGGGCTTCTGCATCCCATTTAAGACCCACAGAGACTCAGGCCCAGGGATGCTGAGAGGTTCCTGCAGCCTGGTCCTCAGGGCCCCCCGTGTTGGTGTTGCTAGGTCTCCAGGGCCACCAATCATGCCTAGATATCTTGGTGCTGGCCCCACAAGTCCACTCTTTAGGCACAGACAGCATTGCATGGCAAAGTGGGCTTCATCACCCAGGCTCACTCAAACCCAGTCTTGCCACAGCCTGGCTAAATAAGTGACCCCAGGTCAGCAGCTGGTGCCCACAGAGCCTGGAGTCCCCAGACGCCCCGAGCAGCCCCCGCAGTTGGATTCTCAACCTGACTCCCGGGCTTCTGCATGTTTACGAATTTGGCTGATGGATGGAGTGGGGCATGTAAACACGAGTCCACTCCAGGGCTGCCAGTGTGTGCAGGGAGCACAGGCAGGGAGCACAGGCAGGGAGCACATGCTTATCCTCAACAGGGACCCCAACAGAGGAGAGCTCCACCTGTCAGGACAGCTCACAGTGGTGGGGTCCTGAACCCACACAGGAGAGGCACTCTGACTTTTCCATGTTAGGGCTGGGGACAGGTGGGGGGGCTTCCTGTCTTTAAAGTCACAGCTGGAGGTGGTGTTGGGGACAGTTTAGTCTGTGCTTACCACATAGGCTTGAGGACTTGAGTCTGACCCTCAGCATTCCCATAGGGTTAAACTTGGTGACCCAGACTTATAATCTCAGAGATTTGTTTGTTTGGTTTGTTTTTTTTTGTTTGTTTGTTTTTTGTTTTTTTCGAGACAGGGTTTCTCTGTGTAGCCCTGGCTGTCCTGGAACTCACTTTGTAGACCAGGCTGGCCTCGAACTCAGAAATCTCAGTGTTTTTTTTAACTATGTAGTGTTTCTATACATTCACTGCCCCCCTCCACAAATAATAATAAGATGTCCTTTTTTTTTTTTTTTTTTTTTTTTTAAAGCAATTCACTTGCGTGGGAGCAATGGCTTGGTGGTTAAGAGCACTTGCTGCTCTTCCAGAAGACCTGAGTTTAGTACCTAGTCACCATGGCAGCCGCCTGGCAGAGGTAAAGGCTGTCAGCTGGATCTCTAGAGCTCCCTGGTTATCCAGCTTAGCCTTAGCTGTCCATCCCTGTGAAGGGCACTGGTCTTAAAAACAAGGTGGATGGCCTCTACGTTCACTTTTGTATGCACGTGCATACATTCCTCCCACACTCAAACCCACATCCACACACATCACACGTCCAAGTAAACACAGAGCCAGGGTGCGGTATTCTGGCCTGAGGAGCCTGGTGTGCTGGGATAAATCGGTCACCCCGGCATTTACTTCTCTCCTACTGTGTGGACCCTGGGGATCAAATCCAGGTCATCGTGCTTGGTGACAAGTTGCCTTAACTCACTGGGTTATCTCACCAACCCTTCATCCCAATATTCTCAGGCAGAGGCAGGAGGATCTGAACTTCAAAGCCAGCCAGAGCTATATAACAATGTAGCAAAACACACACATACACACACACACACACACACACCCATGACAAAAAAATCGGAAAGCCAACTTAATGTTGCTACATGCTAACAAACCATCCACCTATTCACAGACTAGAAAATAGTTGGGGACCTTAGGGATCCCAGATTGTTCTTACTTCCTGTCCTAGGACCTCAGCAACATGTCCAGTCCCCTCTCAGGCTGGCACGGAAGCTCCCATGGCTCTGGGAGTCACCATATGCCATCTCTACAGCACTAGCAAGTAAATAAAGGGAACCCACATCCACCTCAGATTCTTCGTATGGGAAGCTTGGGATGGTCACAGGGACAACCAAGAAAGATGTCCACAGGGATGAAATGTCCATGAAGCCTCTACATGCAAAGGTTTGGAAGAGAGAAGTGGCCACAGTACATATGCCTTGTATCTCTCCAGTGTGCAGAATGCCCAGGCATGGCCTTGCCCTCAAAGGATGCCCAGGCATGGTCGTGCCCTCAGAGGACCAGCATACAACCCATGTTAGGAGACAGAACAGATAGTCAAACTGTAGGTGCAGACACAGGGGCCATAAAGGGACACAGTCGGCATGGCTTAGACACAGTGCCCATGGGGTTGAGCTCCAGAGGATAAAGGGGACCAACCAGAAATGTGGAAGCCTCCCGCATAGGGATGAGGTGGGGACAGGGAGGAGGTAAGACTGCTAATGGGAGAGCAGGGTGTCAGCAGGGGACGCTGTGCTTCCCACACAGAGCTAGGCATCCTGGCATCCTTGCAGGAAGAGGGGTTTGGCCCGAAACCTGTGCTGTGGGTTCCTGTGTTGCTGCAGGACTCTGTGATAGTGGCTCTTTTGTTGCCCTGACTAACGCACTGCCTGGAGCTTGACCATCCTCACCGTAAAGCCCCATGTCTGTGAAGTCAGCAAGCACTGTGCCCCATCTACACACTCCCTGATACGCTGGAGACAGGCCATTGTCTCCTGTCATTGAAAGCTCCTAGGGAGAAAAATCAACAACAATGAAACCCACTCCCAACTCAAGATCCAGCCCGTGTCCCTAGAAGCCGTGGAAATGGCCAGACATCCTGGAAGACACGTCAAGAGCTCAGGACTGGGCAACGCCCATACCAAATTGCTGGCTCATCATCTCTAAGTTCCTCAGGGAAGATCCCAGTCCAGCTGCAGATCTGCAGCAGACAGCCCAGAGGTGGTGCAGGGAACTGTCACTCCTGGGTGCCTATGACAGGGTCTGCTTACAGACACTAAATTTCCTTTTAACTACTGTGACTTTTAAAAAAAAATTTTTTTTTTGTTCCTACAACACTAAAAGGGAAGTGTGACTGTCCTAAGAAGGAAGCCAGTGGGGCCATGTGGCACCCACTCTCCCAGGCTTCCTCTTTCCGTGTCTCACAGACCCGTCTGTGGCGACCAGAGGCTGAGTGTCCCCCTCAGTTGCTCTCCACTTTATTTTTTGAGACAGGCTCTCTCGCTTAACCTGGAACTCACCCGTTGAGCTAGACTGGCTGGCCAGCAGGCCCCAGGAACCCTCCTGTCTCCATGTCCTCAGTTTTGAGATGATAGGCACATGCCACCTCTCAGCTTTTAGGCAAGCCCTGGGGATCAGACGCAGGTCTTCTTGTTTATAAAACAAGCCCCTCATCGACTAAGCCATGCCTGGAACACTTCCCCAGATGTTGTTAAGATGCAAGACATGGTAGCTTGTCATTGAGAAGCTCGGCTCTCAGAGGTGGAGTTGAGGGAAACCAGACCTGTTTTAGGAGCCAGTTCCTGAGAGGAGACCGTGAAGAGACAGTGTTTGCCTAGCTGGTTTTCATGGTTGCTCATCACTTACAACCTTGGCCCTGAAGCCCCTCCGTCTCACAACCTCCACCTCTCCAGTGAGAATTGAGCAGTGACCGGGACCCTCACCTCTGCTAGAGAGATCCTTAAACAGCCAGTGAAAACCAAGCTACGGGCGCAGACGTCAGGGGTCCCGAGGAGGTAGGTTAGGAGCACAGCCAACCAGGTCTAGCTTTAAAGTGACCATGGAGCAAGGGCTACAAACATCAGTGCAAAAACTCTCCAGAGAGCGAGCAATGACCAGCAACAGGCCAGCGTGGCAACGGAGAGACGATGAGGGTGAAGGAGGGAGAATGGGGCAAGCTCAGTGTTGGCACTTGCATTAATCTTGAGGGGCACAAGAAAGGCTCCCAACTTAAGACCCCCGTCTGGAACCCACACCAGCACAAGTCCCTCTGAGTCTAAAACCAGCCAGAGACCAACAAAGGAGTTAGGAATCAAGAGGCATATGTGTGAGAAACACCCTGCCTGTGAACACCAAGGAGTGAGACTGAATGGGGAGGATCTACACACACACACACACACACACACACACACACACACACACACACACACACACA
>NC_034612.1:29110077-29178790 GCF_900095145.1 Mus pahari
CATACACATATACACACAATCATACACATACACACATATACACAATCACACACATATACACACATACACACACATGTACACACATACATACACCCATACTCACAATCACACACACACATAATTACACAATCACATACACACATACACACAATCACAATCACATACACACATACACACAATCACATGTACACACAATCACCACATATATACACAATCATGCACACATAAACACATACACACACATACACACATATATACACACACACACCCCACACCCACACCCCCCCCCACACACACACATTCTGTGCACAGCTGAGGCCACCGACCCTTCACTCCCAAAACAGGGAACAGGCAAAGTCTTTTTTTTTTTTCATTATTTAAAGAAATATCTTTTAAAAGAAATCTTAGTTTCACTTCCATACATGGAAATGGGTCTCACCACCCATAAATGAAAAGTGACACAAGCAATTGGAGACAGGTGCAGAGGACTGCATTGCAGACACGCCTGGGCCCATGGGAACAGGGACAGTCACGCACATGAGGACACACATGGCCACAGGGACACACACCTATGCATGTGGAGATGTGCATGCACACGGGAATCAGCACCCACAAGAGAATGCAGACACACACATGGACCCTTTGGGGCTTATCCACACAAGCTGCTCCCAGGCTATGAACGGAGAGTAGTCCATTCCCTACAGGAATAAGACCTGCCCACTCCAGAGACCCCAGAAACAGCTCCTGCTGGGAGCGGGGAGATGAACCCATGAGTAATGGGGAGGAAGATGGATGTCCTCAGTGTCATGAGGCCTGTCCCATTCTGGGGATTCAGGCCTGGCCTGCAGCTGCTGTGTGCACACATCGGTCATCGGCTTCTGCATGGACGGCAAGACAGTACTACTTGCACCCTGGAACACACAGGCACAGACAGAGCCTGGAGGTGGCCTCAGCCTGGGGAAAACATTCCAGAGACCTGGCTTTATTTCTGAGACAGGATCTTGTCGTGTAGTCCAGGCTACCCTCAAGCTTTTAATACTCCTGTTGCAGCTTCACAGGGCCTAGGACTCCAGGGTGTCTGCCATGTTCAGCCTCCCAAACAGCCCAGCCTGGCCAAGATTGACACTCAGCTTCTAAGTGTGCTTGCTTTGGTTGTTTTGGCTTGAGTTTTGGTTTATGAGACAAGGTCCACTATGTTGATGATTCATTCTGTAGACCAGGCTGGCCTAAAACTTCCAGCCTTCCTGTTACAGCCTCCCAGGTTCTGGACTAACAGACAAGCCACAACATCTAGTTTAAACATCTAAGGTTCCCCCGCCCCGTGGAGATTGAACTCACAACCCTGCACATATAGAATTGCAGTACAGTGATCGCCACAATTAACAGCCTCCCAGGTGGAAGTTGCTTCCAATTGCAGGTCCCCCACCCCACCCTCACTCCATGCAAAGCCAGCCTGCTGCCCCTCCCCCCACCATGTGATTTTTTTTTTCCCCCTGGAGCTCCTGCTGGTTGAGTAGCCTCTCCTACATTAAGGAGCCTGGGCTCTCATCTGCGAAGGTGCCCTGTGCTGCCCTCCCCTCATGCCTCGCTCTGCTGCCTGTCTGTAACAAGGCTGGCTATAGTCTGTCCTTTTGACAACTGAGCAAACACACCAGCCCGGTGGGCGGCAGGGTCAGCTTTTGTGCCAGTGTTTAATGGCTCATCCGTGAGGTCTGGGCTGTGGCGGAGGCACGGCCCAGCAGCTCCAGTGGGAAAACAGACATTAACTTGGATTCCGGCGCCGAGGCTGCTCTCAGGATGGGGACAGGTGCCAGCGAGGGCCTGGGGACCATAGCTCGAGGCAGTCAAATTTTGTGTGAGAGGGTCCTCTTCTGCAGAGCCAGTCTCTGTCACAAATATCCCAAGGCTGGGTTTGTCCAGCAGGTGTATAAACAGTGGCTCTAACGAAGCCCCAGGACTCCAGGGCATGTAGACATGGCATTCAGGGGTCAAGACAATGGTGGGGGCCTCAGAGTGAGATGGTGTGTGGGTAGCACCTCACCATTTGCTAAGCGGGCTGCACACCAGCCCTGCACACAGACAGCCTCAGGAAAACTCAGCCAAGAAGAAGGAAAGGCAGTGTACTAGCCTAGCCCTGGGTAGCTACTTCCTGGGGGTGGGCATGAGCCTGTGAGCTCCATCTGTGGAGCCCAGGGCCTTGCCTCTTGGGCAAGGCCTAGTGTTTGCTTCTGAACACATATCCCAGCTCATCCTCAGACCATCCAGCTCCCTGTATGCACAACTCTTCCTGAACAACGGTTCCTAGCACAGCTGACCCCACTGGTCAGTGGCTCCATCAGTGGCTCCATCCCTGCTGACCTCCACCAAAGCTCCCACACCCTGGCCGACATCATCAGTGGCCTTTATCTTCTCTGACCTCCCCACTTTGATGGCCCACTGTCCTTGTGAACAATGCCCCGCCCCTGCTATCCTCCCCCATAGATGGACCCATCCTATGGATGTGAATGGATGGACCCCTCTTGATGACTTTTCCATAGATGGAAACCCCCTTTGTTGATCTCCCCTGTCTAGGCTGACATACCCAATAACCCCTGCCATCCAGAAGTCACGGAGCCCAGGGATTCTGGGCTCACCTCTACCCACCATAGTCCACACCCCACCCCACCCCATCTGACTTTCTTCCACCCCTGCCCAACAAACAGAGAGCTCACAGGTCACCTTCCATCTATTCATTGCAGCCTTTGAGGGTCCCCCCAGAGGGTGCTGCCACAACTATCTTTTCCCCTTCATATCCCTGGAACCCTTCTCCTCAACCAGCCATGGCGTCTTGAGCCCTGTAGTCACCTTGACCAAGTGAGTCCCAAGACGTGGATGCCATTTATACACCCTTACAGATTAAATAGACCTTCTCCCACTCCTGCTTTGAACCCAGGAGATCCTGCTCCAAGGATGCAAGCTTGTTCTCCAAATGCAGCTGGGAGGGGCGTGTACAGGTAGGCCTTTGATTTGACACAGCCTAGAACTAAGGTCCCACACCTATGAGTCTAGAGTACATCAGGTGCCTGGTAGGTACAGCTTTGTGTCTCTGTCATACTAGTTTTCTTTGCTAGAGATGAGGGCACTGGCAAGTCCTCCCCAGGGAGCCTTTCCAACCTGGCATGTCTCCTGCCAGATGGGAGAAACTCAAATGGAGCCCTGTGGGGATCTGGCTGTTCACTCAGAGATCTATAGCCACGCCAATGCCCAGATCTCAGCTCTTCCAGCCCCAGGGGAGATCTACCAGCTTCTCCAGATTGCAGCCCAGTGTGCTGTGTGTGTGTTCACAGGAGTGTATATGATGTGTATGCAAGAGCACACAGGCATGAACTGTGTAAACATAGAGTGTGTGTGCTATGTGCACAAGTATGTGAGCTTCTATGTGATACTGTGTATTTGGGTAGTGTGCATACAAGTGTGCATGCAATACAGGTATGCACTGTGTGAATGAGTGTGCATGAGAGAGTTCCTGCTGTTCTGTGGATGAATACAGGCACTGGGCTCATATATGCTTGCATGTGTTGGTGTGTTAAGTGTGCATGTGATTGTGTGTGTGCTGTTTGTGAAAGAGTGTGCATGCATGTGTGTATTGTGTATGTGTGTGGGCTATGTGCATGTGATTGTGTGCTGAGTGAATGGATCCACATGTATAAGTGTGTTGTGCACAGGGGTGTACAGACAAGTTTGTGCAAGTGATTATGTGTTGGGTCTCTATGTGATTTGTACTGTGTGTGTGTGTATGTGCTGTGTTAGCATGGTGCACATGCTTTCTGCATGTGTGTGAGACTGTGTGTGCACATGAGTACTGTCTGTCTGAGTACTAGACATGTTTCTTGCTTGATTGATTGCTATGGAGTCTTGCAATATTGATAAGACTTGTCTTAAACTACTGGGCTCAAGCACTTCTCTTGCCTCAACCTCCCCAATAGCTGGGACATCTGACAGACATGTAACTGCCATACCCTGTGGGAGTCAACACCACCAAATTGTTCTTGTAGATATGTTTAAAATGTGAGCTTGTTTTGATTTATATTTTATCACTGGGACTCCAACTATATGTGACCAGCCTCATACCCTCGAGATCCTATTCTGGCCTCCCTACATTCTCTCTGCTTGGCAGTGCCCAGCCCCATCAGGCTGCCGGGCAAAGGCTCAACTCCTGTTGTCTCTGCCCTGACTGGACCCAGCCCATTTCCTGGGGGTGTAGAGGTTACCCTCTGCTATTGACGGCCATTCCTCATTTGAAGTCTTTGAGCTGAGTCCCAGAGAGCACTGGGGCTGTAGATAAGCAATGGCCAGTGCATGGGAGTGTTGGGAGAGAAGCTGAGGTTAGAGGTCAGGAGACAGCTCTGTGTAGCTTCCCAAGATGAGCCCAGCATAGTCATGCTTTCTGGTGTTCCAAGGCCCATACAGAGGGCAGCAGAGGGGCCAAAGGGCTGTGTGGGCAGCCATGGGATGCAATGGTTCGAGGCTCCACAGACTGACTTGTCCAGACTGGCTTATCTAGACTGGCTTTGTGCATCTGTTTGGGTTTCCCAGCAAAACATGTATCCTCATAGCAACCACTTCTGCACAGTGTTTAAGGCGCCTCTGAGGAGCCAGAAGTCTCAGCTGGGTAATCCCGGACTGTGGAAGCCAGCAGATACATTCCACATCTGTCTCGCTGGGGACACATGTGGCTGGCAGGCCAAGGATGATGGGAAATTGGATCCCAACGTCTGCAATGGACAGCCTGGGATGTGGGGGCTGCTGTGGCTCTGGAGAAGGTGAAGGACTGGTGGTGATGCCTGTGACAATGGTCTGGGAAGGAATGTTCCCAGTTGCTGTTTTCTTGTCCTTCTTTATCGCTACAAGGTCTCATGTAGCCCAGGCTGGCCTTAAACTGGATATGTAGCCAAGAATGACACTGGACTTTTAATCCTCCTGCCTACACCTCTAAAGCACTGGGATCCCATGAATGTGCTCTAACACCCAGTTTATGTGGTGCTAGGGATGGAACCCAGAAGTGTGTGCAGGCTAGGCGGAACCCAGAAGTGCGTGCAGGCTAGGCGGAACCCAGAAGTGTGTGCAGGCTAGGCGGAACCCAGAAGTGTGTGCAGGCTAGGCGGAACCCAGAAGTGTGTGCAGGCTAGGCAAGCACTTTTTTTTTAACTGTTAGATAGGGGCTCCCTCTTAGAGAACAGCCCGCTACAGAGGCTCTGAATCCTGCAAGAAATCTCTGGAACCAAAGGATAGTGTACATCTGGAAGGTCAGTTTATCCACTGTGAGCCATCATGGTATGGTCATCGCATCCAAAATGCATGCTTTCCTCCTTCCTTCCCTATGAGCTGTAGCGCCCAACATCCATCCACTAAGAGATGCAACCCAGGATGGAGCCTTGGCAAACAAGCCCTAGGAGTTCTTCCACATCAGGGTAAAGGGAACACCGAACCCTGCTGACTCAAAGGACCATGGTCCTCTGCGATCCTCTTGGTGGGCTCTGCTGTTAGGAGCTTCCCTGGCCTTCTGGATAAGGTCTGAGCACAGGGCACTCGTGATCACCAAGTGGTGCCAGCACGATGAAGCCAGACTTCCTGGGAATCCTGACAGCTCGTCACAGTGAGTCCAGCCAACGAGCTGGAAAACACTAGTGAATGAGATCACCCAGTGCCAGACACACAGGGTGAGAATACTGCCCAACCCCTGAGAAGGCCCCCACACCTTGGAATCAACAGGCACGGGGGGGGGTGTGTTCTGAGCCCCGATTGGCTCTTGAGAGTTCCTTCCAGTCCAGCACAGAGGCAAATTCAGCGCTGCTAGCAAATACTGGGTTTGCAGTCTCAAACCCCCATGACATTGCGATTCCTCTGAAGTGGGGGGTCAAAAGCCCCCCCGCAGCCCTAAGGTAGGATAAAAAGGTTGCATCTGTGCTAAGGATGGATGTTCCCCCAGCCCAGGCTTGGTTAGGGCAGAGCAACTAGCTGACAGCCACACCCAACATGTCCCCCAAGACAGGGACAGATGTAAAGCCTTTAGGTTTCAGATGGGTGTTCAGAGGCCCCCTTGGGAGTCTAAGGCAATGGATAACCCCTGTTGACTCACGAGAGGAGTTTGGGTCATTCAGGCAACATGCACTGCTGTCACATGTAGCATACATATAATGTACATGGCACATGTACCCAACAACAATCTTACAGCAACATGCACTTCCAACCCCATGTGCTCTCCATGCCGGATGCACGCAACAATATTTACATCCAACATTGGAGTGAGGGACCATTCCACATCCTTCTCAAGCGTCCTCTGCTCAGCCTCTCTACTATGTGGTCCAGTATCAGGAGCTCCAACACAACTGTACTAATGCTTGGGCCATCTCAGAAACATCTACTTGAACCCACCTGTCATCTGGAGATGACCTTTTGCCTTTCTGACTGTCTTGCTTCCACCATGATCCTTTGTTCAACTTATTGTTATACATGACCCTGTGTGATTTTTTTTTTTGGGGGGGGGGAGGCAAGTATCACACATTCTAATGGCCACCTCAAATCCTGAATAAAACTACCTGAAAGACCCTGGCTAGCAGACCTTCAACAACTGCCTGAGACCAGGGACTAAGACCCTCACTCCCCAGATCTAGTTCCTGCCTGCACGTCTGAGACATCCTGGCCTCCCGGCATACAGTGTTCTTTCCAAAACCCTGCCCTACCTCCCTTGTGTCTCTACAATGTCTGGCTCCCTTAGAACCTCGTCCAGAAGAAGGGTTGCCTGGCGTTTGCCTAAAGCCAGGGGAGCTAACTCCAGAGAGATATCTGAAGCATGGCTCTGCACAGCTCCTGCAGGCCCCTAAACCTTCTCCAGGAACAGTTCCCAGAGAGAGGAACATAGGAACCAACTGAATGACATTAAAGACAGCTCAAGGAGCCATGAGTATAGAGGTAACACTGAGTAAGGACAGTCAGTTTGAGGCATAAACACACCCTGGGGAGCCATGGTGCCTGACGCAGTAGGGCCAGCACTGTTCTAGACTAACCCTGAGTTAGTCTACACTGCATTCAGGTACCCCCAGGGACATGCAGTGATTGTCTGGCCTTCCTTCTTCCTGCAAAGGTGATCTCTACACCCCAGCAGGGAGGCAGGCACTCTGAAGTTAGGGCTGTGTTCCCAGACCTGGGGGCAGCTGAGAAATGTGTTGTTTTGCAGTCGCTTCAACACTGTGGACATTCATAAAATTAATTTGCTAAGCGAGGAGATAAATCCAATGCCGTGTTCCCATGGCAACACCTCCCATGCTGCCCAATTTCAGTCTTGAGATTTTATGGGAAGCCATCCTTCCTGGTCCAGCTGCTTCCCTGACCACTCAGTCAGGGCCCAGGAATGGGGCAGCAGGCGGGGTGGGGGTGGGGGCAGCTTGAATTGAGGAATGCGGGTCTGGAATCTGAGCTGCTGAGAAGTCACTTCTCCCACCCAGCTCCTGTCCGGCTCCTCTTGGGTTTTCCTGGAGAGCTGTGGGAGACCTTGGATCCAGATGAGGTCATCCTTGCCTGCAGGTCCTGGCAGGCCCAGCCCAGCCCAGGCCTGGGGTACCCCCTACTAGGAGGCCAGCCAAAGCTGTGTCCTGCCAAACACAGGGCCCAGACCCAGCAGAGGCCCTGTCCTATCTCAAGGGCTCCTGGCCCAGGGTTGCTCACCCCAGGGGAACAGAGGCAGGAAGGTGACACAGTAGGGAGTGAGCTCAGACAGTAGCAGGGACCCTGCACCACCCGTTTTGTGACTTCCACCTATGTGTCCTAGGCGCCTGGCTCCCACCGGTGGGTGTGCCTGCAGGAGGCATGCCCAGCTTCTGCCCTGTCTGCCGAGTGTTTTCTAGAAGCTCTGAGGATCAGGTGAGGCAGGCAACTTCCCATCCTCCTCAGGATACAGCCCCTTGTGAATACAGCAAGGAGAAACAGGGTGCAGCCCTGCAGACACCTCCACGAGGCACATAAGCCGGCTCCAACCCCTTAATCAGCCTGTGGTAGTGTGGTAGTGAGGCTCCCAGGAGCCAATGGTATTAATCCCCTTCTGGATGTCCCCCGAAAGTGATGTGGAAATGAGTTCCAGAAACAATCACAACTTGTTGGCGTAGCAGGAGCCAGGCATACACAGGCAGCCAGTATGACATCCTATAGCTCTCAGAGCACTGGGGCTCAGGGACAGGTAGATACCCTTCCATGGGGGGTGGGGTGGGGGCAGGGGACAGCGACAGCGATGTGAGCTTCATCCGTCGCTAGGCTTCCCAGAACAGTGTCCTCCTCAAGCTGACAAGGACATAGTTTACAAAACAAGTTCAGTAAATCCACACTAGGACAGTGTGGTAACTACCACATGAGACAAGGAGAGGAGTGAAGACATAGCAGCTGAGTGAGCGCGCCTGCCCACATCCCACAGGGAGTTGGGCTTCACCCTCCATGCACATCTGCCTTAGATGTGGCCAAAGCCTCCCCCAAGCCCTGTGAATAAGCTGCACAGTCCCCTGTAGTGCAGTCTGGTCCCTGTGGACTTGGGGTCTGTGGGTTAACTTTCCAGATTCAGCTGATCACAGGGGAAG
Source organism: Mus pahari (assembly GCF_900095145.1). Lineage (NCBI taxonomy): Eukaryota > Metazoa > Chordata > Mammalia > Rodentia > Muridae > Mus > Mus pahari. Next base: position 29,118,681 of record NC_034612.1, read on the forward strand.
AAGGTATTAAAAAAAAAAAAAGCCACGTTGCCAAGGAGACCACTTCAAACACACTTTATAAGGTTGTGAAAAGTATCCCTTCCCCTGGGGTTGGGTTACATCCCAGAGGCCCAGACAATATGCTGTTCATGTGAATGAGGCCCAACCTCTCCCTCATCTCCAGTCAATGAAGGCTCAAGCGGATTGGTGTCAAGGCCACCCTGGGAAGCAGATGCCTTCTTAGAAACCTTTCTGCGTGGAGGAGACTGGGGGCTTATGAAGAAGGTGGTCCCAGGCCAGCCCCACTGCCTGAGATTCCCCCAAGGTAACTGGCAGTCGATGCACTGCGCACTGTCCCCAAACAGCAGAACCTTCTGGAGGATCAGGGGCACCCTGAGGTCAAATCTCACACCTTCACCAGAGAGGCGTGAAGAGAGGGGAGGGACTGTGAAATACACAAGGCAGAGCGGGGCGTGCCTGTTAGTCTAGCTCTCAGGGGGCCGAGACAGCAGACAGCTTCCAATTTAAGGTCAAACTTGTCTACAGAGTGAGGCTGCCTCAAAAAAGCCAAAGAGAGGATGGGTGAAATACCTTAGCTGACAGAGTGCTTCCTGTGCAAGCATGAGGACCTGAGTTTGATCCCCAGCACCACATAAAAAGTCAAGTGTCGTAGCATATCCTTGTAAGCCTAGGATTGGGGGAGTAGAGACAAGAGGGTCGCTGGGGCTGCCTGACTCCATTGGAGTTATTTTCCTCTCCCTTTCTTTCCCTCAGAGACAAAGCCACTCCACGTAGCCCGGGTTGGCCTAGAACCCCCAATCCTCCTGCTTCAGTCTCCCAAACAGTGGGATTATAGGTGTGTACCATCATGCCCAGTGTACCTTCACTTCTCAACCTGAAGATGGGCTCCTACAGACTCTGAGAAGAGCATCACACAGAGCCCTTAGCCATGGCCACTCACAGAACGATGCACAAGAGAGGACCTTCAGAACTGTAGGCAGGGGAAGAGGCAGGAAACACTGGAGGGGAAGGTGACAATGCTCTCTGGAAACTCAGTACAGCTCCCACTAGGATGTCAGCCATCATCCCAGTCCTTGGAGCCTGAGAACTAACCTTCTGCCGGATGTCTCGTCACATAGATGTCCCTGACATGATTGCACCTTTCTTTCTAAAATGGTCAGGGATGGCCTCTTGGGTTAGAGGTCTGTGTGGAGCCAACCCCACCAACACACACACACACACACACACACACACACACACACAGTAGTTCAAAGGCTCTAGCCTTGGCCTGCACACAGGTCTGAATCTTGGACATTGAGGTGCTGGGATGGAGGAAGTGGGTTCATTCCGGTTTTGACCAGAACAACCATTTGCTTTACCCATGCTTCTAACCATCACTCCTCTCTACATTTATTATTACATTCATGCATTTGTGTGTGTGTGTGTTAATGGGTACATGGGTGTATGTGTGTATTGTGTATGTGTGTATGTTTGTTTATATATGTGTGTTTGTTTGAGTATATGTGTATGCTTGTAAGTGTATGTGCATGTTTGTGTCTGTGTGTATTTGTATATGTGTATGCTTATGAGTGTATGTGTATGTTTGTGTTTGTATGTATATGTTATGTATATGTGTACATTTATGTGTATGTCTGTATGTATGTGCTTGTGAATATATGTGTATGTTTATATCTGTGTGTGCATCTGTGTATGTGTATGTTTCTGTGTGTGTGTCTATGTGTATGTGCATGTTTCTGTGTATATGTTTGTTTATGTGTATGTGTGTGTTTGTGGGTGTATGTGCATACGTGCCTGTTTGTGTTTATATGTGTATATGCTATGCAATGCCATCATCACACCTGTTATCATTTTTAAGGAGACGCATTTGATCTCAACAACAGACAGCCCAGTAGCAGGGTGGGGGATGATGTGGAGGATGTGAGATGAAGTGGGGGTGCTAGGTAAAGGGAGCAGAGAATAAGCCAAAGCTGTGCTGGCTTCCGCTCAGGCTGCCCAGAGCCCATGGCATCAACGGCCAACCTAGGACTCACCTCTGTGATGATGTAGAAGTCATCCCCAGGCTCCCCCTGCACGACGATTTTCTCTCCATCTTCAAACTGCACAGGCTCCAGGGCATCAGCTACAGTCAGGCGTTCCCACTTCTCCAGGGATTCTGCAGGAAGGTACAAGGGGTCACAGGCCACACTTTGCTACCATGGAATCATCGGATGCTTTTTTAGGAAGATCCCTGAGGTGATCTGAGACTATGCTCCTCAGAGGTGACAGATACTGTGGTGGGGACCAAAACATGCTGAAATGCCAGATCTCTTTAGCACAGGGGCTGGCACCTCTCAACATTAGGTTCTATCCAAGATGTTCTCTGTATGTCAGCTGCTTGTGGTAGCACAGGTGTGCATCCCAGCTACTCAGGAGGTTAAGGCAGGAGTATTACACTCAAGGCACACCTAGGATAAAGAGTGCGTTCAAGAGACTGCACAACTTACAGAGATCTCTGCTTCAAAAGAAAAAGTAAAACGAAGTAAGTCTGAAGATGGAACTTAACAGTAGAGCACCTACCTAGAATCCCCCCAGTGAGGGGCTGGGGGCGTGGCTTAGTGGTAGAGTCCCTGCCTAGAATCCCCCAGTGAGGGGCTGGGGTGTGGCTCAGTGGCAGAGTCCCTGCCTAGAATCCCCCAGTGAGGGGCTGGGGGCATGGCTCAGTGGTAGAGCACATGCCTAGAATCCCCCAGTGAGGGGTTGGGGTGTGTTTCAGTGGTAGAGCCCCTACCTAGAATCCCCCAGTGAGGGGCTGGGGGCATGGCTCAGTGGTAGAGCACCTGCCTAGAATCCCCCAGTGAGGGGCTGGGGTGTGGCTCAGTGGTAGAGCCCCTGCCTAGAATCCCCCAGTGAGGGGTTGGGGTGTGGCTCAGTGGTAGAGCCCCTGCCTAGCTTATGCCAGGCCCTAGGTTCCATCCTCTGCACAAAAATATAAAATACATTTGACTCCTATTTAATTTTTTCTTGGGAGATGCACTTTGAAAACAGGACTGACTCTATGGTGTAAACAGTAGGTACTAAATATTGAGTCAATAGTCATTTAAAGAGAAATTACTTTCTCTCCAAAAGAGAAAGACTAAGTGTATGTGTGTGTGTGTGTGTGTGTGTGTTTTACAAACAATGGAATCACAGTCAAACTGTACAACTCCTGCATACTTTGGACAACTCAACAACTCAGGCAGGACTGCTCCACTCAGAAGCAGCCCCTCAAAGCAGAGCAAGGCCTGGGTGCTGAGTGTGTGTGTGTGTGTGTGTGTGTGTGTGTGTGTGTGTGTGTTTACTTAGGTGCACATGCATGTGGAAGTCCAAAGTTTCCATTGCTCTTCCTCTTTATTTAGTGAGTCAAGTTCTCTCAGTTGAATCCAGAACTCACGGATATGATTAGTCTCTCACTCACTAGGTTGCTCTGAGATCCCATCTCAAGTTTCAGAGAATTCAATTATAGGCAGGCTCCCACACCCACCTACCGTTTATGTGGGTGCTGGGTTCCAAAGTCTAGTCCTCCGGCTTGCATAGCAAGCATTTGAACTACTAGACATCTCCCCGGCTTCTTGGGATTTTCTTTGTTTTGTTTTGAGACAAGGCCTCAATATATGTTCCAGGTTGAGCTTGAATTTACAGTGTGCCAGTTAGCTTCAATTGTCAATGTAAATAATTAGACTAATCTAAGAAGAGAGTCTCAATGAGGAATTGTCTAGGTCAGGCGGGGACTATGTACCTGTCTGTTCGGATTGTCTTAATTGCCTTAATGAATGTTGGAAGGCCCAGCGTAAAGTGGGCGGCACCATTTCCTAGTTTTGTATATGGGACTGCGTAAGGGTAGAGAAGGCCAGCATGAACGCATCCATTCTCTCTCTGCCTTTGACTGTGGGTGTGATGTGACCAGCTGTCACAAGCTCCTGCCAATGTGACTTCTCTGTGAGAAGCTCTAGCCTAGAACCCTCTCTCCCCTAAACTGCTTTTTGTAAGGTATTTTTCACAGCAACAGAAATGAATCTAGGGCACACCCTGTGTAGCCATGGCTAGTCCCACAGCAATCCTCCTGCCTCAGCTTCTGGATGCTGGGATTGCAAGCTTGAGCCACCGTGACCAGCACTGATGTTCTGGCATCCAGAAGGGACACACTTGCTACTATTTTAGGAAAAAAAAAATCAGTTAATTCTGAGGCTGAGTTTACCTTTAAATGCTTATAAACACGCAGCAGGCCCCTGAATCCTGCACACAGTTTCCCTTTCCCGGCCCCCAGATAGGAAGAAAAACATAAGAAAGTGGGCATTTTCTGTGAGAAAACCATGGTCACCTTTTTAACTATATCCCCCTCTCTATTGCCTTGCTGCAAAAAGAACCCTTTCTGGCCTGCGCTTCAATATGTAGGCCAGCTGCTAAAAATAAAAATTTAAAAAGGCATTCATTTTAGATCAGGGTTAGCAGGGAAATGTGCCTCCTTTAAATCCCCTGCTGTGCCCACACTGCAAAAGGGTCACATTTCCAAGGGACCCTGGGCTTCAGGGAGCCCTGCTGGGAACAACTAAGTTCTGCTCCGCCAGAGCGGTGGGTCCTCTCTTTCTTCTTTTCCTCTGTCTCTCTTCTCACTTTCTCTCCTCCCCTCTTATTTACTGAGACACGGTCTCAATAGTAGCCAAGTCTGACTTTAGGACTTTCATAATCCTCCTGCCGCATCTTCCTGACGTACAGACTTACACTGCCACATGCGGCTTGCTGCAGCTTTCTTCAGAATGTCTTAGACCAGGCCTACTGGCTCGTGCCCATAATCTCTGCACTTGTGATCAGAGGGCTTTCGTGACGGCCTTGACTGTACAGTGAGTTCGAGGCCAGCTTGGACTGTGTGGCGGTTTGGTAAGAACGGCCCAAGAGGCTCATAGCTTTGAGTGCTTTCTCATTAAGAAATGGTGCTACTAGAAAGGGATGAGGCGGTGAGGCTTTGTTGGAGAAGGTGTGTTTTTGTTAGAGGAAGTGTGTCACTAGAAGTGGGCTTTGCAGTTTCAAAAGCCCAAACCAGTCCCAGTCTCTTTCTTCTGCCGCCTTCCAATCCAGATGCTATAGCTCTCAGCTTACATGTCTGCCTGCATGTCTGCCTGCATGTCTGCCTGCATGTCTGCCTGCATGTCTGCCTGCATGCCGCTATGCTATCCACCATGAGGTAAAGGACTAAACCTCTGAACTGCAAGCAAGTCCCAATTAAATGCTTCTTTTTCGGAGAGTCACCTTGGTCATGTGTGTCTCTTCACAGCAATGAAGCAATGCACATTATCCACTGTGGAATAAGGTCATTTTTGAGTGAAACTACAGTCTATGTCAGGAAGAAACAGGTGCAGAGTGACACAATGTTCATGTGGAACACTGTGTGCAATAGAGGCTGCAGTCAGGATGCTCATCTTCAGGTGAGGGGCGTGGCTCAGTGGCAGAGCCCCTGCCTAGAATCCCCAGTGAGGGGCTGGGGGCGTGGCTCAGTGGTAGAGCCCCTGCCTAGAATCCCCCAGTGAGGGGCTGGGGGCGTGGCTCAGTGGTAGAGNCCCTGCCTAGAATCCCCCAGTGAGGGGCTGGGGGCGTGGCTCAGTGGTAGAGCCCCTGCCTAGAATCCCCAGTGAGAGGCTAGGGTTAAGCAATGAAGTTCTTGCCTAGTATGTACAAGGCTTGGAGATCAGCAGCTCTCTCTCTCTCTCTCTCTCTCTCTCTCTCTCTCTCTCTCTCTCTCTCTCTCTTTCTCCTACATGTTTTTAAACACAGCCCGCCCCCCCACCAATAGCATTTAAATGTGCACCATTCCAAGGTTAGAAAACTAGATTTGCCACAGCATTATCTCCTAACAGCATAAATCTTAGGTGAAAACTGAAGTAACTGTAAAGGTGGCAGCCAGTATTTGGCACCAGAGTTTTAAATGAACCAAAACACATTTCAGAATATTTAAACCATGCACAGAGGCAGAGGCAGAGGCAGAGGCAGAGGCAGAGGCAGAGGCAGAGGCAGAGGCAGAGGCAGAGGCAGAGGCAGAGGCAGNCAGAGGCAGAGGCAGAGGCAGAGGCAGAGGCAGAGGCAGAGGCAGAGGCAGAGGCAGAGGCAGAGGCAGAGGCAGGGAGGGGCTTTGTAGTGACCTAGCTGAGGGGAGTGGATGGGGGAGTGGCTCCCTGTGGAGGATGAATCTCTCTCTGTTGGTGCAAAGATTAGGTTCCAAGTAAATGGTGGAGGGAGGTGGCGGGGGTGGGGGTTGGGGGTGGGCCGCACACCCTGCGGCTGGGCTTATTTCTCTGAGCCAGCTTCTTACAACACTGCAAATGGCTGGTTCTGTGTTGTGCGTGTCTCACCACAATGAATGAATCAGTACTGCAGCAGTTCATTAAGGGCAGGAAGGGGAGGCACCGTCACACAGCAACAGGACAAAGTGTATGAAGAACCTCTGTGTTTAAGAGGCACTGAGAGGAGCAGGTGCCAAACAGAGCCCTCCCTCTCCCTCATAATTCAGAACACCGTCATCTTCTCAAAGGTCCCTGAGCTACTCAGCTGTGCACATGAGCCCAGGGTGCATCTATAACCCACAAGTCTCTGCAGGCTCTGCGGAGGGAAGGTAAAGGTAGCTGTGGAGGGGCAGTGATGCCACTGAGGAGCCTTGCTCAAGGTGAGCCAAAAGGGAGGGGAAGACAGTGCATGACTCCAGCTAGGAAGACAAAGTACTAGCTTTCAGCTCCAAATCATGGAGCTGACACGGGGGCACCAAAGACAGCAAGAGCGATAAACAGCCATAGTGTAGGAGGGTCAGGGACACCCATGGTATGACATGCCACAGGTAGCAGGGTATGAGTATGCATCTGTGTAAAGGTCCACCGTGAATGCCTGCATATATGAACATGCACATGCATGAACGTGTGCCATAAATGTGTATGTACAATGAATGTGCACACATAGGAATGCATGTTACACTTGTGCCTACATTTCTGCATATACATGTGCATGTGTGCAAGTGTATGAGTGTAGGTGAGTGTGTGGTATGTGTGCATATATGTACCACCACTCCTGTGGGAGTCGTGCACATGTGTCTGTATTTGCACGGGAGCATGCATGTCCCAAACCTGTGTAATGCTAAGCAGAGGTGACCTGTCACCCCCACAGTGAGGAGGAGAGGTGAGCAGGCGCTCGCGGGAGGCAGCAGTCACTGACCCAGGATGGAGACTTTGCTGAGGAACTCCTCATACATCTTGCGTTTCCTCAGCGTGCTTCCCTGTGAAAGGAAAAAGCAGAACAAGGCCGGTGGGTCGCTGCTCTGAGCCTTTCCACGCTTGCAGACCCCTCTCAGCAGTTGCTCTCTTCAGAGGAAGCCCATTACCTGTACATATGAGAGCCTACGTCTCCTACTTCCTGCTCGTCACCTTCTGTGCCTTCTAAAGCATCCGGGGGTCCATCCCTGAGCAAGCCACCCCCTTCCCCCCAGTGAATGGAACCATGCTGTTTAAACTTTCCAAAGGTGGCTGTGCCCATGCCTGCCCTGCTCTTCCCAGGTAGAATCTAATGTGTCATGTCCCTGCCTCAGGTACCTGACTTGTATTTTAAGTATGCACCACTAAAACCTACTGTTACAAAGCCTCCCGGCAACCTCAGGTGTCTACAGCAATGGTGAGAGAGGCTTGTGCCCACTGCCTGGCCATTGATGAGAGGCCATAGATGTCCTAGACAAGTTTGCCCTGCCTCCGATTGCTGCAGCTGGGAACCTCTTATTCCCGAGGTCTACATCAATCTCAGGTACTGCAGCCCTGACTCGGCGTCTGCTGAGGAAGATATATATTGAAAGATGATCAGGAAAGGGAGATGGATCAGACATGAGGTACAGAACTGATACATGGAGGCCTGCAAATGGCTGAGGAGCGTGGCTCAGCCTCGTCTAAGAGACTGGCAATCTCAATCCTATGTGGGATGGCATTTAGAATATAAGCTTCCCTCCTGTGCTAAGCTCTAAGCACATCCGCACAGGTGCAGCAGCCCTAAGGGGAGCAGAAATGGAGAGACCAGTGCATTGCAGGCTCAGAGCTGAAGCATCAGGGGTTAGGGGTCAGGCCTGCTAGCCCTCCCTTGACACCACCCACGGACAGGGCTGTGCCTGCTCCTTGGCAGCAGGTTCAGCTGGGTGTGAAGACGTTCCTATCTCCGTCAGCCAGGCTCACTGCAGGCGGCTCTATCACACCCAAAATAAGGGTTGCAGCAGGAACCCCCTCTACTTGGGGTGTGGGGATAGCCCATGGACCCAAACTCAGAGCCATGAACTAAAGTCAGTCAGTGAAGCCCTGCTGAAGGGAAAAGGACGTTCAAGAGGACTGAATTGAAGGCATGTGGCAGTGAATGCCATTCCCCTGAAAGCTATGACAAAAATGTGAACGTTGGTGAAGTGAGGAGGAAGGGCCTTCGAGGCTCCAAGGCACACCGCAGCTTCCACAGGGCCAGACCATGGGGTTCCCCCTGGCTGTGCACAAGGTCAAGCTTCTTGCTTGCCTCAAGACACTCAATACTCCTGGCTCACTTCCTGTGCTCTCGGCAGCCAGAACACAGACATGGGCTTCCCACTCTCAGACTGTGAAACTTACCATGGGTACCACTTGAGCCCCACACCACAGTGGGGCAGAAGATAGAGAGCTATGTCTGCCCTCCCATGTCCTCCTAGGGTTTCACATAGAGGTCAGCCAGGCTAAGTTTCTGAGAGGATCGACACTTCAACTCAGGGGAACAAGGGTAAATCTGGATGCACTTCCACATCACTTGTCCTGGGAGAGTGAGATTTTTAAAAACCATTTATTGTAAGGACCTAGATTCAATAAATATCCCTACTTATGTTGATAGTGGTAATATCAGTGATGACGATGGTGGTGGTGATGATGGTGATGGTGAGATAGTGATGATGGTGGTCGTGGTGGTGATGGTGAATAGTGATGATGGTGGTGGTAGTAATGGTGCTATTGGTAATCATAATGGAGGTGATGATGGCGGTGGTAATGAAGTGGTGGTATTGATAATGATGATGTGGTAGTAATGATGAGATAGTGATGATGGTAGTAATGGTGATGGCTTTGATGGTAACGATAATGATGGTGATAGTGGTGATGGTGGTGGTGGTGGTAATGGTGATGATGACGGTGATGCTTTTGATGGTGATGATAATGATGGCAATGGTGGTGATGATGGTGATGAGGATGTTGAGGTGGGAATGATGCTATTGACAGTCATAATGGCAGTGATGGTAGTGGTGATGGTGGTGATTATAGTAATGGTGATGGTACTGATGGTAATGGTGTCAATGATAGTGATGCTGGTGGTGGTGACAGAGCTGCTGCTGTTAACTGACAGTGACAGTACAGATGGTGGTGTTGGTGACTATAGCAGTAAAGACAATGGTGTGAATCTTACTGAGTACCCCAGAGGAGGGCCCATCACTGCCCATGCTCTTGAAACAACCTTGGCCTCTGCAAGCTTAGAGTTCTGTCCATGATCTGGCCGCTCTCTAACTTGGGCCCCGTGTCTCCCTCTGTGACATCATACCACTGCTCAGATAAAGTTTGAAACCTGAGGTCAAAAGGTCCTTTGCTTCCTGTTCTGAAACAGGCAACCATCAGCCTGAGACAAGCCCCTAGTCATCAGAAATGGCATGGGTAGCTCTGCAGACAGGTACCCAGAGGCACCAGTCCCCTGTAGTCCAGCCACTCTCAGGGGTACTCTTCTCTCAGAAGATTCAAGAAGCATAGCTGAGACCTTGCCCCCCAACACTGCTTTAATGTCCCCCACAGCTCTGAGAGACCCTGTTATACCTCTACTGGATTGGAAACAGAGGCCCAACGGGTAATAGCCTGGTTCCTGTCTCATGAGTTGGGGACTGAAGTCACTTTCTTAAATAGAGCTTTCTATGTAGCTCAGGCTGGCTGCTAACATTAGAGATCTGCCTGCCTCTGTTTTCTGAGTGCAGAGATGAAAGGTGTGTACCACCACTCCCAGCTTCTTTTCTTTTCTTTGTTGAAGTATATAATCCTGTAGCCTACACTAGTCTCAAACTCACTATATAGTCCAGGCTAAACTAGAATCTGTGACTCTGCCTCAGCTTCCCAAACACCAGGATTACAAGCATGAGCTCCCTCAGCATGCCAAACTGCATTCTCCCCACTGTGGGGACAGAAGCTGTGTCCACAAAGCCACTGCCATGAGTTATACCTTGTGGTCAACCTCTATCCCCACCCTGGATTAGGGGAAATCACACAGCGTGCCCAGGCTTGGAGCTGGCCCAGAGCAGAGCTAAGGTGGTCCAGTCTGTTTGACGTCACAGATGCGTTATCACCACCCTCCCGTGCCCCGTCCTGTGTAGGCCCAGTAGCCAGCGGCAGCTGTGCTGAAACCTGCAGGAAGCTTTCAGACAGGCTTCAGTGCAGGGGGAGAGAGCTCAGTCCTGTATGGAGAGACATGTGCAGGAGGGCCTGGCTGTCATGCACATCTCCTCGCTGGGTGCCTGTCAGCTAATGGCAGAGACAGTTCGTTGTTCTATCTGCAGCCCAGTGCACTTTGGGATACTCGTGGTGTGATTTCCATGGAGACACAGGCAGATACCCACAGTCCAGTTAAAGAATGAGGAGCCAGAAGAGAAATCTAACCCCAACCAATCATGTACCAACAGTGGAAAGTGATGCCCGTGACATGGGCATCAGCAGCCACCAGGGCTCTTACCAGCTAATCCCTGCCATTCTGACCCGAGGACCCTAGAAAGCTGGGGTGGACAGCCCTGGAAGTTCACGCTTGAAGACCAAATACTCAGGTGTCTGAAGAGAAACCAGCCTTATATAACACTTGGGGATGATGAAGGAGCGGGACATGAAGGACACAGAGAAGGGGCTGGGCAAAGAACAGGGTCACGTGAGAACAGTACCACAGGACTCTGGAGAACAGGCTGAGGTAGAAGGTGTCATTTCCAAGATTCAGAGACTGTTAGGAGCAGTGGGTGGCTATGAGTTAGTGTTGGGGTGCACACAGAGCTTGGGGGGCAATCCACTGGCATGTACAACACTCCTTAACCAATGAGCCTGGGGGAAGCTGGAGGATGGCTTTGAGCTTGTGCTAGCAGTCAGAAAGCCTGGGCTCAGACCTCCATTCTCACTGGCCTCTTGAGCTCTGTCTGCTCAACTGTGCAATGGGAATATTAAAACCTCCCCCAAAGGGTCTCTATGAAGACTGGCAGAGGATACAGTGACAGGACCCCAGATCCCCCTCTCCCAACCTTGGGCCTCAACTTTCTCTTCAGATTGTGTTCAGATCGGCACTAATAAGCCTGCAAAATTCCAGTCCCAGAAACCCAGAGTTACGTGCCACGAAGCTCTACTTTCCAGGAAAACTCCTGTGGTGGCTAATGCGAGTTGTCAACTTGACGGGATCTAGAGTCGCCTAGTAGACAAACCTCTGGGCATGTCTGCAAGGGCATTTCCAGACTGGGTTACTGGAGTGAAGACCCACCCTACACGTGGGAGGACCAGTTCTAAATGTGAGAGGCCCTCCCACCATTCCATGGGCTAGGGTCCTCAACTGAAAAAAGGAGAAGAAAAACTGAGAACCATACATCTCTCCTCTCTCTCTCTCTCTCTCTCTCTCTCTCTCTCTCTCTCTCTCTCTCTCTCTCTCACCCTTTCTCTCCTCTCTTTCCTCTCTTTCCTCTTCCCTCCCCCTTTCTCCTTTTTTCTCCTCTCTCTCCTCTCCTCCTCTCTCTCATCTCCACCCCTCTTCCTGACCATGGATGCAATGTGACCAGCCACCTTATGATCCTGAACACCCCCTTCCTCTCCAAGATGGGCTGTACTCACAGCTGTGAGCCACAGAAACCTTTCCCTTTAGCTGCCTTTGTCAAGTATTTTGTCATAGCAAAGAGAAAAATTATGAATTCAAGTCGCACCAGGCCTGGGGACTCAGTGTCCAGTGGTGCCAGGAGAATGACATTAAGTTGTCCTCGGCTGTGGACCTCGATGGTGAGATGGATAGGTCTGCCAGCGGAGGCTGGAACAAGTCTGTTTCCATGACAACAAGACGGCACACTTGGGAAGCCAGTGTCCAGGCTCCGGTGATGCCGAATTGTTGTGTCTGCCTATCGGTGCAAGTTAGGTGTCTGTGGTAGCAGCAGCCTGCTCGGTGACCTGGCCCAAGCCATTTTAATCCCATCCAGCCCTAAAAAAAGGCACCTCTTTTGAAAATGTGCAGTTCCCATTGACCACCTAGCAATTAAGCCATGCCAGAGGAATGCAGGCGGGTTGTGACCCAGGCACCTCAGAAGCTAACACTGATGTAGCAGACAAGACAATGCTGAAAATGTGGAGCCTAGGGAAGTCGTCAGGTAGCAGGTGAAGCCAGCCTGCTTTGTTCCTAGACCAAGCCACTTGGTGACACGGGGTACCCCCAGCTTAGCAGGTTTTACAGCATTTGAGACAGCAGCCCAAGATGACTCCAGTGGGGCTCAGCCTAGGACCCTGCCTGCAAAGGCGACCTCAGCCTTCTCCCCAAGTAGCCCGCCTGGTACAGGGACTCGCTCTGCCTGCCGCCTTGGCACCCGCAGCGTGCCCAGTGGTGGTTAGTATTGATTATCAACTTGACAGACTCCAGAATAATCTGGAAGGGAGGATGCTCTTCGTTTCGGCTGCTCTGTGGGCGTCTGGAGGGTTACCTTGATGGGGTTTACGGAGGTGGGAACGCCAACCTGGAATGTGGACAGCGCCATTTATTAGTCCTGGATGGAAGGCAAAGGGGAATGGACTACTAGCATCCAGTGCTCTCTGTTCCTTGGCTGTGGATGGGATGTGACCAGATGACTCCAGCAACTGCTGTGGTGACCTCCCTGCTGTGACAGACTGGGCTGCAAACTGTGAGTCCAGATACGCCCTTTCTTCCCTAAGAGGCTTTTGTCAAGGGTATTTTACCACAGCGATGGAAAAAGAAACCAAGGCAGACCTCAGCCAAGATCCCTATCAGGTTTCAGTAGCAAGGACCTTGAAACCCACAAGGGCAGAGCAGGCGCTCACCTCTGTCCCCAGGGCCCTTCCTCACTCCCCCACCAGCAACGAGTGAGTGCCTGACTTTGGAACGAATTGGCATGAGGCTGGGTTAGAAGGTCTCTGTAGGTCCAGGAGAGGAAGATGGCGTTTGCTGAACAAGCAGAGGCCCCACCTTGCTCAGGGTGTCCCACGTAGGACAATGAGACCAGGGATCTGAGACCCCGCCCTCTTCTGCCACCCAAGGTGCTGAGAACCACACACTGTATATGGTGAACTCTGCCTGTCTCGCGGTTCTGGAACCAGAGATGAATCAAGCTCCCAAAACGACCTATCTCAGCCAGAGCGTCCGTGCTGCTCAGGACAAGGAGCTGGACCTGGCTGACGTTTCTCCATCACTGGAAGCCTCCAAGCGCACCCCCCACCCCCACCCCTGCACTGCACCACAAGCAAGGGCTCAGAACAAGTTTCTTAGTCACTTATGTGTATGTAGTTCTCCACCGCCTTGGGGTTCTTATTCTGGGCAACGGTGGATGGGGGTCACCTATTCTCAGGCTGTGTGAACCCCCTGTGAGTCACTCAGGGACTCTAAGCTTATCTCAGAAACCCTATAGAAAATGGGGGGGGGCATTCATAGAAGTTGAGGTGTCGTACCACCTGTGCTATAAAGTGGAGAGTACCTGATTCTTGTGGAGATGGCTTAGAGAGTCAGTCAGGACGTGGGTGGGTCCTTCAGAGTCAGTAGCATTAGGAATGGAGACCCATATCTACTTGGAACACAAGATTCGGGGACTCAGGACACTTCCTGCAGAGGCCTCAGAAGCCCCCAGTATGACCTGGAGTACACAGTTTGATTTTGTATACGTGACTTTTTGACATGACTCTTTTATATTTTGAGATAAGGCTTCATGTAATCCAGGCTAGCCTGTATGTAACTTGACAATGACATTGGACTCCTGAACCTCCCACCTCCGCCTCTTGAGTGCTGGAATTACAGGCATGCACCACCGTGCCTCCTTAGGCAGTGCTGGGTCCATACCCCGGGGCTGCATGCATGTCAGGCCAGCCCTCTACCAACTGAGTCACATCCCAGCCCCTCTTCAGCGAATTCCAAACTCACTAGTTGCAAACGCAGGGTCCCCAGTAAGAGACAGGTGAATGAACTGAGGGCTCAAATGAAAGGAAAGAAACTCAGGGGCTGCTGCCCTATGTCGAGCCTCACCTGAGCGCCTACAGATGGGGTACACCTACAACTCTGCTTGGCACTGGACAGGCACCATGTGTCCCTTAGAGAAAGAGAGGAGCAGGGACAGACACTTAGGAAACTTCCAAAGGACAAGTCACAGAGTTTCAACTCCAGTGTGGAGTCTCCGCTGACCTTGTGGGATGTAGCCAGCTCCCGAGAGGGAGATCCTGGTGACTTCTCATCTTCTGCATATCCCACTGTGAGCCTGAGTAAGGCAGGAGCCCTCAGCAGTGTGGGAGTTGGCCAGCTCCAACTCTGCCCAGATGGGGGATGGGTGCGGACAGGATCCAAATTCCCCACAAGAGCTCTGCGGATTCTGGAGCCCAAATGGCTCTATTCTTAGTGCCTGGGGATCCGAAATTAACCCCGAAAGAAAGCGCCAGCTCCCTCTGCGATTTCGAGAGCATTCCTGAATATAAAGTCCTAACCACACAAGTCCCACAGCCAGCAATGACACAGCACAGACTAGACAGCGGAGAAACAGCTGCTTATGCAGGTTCAGGCCAGGTGCGCTCAGAGGGTACTGGGACTGTGTCCTCTTGCAGACAGGGAGGATCCCCCATGGCAACCTCCCACTGGGACAGGCAGGTCCCTGCAGATGGAGAACATGTTAGAGATAAAGGACTATAGAGCTATACCGTCTGTGCTGTATCTGTGCCCACAGCAGTGCGGGAACCCAGACATGTTGGGTGTGCCAGGCCCGGGGGACCACTGCCTCAAAGATGGTGGTGATCTACGAGTGTGTCCTACGGAAGAGCTGGTTAATTTATATCAAGGCCACAACAGGATGTGCCCTCTGTGCCTCAGTGGCAGAGCATCCAGGCTCCATCCTGAGCTATTCTGGGGAACATTCTGGAACATCTCACCCGATGGCCACTCTCAGTTCCTCCCAGTCTACCTCAATCTACCTGAGTCCCAGGTCCCTCTGTGACTCAAGGAGTCGTATGTCGGGGATCATGATGGTGGGCCCCAGAAGAGACTGTGGATTTTCAGGATGGAGAGAGCTCCTAACTCTTTCGGACAAAACTCTGATTTTCTTCTCATGATGTTTGCTTTATATAGCCTCCTGTGCTGAGTAGCAACCGCCACCCCAAGGCCTTTGCACTCTGTCCCTATGACCTGTAACTCCCGTGACTTTAGCCTTTGCCCTGATGTCACCTTGGAGGGACTCTGGGTTTTATTCTCCAAGATGGCAGCACAGAAGATCCAGCTATCACAACCGCAGTCTACAGTATCTGGAAGGAGAGAAGGGAGGAACGCGCCAGAGACGTTCCCAGCCATCTTCCTAGGTCACAGGCTGTGTCTGCTAGGGAAGCTCATCTTCACCTTAGACCTGGGGTTCTGGTGGTGTTAGCTCCTCCTGCTGTGTCTCCTCCCCTGACAGAGCCTCCTGGCCAGGGTTCCACTCACCATGAGGATGCGCCTGTAGCTGTCACGGTCGATGCCCCAGAGCTTGAGGTCCGTTTTGGCTTTCACAGTAGCCGCTCTGGGGGTGCCGTAGATGAGAGCCAGCTCCCCGAAGCTTCCCCCCTCACTGATGTTGGTGACCCATTCTCCGTTCACATATACCTTTGGAGAATAAGAGAGAGGGGTCAGTGGGACACGTGGCTCACAATAGCTGCTTCCTCTGTGGGGGAACCCACAACCATCCCCAGTGGAAAGGACAGGTGCTCTGCAAGGCTCTTGGACCACTTCATACACACTCCTACCCTGGAGGTAACCTTACACCTCCAAGGAACATCTATCCCAACCTACTCAGAGCCACAACTGGACAGCACACAGTCACCAAATAACTGGTCAGGACCAGAAGGCGAAACACAATGTGTTCCAGCTACCTCAGGCTGGTTACCCACCCATCATCTCTCAGTCTCTCTGGGCCTCAGTTTTTCCAACTATACCCTAATGAGTCGCCTACAATTACACAGAGATGGATCCAGACAAACATGCCCTCTCTTGCCTTTTCTGTTTACAAAATGCCTCTCCTCTCTGGCCATTCAGTGATCCCTCTGCTTGGGTATCCCTCTTGTCCCATCCCTGTGGGCACACACGGACTGTCCCCTTCTCCTCTGGGCCTTTGCCACCAAGGCAAGCACCCAAGTCTTTTTTGGCTGTTGGCCTAGTTGAGCCCCCTGGCCAGGCACCACTACCAAGCTGCGTCGAGGAGGAGCCAGGACAAGATTCCCTTTCAGGCCGCGTGGACAACGTGCCCTGCACAGTGTGCACACTATGCATGGACCTTGCGCGGCCCACACCCAGCCGGGACACAGAATGGGCAGATTGTTTGTTCCCAGGGCCATTATGCAGCTCGGTTACTATAAATTGACACAATGTATGCTTTATCCCACGGCGTCTCAATGAGCGTACAGAACCGTTCCCACTGCTAAGACGGGTGCGTGCGCAGAGAATGGATTCTGATGAATCATGGCAGCGATTCTTACTGAAATCAATGTCTCATTATCCGGTAACAACTGAGGCACAGAGATTTCTGTCTGAAAGAGAACGCCTCGCAGGTGATGGTTGTAACTCCACGATGAAGTGAGCAAGACATGGAAGGGGACTGGCTAGCCACAAAGATGGGGGGGTAGGGAGGGTAATAGTTCCCAAAGACAGAACTCAGGGACCAGATCGGGTGCGTGCTCCTCCCACCTGGCCGGGTGGGTTCCCCAAACTCCAAAGGGATGTGGGGTGCTAAGAGGGGAAGATATAGGCACTGATTGCCCTTAAAAACCTGCAAGAGACTAGGCATGGTGTCATACACCTGTCACCTCGGGCTGAGGCAGGAGGATGACAGGCTCCACGCCAGTCTGAGCTATAGAGTGATGTCCTGTCTCAAAAAACCCAGAGCCCAAAAGATCCATAGAGCGTCTGGAAGCAATGCCCACCAAATGCTGGAGCGAATGTCGATGGAAAGAGGGAGAGAGTGTGGCGGCCTGGGACTTTAGATGTGAGTCTACAGACCTCAGAGCACATCCCTAGGGCCTCACGCCATTTCCACAGCCAGAGAGGGTAGAGCACAGCCTCCCCTCCCCTCCAGATGCAGGGCTGCCACTGCCACCTTGCCTGTGCTCCTGCGGGAACCTACGCATGCAGTTAGCGCTCGGGTTGGAAACCCCCACTGATCTGAACATGGAGCTCAGTGAGTACGCACAGCCCTCCCAATGTCACCTTCAGTCTGTCACTTGCCTCTGTGAACCTCAGTGTGCTCATCCAGACCAGATGGACTGTCACACCCATCTGATGCTGCCATGATGGACTGTCACACCCATCTGATGCTGCCATGATCATTGCTTTGGTGGTACTAGGGATTGAATGCAAGGCCTTGCACCCCAGCCCCTCACTGGGGGATTCTAGGCAGGGGCTCTACCACTGAGCCATGCCCCCATCTTCTCTCTGAAGTACTCTAGACAAATGCCTTCCACGGAGCTGTATCCCCAACCTCTTCCCCACTTTGAGACGGAGTTTCCCTGTGTAGTCTATGTTGTCTCCTAATTTGGTAAAAATTTTCCCAATGCAGCCTCCAGAGACCTGGGATTACAGACGTGCACTACCACCCAGGCATCCGGGACATTTCTGAGTTGAATGTGACTTCCTTGTTTGTTTCCTGACAAAGATCTGAGGTAAGTAACATCTCTTGCATCACAGGCACACCTACTGGCTCAGCAGAAGCAAGTATTCCTGAAAGCATAGCCGCAGAGGCTGCTTTGTCCCTACCACACTTCTGTCCCCGTGTGTCATCATGGGTGGAGTCATAAGTGCAGATGCTCTAGGGTATGAGAGAGGTGTGTAGGACACTCGAGTCCCTGCTGGTGAGCTGCCAATGGGCGAGTCTCCTTGCAGCACGAGGATCAAGGAAGTCCTCCAGGAGCTACCCCAAGTCGGGGGGAGGACTTAAAGCTATGTCCTCCCAGAGCACTGAGCCTCTGGGGACACAATGCCTCTGTAGTAGTAATACTTCCACAACTTTACACCCCACAGGAAGAGTGAGTATGGCTGCCCTGGGACATGACCAGGGACATGCAGGGACCCTGTACAGTGACTACCCTCCCTCAGCCCAGAGCCTCAAGCCTAGGGGATCTCCCACAGTGTCAGAGGAAACCATTGTGTCCTCCAAGGCCACCCGGAGGACAAAGGGCCATCCTTCTATGCACACTGGCCTCTGTCACAGCTCCCCCACCCAGCTGGTACGCAAAGGGGCTACTCTTGTTCGGTTCAATTTTTTTTTTTTCTTCCTTTAGGAGAAAAATGGTGGGAGGCCCCACTGTGCCACATTATGCTACACTAGGGACCAAGGGTCCTCCAGCTGAGCCCAGCCTCTCCTGCCCTGCCCTGCCTGCCTTCCTCCTTCCTGCCTGTCTCTGTGGAGTCTGGGTGACCCTCTGACTCAGGCACCTTCTCACCTCTAGGGACTCTGCATTAAATGGCAGATTCCCATCCTCAGGGGACCTTCCAGTAACAGACACAAGCCACGGGCAGATGTCGTAGAGATACAAGACTGGTGTGGTGGTCCATGCCTGTGATCTTAGCCTCGGAAAAACTGACTCTGGCAGATTGGGCTAGCCTAGGCTACAGAAAAAGCCTGTATGAAAAAGCAAAACCAAGGCTGAGTTGACTCAGTTGATAAAATATTGGCTTTGCAAGCAATACTCTGAACTTAAGCCCCTGAATCCCTGTGAAACCTCTGGGCACTGGGGCATGGGGAGCACAGATGGGCAAATCTTTAGGGCTCCTTAGTTGGCTCCCCTACATGGATCAGCAAGTTCCAGGCTAGTGAGAGATGCCGTATTAACAAAGCAAGGTGGACGGACAGGACGACTCCACGGGTTTGATCCCAGGACTCATGCAAAGGTGAAAGGACAGGATTGACTCTACAAAACTGTCATCTCACATCCATGTATGTGTGATGTCAAAAGCACCACACCCCATCACATGCATGCACGCATGCACTCACACCATACACACACACACACACACACACACACACACACACGTGCACATGCATGCATACACACATGCAGCCCAATACAATAAATATGGTTAAACTTATAAAACAAAGTGGATGGTATTTGAGGAATGACGCCTGAGGTTGACCGCTAGCTTCCATAGTCATGTGCACACACATGGACACACGCACATTGCACACATGTGCATGTACATACACACTAGGAAAAAGAAGAAAAGGAAAAACCATTTTTTAAAAGACCCACCTCTGAATTTACACTCCTGGGGTGGCCTGGCCTCTACATATTTTTAAAGGACCAGAGGTAGCCAGAGGTGGCTGAACGGCACCTGCACCTGTATAGTAAAGTCCTGGCAGAGTCCCCAAAGATCACTGGATTTCTAGAGCACCAAGACTCCAGGATCACTGAACATCACTGAACATCACTCTCCCGACACAGATAGACCAAGACTGCCAGGAGCCCAGGGGTGACTTGGGCAGGACCTGCTCGGCCTCCCTTCCCAAGCACTTCAGTCAAGTGGGCAAGACAGCAATGGAGACGTGAGGACAAGGATAATCACAAGAGCTGGGCCTAGGACACACGAATGCCACCCTTGGCCTATGCCCCCAGAGCACTCCTGGGTAGTCATCAGGCCAGTGAGGGTCCCCCCTTGTAGTCGGTCCATCCTGAGTGCAGCCTCCTCTCACTCCTCCTCATGTCCACATGCATTTCCAGATCCCCAGAAGGTAGATCGGGTCAAGACCATGCCCCAATATGAATCCCACAATTTCTCCGAAAAGAAAATGGAGTCCCATGAGGTCTGTATGAACCCAACAATCCAAGGGACTGCCGGTACCCTCACCCTGTGTAACTTAGTCCTACTAGAACAGCACAGCTTTTGGGGTGCCTCAGGATCTAACACCCTCAAATCCAGGCACACTCACTGCCAGGCTATATCAACACCCTGTGACCTCAAGCGGGGCCACTGAGGACCTCGGAGACGATATGCTGTGTGGTTAAAATATGCTTGGGAGGCTCCAAGACCTTCAGGAAAAAAATGTCACAGCCAGCATTCAACAAACGGCCAACTGAAACATGACAGCACTTTGGAAGGCACATCTCCAGGAGACAGTCACACATCCCTGTTCACTGCAGGGTAGCTTGCAAGAGCCCATAATGATGCACATAAAGAAAAGGTGCCAAAGGCCCCCAGTGGAATATTACTCAGCCTTAAGCAGGGCATTCTGACACCTGCTACAGCGTGAATGGGTGGAGCTTGAGAACGTTTTGCTCAGTGACCAGCGGCCACAGGATAGATGCCGTGTGACGTCAACAAGAGGCTCCCCAGAAGAGTCAGACTATTTTTAGATCAAGAATCTGTGAATTCCAGCCCCAGAATCCTCGTGAAACCTCTGGGCATAGTGGCCAGGGTTTATAAACCCCGTGCTGGGACCCGGGAAGTACAGATGGGCAAATCTCTGGGGGGTCACTGTTGGCTACCCTACACAAATCAGTGAGTTCCAGGCTAGAAAGAAGCTGTTTTCATTTTATGTGTACGGGTGTCTTTGCCTGCGTGTGTGTCTGTGCAGGCGGGGGTGAAAGGAGGGGTCAGATCCCCTGGAACAGAAGTTACGGACAGCTGGATGCCAGGAATCAAACCCACGTCCTCTGGCAGTGCATCCAGAGCTCTTTAACTCCTGAGCCATCTCTCCAACCCCAAGAGTCAGACTAGGGGCTGGGGTGGGGCTGTGGAGTGACTCAGTAAAGGAACCAGATGAGATCAGTAAGGCAGTTCAGACTCGAGGGTCGGGGAGACAAGTCAGTGCGTAGTGGCTCACTGTGGAAATGTGTGGACCTGAGCTGTTCCATTGCCAGAAGCCATGGTTTTTTTTTAAAAGGTTGGATGTGATGGTACATGGCTGGGTAGGTGGATACAGGTGGATGCCTAAGGTTTTGCTGGCCAGCCAGCCTGACTAAAATACATGCTCCCAGGTCAGTGAGAGTAACACTCTAAAAAAAAAAAAAGGTGGACAGTGACTAATAGACACCCGAGGTTAAGTGATGGCGTCCACAGACATGCTTTCTCCTCCACCCCTCCCCCACAGGCACAGAGGAAAGTTTTGGGGATGGGGTTAGCTGCACTGTTGATAATATAGTTAATCTCATGCTCCAAGCACTTTAACAATTTAAACAGATGTGCTCTTCCAGAAACTCTGGAGAACTGAACCGTCCCCAGCCCAACAACAGGACAGTGATGCCCAGCTCCCGGGTGCGCACGCGCTACCAGGGAGGGAAGCATCCTAAGGCAGGAAGAACCTCTTCTCCTGAACCAGGAGAATCCTGCCGACCTAGAGCTCACGGGGACAGTGTTAACCTCGGAAGTGATAGGGACACCCCCAAAACCAGGAGTCTAGAGACAACCAGGAAAGACCCCAGAGCCCATTTCCAATCTCGTATGCTTGCAGCTGGGTGTCCTTTTCGGCAGAAATGCTGTCTCATGAATAAAATAAATTGGAAAATATTTTTCTGCTAGAAAACTGGATTCTAGTTCTTGACAAGCATACACCCACTGCCTAGCATTTAGTCTCTGTGGAAAGCCATGATTTTAACTAAGACTGAACTTTGGCCCTTTCGGCCTCCTGGTCCTCCTAGCGGGAGAAGAGTATTCATCCTGGAAGGATGCTCCGGGAGCCCTAGCACACTGGCCTGTCTGGAGGGAGGGGTGCAGCTCCTGCCTGGGAAGGTAAAGCTGGTGATAGCCCTCTCGTTCCCCCACCCAGGTAAAGGCAGATGGACTGCAGCTGCCCTAATGGCATCCTTGCAGACCTGCCTGGCCTGGGGGAGGGGGTTCAGGATGCAGCACAGGGACCGTAGAAGCTTGCTGAGAGTCATCGCAGTGATTAGAGTAATGTATGCCCCATAACTCAGCTGGGACTGACATGCCGGCTTCTCCCTCCCAGCAGCTTACTGGGCACCCTTTGATTCCTTTACATGTGGCCTTCTTTCATGGCCCCCGTGTGTTTACCCTGCAGCTCCCACATCACAGTTCAGCTTCTTCTGTGCCCATCCCTGTGGGTGCTCCCTGCCGCCCACCCCTGTCACCACTGGAAAGTCTGAGAGGCTGATGGAGGTGTCGGGGACTTTTTCATAGTGCTATAGGGAGGTGAGGCCGGATGCACCCACTCATAGGTCCAGTCTGCACCACCCACAGCCTCTACATCCTAAACTCGAGGCTTTAGCCAGGAAGTGGCATCCACCCACGATGCCCAGACATCCTGGTTTGGCCAGCCAGCGTCCAGCAAGGGCCTCTAAGCCGCCTTTGAACCTGAACCTCCTGGCTGGGGAGGGAGGGAGGGAAGATCTGTCGAGACAATATATTTGAGGTGAAGGTGAGCTCACTTTTTCCCCAGGTTGGTGGGTGGCCAGTTAGAGCTCTGACCATCATTATAAGATACTGGGGCCAACCAGAGGCTGGGGAAACCTCAAGCCAGGCTCCCACCCTGGCTCCTCATTGACTCACTGGAGGCTGGAAGGTGTCTGTCGGGAGGTTGGAAGGGTCTTATTCAGATGAGCTGTGACTTTGGGGACCCTCAGTCCTACCTTGAAAAGGATGGAGTGGAGGTGTGTGGGATCCTGCCGGTCCTATCCACCCCTCGCTCCACAACCAAGGGGGTCATGGATATATATCTGGGGCCAGAATCATCAGTTAATGTGACTTTCACTTTTGCAAGATTCTGGGGACAGTGAGGTGGAGGCTGTCTTCTGAAAGGAGATGGAACACAGGCTTAAACCCCGAGCACACATCCAGGCGTGACTGCCTGCTCCTTAGCCATACCTGGGGTCTTCCACAGCAACTGGCTCAGGGGCTTAAACCCCTAGCACACATCCGGGCAGTGACTGCCTTAGCCATACCTGGGGTCTTCCACAGCAACTGGCTCAGGGGCTTAAACCCCGAGCACACATCCAGGCCGTGACTGCCTGCTCCTTAGCCATACCTGGGGTCTTCCACAGCAAGCGGCTCAGGGGCCTCCAGGGAAGATCTCAGACTCAGTGAGCCAGGGACACACAAGACGGCCACATACAAGCTCAGATACACTGTAGCTGATCTGAGGAGGGAGGTGGCCACTGCAATTGCGCTGGGTGTGGGTGTGGGTGTGGAGGGTGGGGTGAAAGGCTGCCTAGAACAGGCAGGAGGTGGGGTCTGCCTAGTACACAGGGGAAGAGGGCACGAAGCCTGCTCTGTGGGAGAAGCCAGTCTTCCTGGAGATGTACATGGTCAGGGCGTGGGGGAGGTGAAAGGGGAAGGAACTCAGGGGCTCCAGAACCCTGAGGACAGCCAGCACTTTCCCTATATCCACTTATTTGGGGGAAGTCAAAGAATATGTGACCCAGAATCCCCTGGGGTCACCCCAACCTTGTCTTTGAGATGGAATTAAAAGATTCTAGGTGTCTTTGATGAGCACAACAGAGGTCACATGTGGACTGGGACACAAGGCTCAGTTGGTATCGTGCTTGCTTAGCATTCGTGAAGTCCGTCCCCCCCCCCCGGAGGAGGGGGTGACCTCCATCCCCAGCATCACATAAATCAGATATGGCCACACAGCTCTGCAATCCCAGCACTCAGGGGGTGGAGGCAGGAGAATCAGAAGTTCAAGGATATTCTCCAACACCTGAAGAGTCTGAGTTCAGGCTGGAGGAAAAAAAAGGAAAAAACAAAAAGGAGGAGGAGGAATAAGGGATAGAGGAGAAAGGGAGAGGGGGTGGGCAGCCTTGTGTTCCAAGGAAAGGATGGGCCCAGATCAGAAGCCACATGGGTTCCCAGGTTACCCAGGTTACAGCGAGAGGGCCTAGTCTTCTGTTGTCATTAAGGTAAGATTTATCAGCGCTCCACTGCAGACAGAGGAGCAGGGCCTGGAGGGCACTGAAGGATAAAGAGGAATTTGCAAGGCAGAGCAAAGCTAGGAGCAGAGAACTCCGGGAAAGTCCAGGCCCTGCGGTAGGAGCTGCTGTTCACTAATTTCCTGTTGATTGGTTGTCATCCACCCCATGAAGTGAACACAGCACCCCCAGGGCAGGTTCATGTTGACTATTCCCAGGGGTCCCATGGGAGCTGGCAATGCCACTGGAGATCAAGAGCTAGCCAAGGCTGGAAGGAGAAGACAGAGCAATGAGCGGTGGGTTTAGGGCCAGGAATGGGCAACAACGCGGGCTCACGGCTTGGGAGAGGAGCTACGGGTACAAACTATGGGGGGTTGGTAGAGTATTTGCCTGACCTGCAAGAAACCCCAGATTACACTCCCAGCACGGTATAAACCAATGCTTGTCATCTCAGGTCTCAGGAGATGGAGGCAGGGGGATTGACAGTTAAGGATCATCCTTGGCTACATGATGAGTTTAGGCTAGCCTGAGCTACATGAGACCTTCATTTATTTATTTTTATTTTATTTTATTTTATTTAGGGTTTCTCTGTGTAGCCCTGACTGGAACTCACTCTGTAGACCAGACTGACCTTGAACTCAGAGATCCGCCTGCCTCTGCCTCTGAGTGCTAGGATTAAAGGTGTGCACCACTACCACCTGGCAACCCCCATCTTTAAGAACAAAAAAATCAAACAACAACAAAAAAACCCCAAACAACCATAAAGCAAAAATTAAAAACAAGTCACCCATGCCTCTCACCAATCTCAACCCATCAAAGCAACTTCCAACAGAGAGAGCAGCGGTCCTCGGGACCCACTTATACAAGCTGCTAGGGGCCAAGGCCTTCTCCCTCCCTCCCAAACCTGGCCTGTGGTAGGCCAGGAACCAAGCTGTTTTCTGAGCTGGGTTTTTCATGGATGTTTGTTTTAACCTGAAGCTAGGGCACAGCAGAGCCTCACTAACATCAGAACCTCCTTTTAATCGTCTGCCTCATGCTTCCTGAGTGAGTAGCCCAAGGGGTCACGACCTCCCAACTCAGTTTCCTTGTTTGGGGAGACAGGAGGCCCTGCCTCCCCTGAGA
Organism: Mus pahari; assembly: GCF_900095145.1. Classification (NCBI taxonomy): domain Eukaryota; kingdom Metazoa; phylum Chordata; class Mammalia; order Rodentia; family Muridae; genus Mus; species Mus pahari. The sequence goes on from NC_034612.1 coordinate 29,143,907, forward strand.
CCCAGACCAGGGGTTGAGCTGTCAGATTCACCGGGTCAGCTTCGCGTGTGCCCCACTCGGGACGCCTGGGTGACTCACTTCCTATGGGGTGTCTCCGGAAGCAGGTGGGCCAGTGTGGTTCCCAGAAATGCATTGTGGGACAAAGTTGGGCTGCTGGGGAAATCAGAAAAGGATTTTCCCAGAAATAGCCTGGCTGGACATAGGCTTAGGAGCAGAGGCCAGGTCCAAAATAGCTCACCTAGCCCCGGGGCACCAGGCAGGGTGTGGCCGAGACACCTCCGAGGCAAGGAGGGCACAGCAAGTCCCCTCGGACAGGTGGGGCACAAACTATGGCTAATTAGAAGGTGAGGCCAAGCTGAGCCACAGCCCAGCAATGACCCTGGGGCTGGCCTAGGAGTTGACCCACAACGCTAAGGACCCTGAAATGTCCCGGTCAGACTCTGTCCCTGTCCTCTCTTCTATCTGGAGACAGACCTTCACGAAATGGATCACAGAAAGTAGCCCCAAATAGGCAATTGATCAGGGCAGGGCACATGGTGCCCCTGCTGATGCCCACCCTGAGGAGCTGACATAGGTTACAACACTAACGGAGAAGCAGATACTCAGAGTGACAGCAAGAGCAAGGGAGGGGACACCCATCAGGACGATACCAGCCCAGGCCCAGTGGCAGGCCAGCAAAAGGTCAGACTCCCGCAGGCAAGAGGAGGTCCCAGACTGACTCGGAGATGAGTGTTACCACACTGCTTGGGAGGAGGATGGAAGAAAGTTACCATAGGCTCCCTGTGTCAGAAGGGACAAAGCCATAGAGGATTAGGATAGAAATCGGACCCCTCAGCTCAGGGAAACATGCTCTGACAACGGGAGCCAGACAAGGGGACATAAGTGCCATTCCAGTCAGAGGGCTCTGCGGGGGCTTGGGCAGGGTTGGCCATGGGGATAGAAGGAGGGAGGGCCAGCTAAAAGCATGAGGAGGGGATGCTTCTAACATTACAGTGATGGAGAGAGTGGTGTGGGGGGGGGAGGGTAGGGGATGCTGTATAAACACGTGAGCCCTTTGTCCCGACAGTCCCTTGGTGAAGCTTGGGTACATGCTGGCACAAAAGCTGACAGTCACCCCATGTCACGTCAGGACCTCTAGTGTCTACAAACATGGAAGCTACTGCCCATGTGGTCATCGCGAACATCCACTGTAAGCCCCCAGAGTCTGCAGGCTGACCTAGCTTGCTAGCCAAAGAGGACACCTTAGGCTGCTCTGGCACGCAGACCCTCAGTGAAAGCAAAAGAGAACCTCACTGGGCCTGCACCTGCTGGGCACAGCTCTCCTTCCAAACTGGGCTTTTATAGTCTTATACTATCATTTAGCCAAAATGCTTTCTTGATCTTTAATAAAATAAAACAACTGAAATAAGGTTTGGGGCAGGGTGTGGCTCAGCACTGAAGCTCCTGCTTCGACTCCCCCAGGGAGGGGCTGGGGGCGTGGCTCAGTGGTAGAGCCCCTGCCTAGAATCCCCCAGGGAGGGGCTGGGGGCGTGGCTCAGTGGTAGAGCCNTAGAGCCCCTGCCTAGAATCCCCCAGGGAGGGGCTGGGGGCGTGGCTCAGTGGTAGAGCCCCTGCCTAGAATCCCCCAGGGAGGGCCTGGGGGCGTGGCTCAGTGGTAGAGCACCTGCTTGGAATCCCCCAGGGAGGGGCTGGTATTTGAGGGTCAGAACATCCATCTAAATGCTAAGAGCCCTGAGTTCCATCCCTAGCACCATAAACAAACAAATAAACATTAAGAATCTATTCAAAAAGAGAAGCTGCCAGCTTGCATTTGTGAGACCTGGTGCTAAACTGTGTGAAGTCTTCAAGCCAAGCATGCCAAGAGGACTTGATGTCCAAAACCCATGATGGATGGATAGATACTCACATCTACTTCTCCTTGGTCAATCACATAGAAATTATCTCCTTCGTTCCCTATGACAGAAGAGACAACAGATGTAAAATGTGAAACAAAACGAGTTAGATACTGTTGGTTATCTGGCAAAGAACCCTTGTAACTACGTGTGCCAGCCAGTACCAAGTAATACCAGCCCCAGGTGCCAATTTCTGGACATGGAGCAACGCTCTCTCATCCCAGGGTCCCTTGTACACCAGGCAAAGGCTCTAAGCTCAGTACTCTCTTCACTCATTAAGTTCTTCAGGTTGGTCTTGAACTCAAAATCCACATCCCCTGCTTCTTGGATTGCTGGGATGACAGATTAATGTTAGCTGTCATGCTGTGTTTCATTAGTTTCTTTTTCTTTTCTCTCTTCCACCTCTCCCTGCCTGCCTACCCCCTTCCCCTGTTTGTTCTGAGACAGGGTCTCTCGCTATGTAGCCCTAGCTGGGCTGGAACTCACAAAAGTCTGCCTGCCTCTTCCCCCTGCCCCCCTCTGCCCCCAATCTCTATGAAGGGCCTCATACCATAGCCCAGACTGGCCTTGAAGTCAAGACAATTCTCCTGCCTCAGCCTCTGGAGCACCCACCACCTCTGGAAGTTTCTTAAGTTGGCCAGGACAGATGACAAATATCTGGAGGGAAACATACCTTGCTGTATGACTGTTTCCCCACCGATGTGAGTGACAGGAAACATGGCATCAAATATGTCACTGAAAAACAAGCACAGATAGGAGCTGTAGCAGACACCAGCCAGGTCAACCTGTTTCCCACAACATATACCCAGTCCCGTCCATTCACCACCTCTTAGCCCCTCAGAATCCAGTCTGCAGGCCTCAGGCAGAGGAGCCCTTCCAAGTTAAAAGAGGAATTAAGGCCTTCACCAGCCGGGCCGAGAAGAGCCACATGGGTACTCTGCACACAGCCAACAGGCACAGCCTGCTTGTTTGGCTTCTTTGTCTGTTTATTTTGCTCTCTTGAGGCAGTGTGTCAACTGAGAAAGACCTTAACTTCTGACCCTCCTGCCTCCACCTCCCCAGTGCTGGGGTTGTAGGCACAGCACTGGGTTTATGGGGTGCAAGAGATTAAACCCAGAGGTTCTGCATGCCAGGCTAGCACTCTATCAATTGAGTAACATCCCCAGGCCCTGCCTGGCTTCTTACAAGAAAGGAATGAGTTTATGGGCACTGTTTTTACAATCCAGTGAGGAGAATAAGTCACAGTCGGTTATGAGCACTTCTCGTGCCAATAAATACAATTTGTTTGGGACATGGCCATCAAGCCTGATTGTGTGGAGTTTGCTGGCTTTTCCCCCCTTCCGGAGGAAAATATTTACAGTCACAGGAGTGTTCATGACTCCAGACACAGAGATGATACAGCAGGGCTGGAGATGTCGCTTGATGGTAGCGCACTTACCTAACATGTGAGAAGTCCTAGGTTTAATTCCCAAGTACTCCAAAAATGTAAAGAAATAAGACATCAGTACCCAGATTTGCAGGACAGAGATGTGCTAGGACATGTGGACCCCCCAAAGTCTACAAAGCTGGGGGAATCCAAAGTGGTCTCCGTGGCAACCCTGAAGCTTGGTAGCTTCTTCTTCTAAATGTAGGTGTGAAATGGGCTGTTAGACAGAAGCCGGGGGGGGGGGGGGGGGGTAAGGAGGGCTGGGCTAGCAAAGTCACCAGAAATCGCAGGACATGCAACATGGCCACTTTTGTCCCAAAGGTGCCATCTCATCAGCACAGTCATTAGAACACAGTCCAAAATGCCAGCCCACTCTCCTGAAATGGAACATCCGCTACCTGTCTCTGGGGCTCCTGGCTCACCAAGACAGGAGGCTGCGCTGCTGGGGAGGCTAAGGTACAGTACAGAGCCCCCAGCCAGGCAGTGTTCATGCCGGGAAACATGGGGCACCTCCCTGTCTGTCCTGAATGTTCAAAACAGAGCACGAATTGAGGCAAGCCTCAGAAGAACTCAAGGGCCCTCTCTGGCTGGAAAATACACAAAGCCATCTGGGGAGAAAACACAAAATAAAAGATCCAGACTGTTCCGTGCTCCGGTTCCAACCTTCAGAGCATAGAAATAATTCTTCACAGGACCTGTTGGAGATCAGCCTGGTCATCGCATGAGGCCACGCCCCTTGCTGAGGATTCGCAGTTAATAGTTGCTGGGGGAGGGGCTAATGAGGCCCCACCCCCTTCCTGAGGGTCTATAGTTTATAGTTGCTGGGAGAGGGCTCATGAAGCCCCACCCCTCCCAAAGTTACTGGTTGATGGGGGGAGATTTTCTTTAGTGGTACAGCCACTGGTAAGTTGCCTATGCTCCTGTGGATAACCCCTCAGCCATGCTTCTGTAAGGATAGGGTTCTATGACACAAATCAGTCACCAAAGAAATAAAAGACACCAAAATAGAAGAGGGACTAGTGGGGGAAAGAAAGGTCAGCTGGTGTGGGAGGGGTCCAGAGAAGGTAAGCGGAGGTAAGTAAGACCCGAGTGTAATTAACTCATAATAAGCCCAATTGTCACTTACAGTTAACTGTTTCTTTTTTTTTTAAGCTTGGGCTATTCTCTCTCTATCCAAACACGCTTGTCTGGAGCTCTTAACTCCTCTAACATCTTGGTTTTTAGTTTCCTGTGCTCACTGGGAGAAGAAAGGCAGTCACATGCGGGAGCTGTGGGCAGATCTCGGGCCAGCCCTGGATGTCTGTCTTCTGACAAGGGTACTTCTTGGCCATAGCATCTCCGGCATCTGCAGGAACCATTCCAGCCTGGCTGTGTCTCCTCAAAACCACAAAACAAGGGTCCAAGACAGAGCAGGTCTTTAACAAACGACCTTTTGGTTCCTCCCATGCTAATAACCCTCAGCTCATAATGGTAGTGCGTGCATGTGTGCATACATATGCCTGTGGGTACGTGTGGAGGCCAGAGGGTGATATGATAGTCTGTTTCTAAATCACTCTCCAGCTGATATGTGTAAATGTATGTGGTGTGATGTATACAGTACATACGCACATGTATGTGTGGGTGCAGGTACTTTTGCACATGTGTGATGGCCAAAGGATAGCAGGTGTCTGATCTCTCCCTCTCTGCTTGATTCCTGTATCTGTCACTACAGCCCTGGGGTTATGGGCGTATGTGCAGCCACGCCAAGCTTTTTCCGAGGGTGCCAGGGATCCAAACTCAGATCTTCATGCTGACCCAGCAAGCAGTCTTACCCACGGAGCCCCACTCCACCTTAATTTTTGAGATTAGATTCCTCAGTGCCTAGATCCTGGCCAGTAAACTCCGAATGCCTTCCTGTCTCTGCCTCTCTGGGACTGAGGTTACAAGGACATGGTACTGTACTTGGGTTCTGGGGATAGGGCTCAGGTCCTCACACTTGGCTAACAAGCCTGTTCCCAGTGAGCCATCTCTCCATCCCAAGGTGTGTGTATGTGTGTGTGTGTGTGTGTGTGTGTGTGTGTGTATAAGTAAACAGATCCTGTGTACTCCCTGCCAGCCCACTCTGAAAGCGCCTGCTTCACCACCCTGGCTTTAGACACTCTTCTCTGAGATGTTATTGCGTCTGGAAAATGCAGGTCCACCTCCCTGATCCTAAGAGATTGATGTGTAGCTAGCGCCACCCCAGCCTGCCCCGGGTTGTCACTCCCTGCCAAGGGGGCCTGCTACTGTCTTGTGTATCTCTGCTCTCCCTCTTATCTGGGTGGAAATGCACTAATCTGGCAACTTTCTTTTCTTCTTCGGCCTCATTCTGTAGCCCAGGCTAACCCTGAACTCATAACAACCCTCTCACCTCTGCCTCCTAGAGCTGGACTCCAAGAATGAGCAAGCGCAGACAGCTTCTGGTGACTTTGCTTGTGGTCCTAGACTCCTCTCATTCATCCCCTCCCTGCCTTGAGGACTTGCCAGATATTCCCATGTTTATGCAATCACAGAGTGGGCCACAATGAGCATTCCAGAGCTCCTCGAGATGAGGGCAGATAAATATGATCGCATCTCCCTATTGTATGGGCTTGCTTCCACTTGCACTTCTGTTTGGGTTGGCCAAGGTGGGAATGGACTGAAAATGTTTTCTGGGAAAACGGTCCCTAAACTGAGACATCAGTCACAGATATTTGCACACACAAAAGTAGGCTTGCTGGGCGCAGCCTTCGTTGAAGGACCCCACATATCTCTGTGAGCACACCAATGTCCCCTCCATTGCCCAGCTGCACAGCCATTGCAGAAACAAGCTGGGAACATGGAGACGCCAAAAATGCCATCTGAGCAGCCAGGCTGGGTCTCACTTACCACAGAGGCTTAGAAGCCAGGTTTCCTTCTGAGTAACCTGACACCCCTTGAGAAGACTCAACAAGTCCCATGGCTCTACCCTCCTCCTGCCTCCTTCCAACTCCAGACAAACCTAATCTCCTCTCTCTCTCTCTCTCTCTCTCTCTCTCTCTCTCTCTCTCTCTCTCTCTCTCTCTCTGCACTTAATGGCATTAAAAGGTGCTGGCCTCCTCTGCCTATAAGAAGAAAAACAGTTTTTCCACGCTGATCCCTATTGTTGAACCTCCAGAGGGTTCAACTGAAGCCACAGGCAGAAATCATAAACAGCCTCCCATTTGGAAACCTGATCAACAACCCACCCTCTCTTTCATCAATGCTGGCTGCTCACAATGCAGCAGTGGCTTGGGCTGGGCTCTGACTGGCAATACAAGCCCATGAGGTCACCCCCATAGGCACTGAGAGCCAGGCACTGCCCTGAGTCCTTTTGGTCTCCTCCGCTCCCATGCACACCTGTCCTCACAAAGTTGGAGTGGTCATGAACTCTGCTTCCACGTAGGGAAGCTGGAGGCTCTCACCCAGCCTGTGGCTAAGAGAACCACCCTTTTGAAAGTCTTTACCTAGGCCATCGCCCCCTCACCAACGTTCCTTCCTCCTGCAGACCCTCAGCTCTGGTGCTTTCTCAGTCTAAGGACAAGGCGATTGAGAGGACAGATGGACGGACGGACAGACAAATAGGAACAGGTGGGTGGATGGGTGGACGGATGGATGGATGATAAGCAGATGGGTCGATGGATAAACTACAGAGTGAGATAGAAAAAAAAAGAACAGAAAGTTGCTAGGTTGATGCATTTCTACCCAGATATAAGGGAGGACAGAGATGCTCAAGGCAGTAGCAGGCCTTCTTTGTGGATGCTCAGGCAGGCAGAGACAACCCGGGGCAGGAATAATGGAGAGAGGACAAGCATTATCAGTGAGTTGGTGGAGAGGTAGATGTATGGATGACGTGGACAGGTGAGTGGACAGTGGGTAGGTAGGTGGACAGTGGGTAGATAGATGGACAGTGGGTAGATAGATGGACAGATGGGTCCCAGGACTGGTGATGGACAGGTGGAAGATGGCTGGATGAACAGTAGGTGATGGACCACGCACAAGTGGGAGGACAAAGAGAAAGGTGGGGCTAAGGAAAGAAAGCACATTGATAGGATGGAATGTAGGGGTGGGCGTGGCACAGCCTTCCTTGATACACCACAAAAGGAGACACTGTGGTGCTGCCTGCCGCCTCCACATTAGGAACCCCTGTATTCAATGACGTGGAAAGGTGTCCAGTGACTAACTTTGGGACACTCTTTAGACAGAAGCCCAGAATGCAGTCAGGGGTGTATTGAAAATGATGGTACTGGGCCAAGCGTGGTGACACACAGCTTTAGTCCCAGAATTAGGGATTGAACTCTGTGAGTTCAAGGCCAGTCAGGGATCCACAGTGAGACCCTATCTCAAAAAAATTTTTTTTCAATTACAGTTTTGCTTAAAAAGTATAATATTGTGTGGCCATTGAAAACTGATGGCACGGGGCCACGGAAACACTCTGCAGTTAAGAGCACGTGCTGTGCTTACAGAGGACCCAAGTTCGGTTCCCACCGCCCATGTCAGGTGGTTCACAACCGCCTGTATCCATCTCCAGAAGATCTGATCTCCTCATCTGCCTCTGTAGGCATCTGCACCCACACACAGGGATAATTAAAAATAAGTAAGAATAACTCTTCTTAGGAGTCAGTTATATACATGATAAGGGACGAAAGATATTGATAATGTTATCAGTGGGCAAACGAATTACTAATAGAGAAACACAGTCTTAAAAATAAAACACAATTCCAGAACTTGGAGGCAGAGGATTGCAGGGTTCTGTGAGTTGAAGGCCAGCCTGGTCTACAGAGTGAGTTCTAATACAGCCAGGGCTACACAGAGAAACCCTGTCTCAAAATAAGCAAACACATGTACATAGATAAACAAATACATAAAAGCCAAATAAAGGCCAGGCGTGGTGGCACAGGCCTTTAATCCCAGCACTCAGAAGGCAGAGGCAGGCAGATTTCTGAGTTCGAGGCCAGCCTGGTCTACAAAGTGAGTTCCAGGACAGCCAGGGCTACACAGAGAAACCCTATCTCGAAAACATAACAAAACAAAACAAACAAAAAGCCAAATAAATAAAGTGAAACAATCAGCTACTGACATGCCATGATGCTACTCAGTTGCCTCAAGTAGAGAAGGACTGGGCTAGGCCAGCCTCATATGTCATCATTTGTGTATGCGTGTGTGTGTGTGTGTGTGTGTGTGTTAGTGTGCATGTTAGTGTGTGCTCAAGTGTGCCCAAGTGTGCATGTGCTACAGTGGGCACAAGGAGATCAGAGGACAGCATACAGAAGTCATGTCTCTCCTTATGCCATGTTGGTTCTGGGAATCAAAGTCAGGGTGTCAGGTTTAGCTTACCGTCGGTCATCTTGCCAGCCTTCCACTTTAGTTTTTGAGATGGGGGTCTCTCTCCCTTGTCTGGGGCTTACTGATTCAATTTGGTTGAATAGCAGGGAAGCCCAAGGAGCCGCCTGTCTCTTTCTCCCCAGCAGTAGGATCCTAGACTGGCTTTTACGTGAAGGCTGGGGAATCAAAATCAGGTCCTCTGGCCTGTATGACAAACACTTTACCAGTCCCTCTTATTGTACTAGTGATGTTCCACGTATAATTTATGAATCTATCTATAGTTCTTAAAATCACCCAGTTCCCTGTTGGAGAATGCCATATCTACTCTTGTTGATACACTGGAGGATCTCAATGTATGTGTGTTTGTTTTGTTGTTGTTTTGTTTTGTTTCATTTGTTTGCTTCGTTTAGCTCAAGCTAGCTTTGAACTCTTGATCCCCCTGCCTCAGCTTGCCAAGTCTAATACCAGACTAAAAGACACATGCCACCATACCCAGCTAACATTTTTAAAGCATAACACCCCCCCAGGGAAAATCACAACTTTAAAATTTCAGACCACATCTATGTGGATGCGGTTCAAACTCTAAACCTTTAACTTAGTGCACAGGGCAGAAGCCGAGGGCTGTGCAAAGCCAACATCTTGGCACTAGCACAGTGTGCCGGACCCACCTCCACAACCTGCAGGAGTCATGCCCAGCTGCCTGTCCTCAGAGTCAGGCAGCTGGCAAAGTCTTTCAACCCCGATGTACAGACCCTGCATCACACCCAAGCCACATGGCACACAAGATGGGACAGTCTCAGCTACATCTTGTCTTGTGAGTCTAAGAACAGAACATTTCCTCACCCAACAGACCTGGGCACTATAAGCTCAAGTCAGGATGGGCTCAGAAATCCCCTCCCTGCGGACACTTTCCAAAGCCCCAGCCTCTACTGCCCTTCCTCCAGCCGCAGAAGAGGATGCAGGGAAAAGGGAAGAAGGCTAAGTCATAAAGTGCTTTCAAGAACCCATGTCTGGCTCCTGCTTGTAATTTCATGGAGACATGGGAGCATCCCTGGGGTAGGCTAGCCAGACTGCCTAGCTAAATCCACGCCTGTCTCAAAGAACCAAATGAAAGGCTCTTAAGGGACAATGTCCAAGGTTGATTTCTAGCCTCCACATGTTCAGACACATATAGCCACACACACACACACACACACACACACACACACACACAAGCATATGCACACACATACATATACATATATACACATATGCACATGGATGCCAGTGTGTAAGGGTCCCATAAGGACTGTATTAAGTTGATGAGAAGCAAGGCAGGAAGAAACAGGCCTGCAAAGCTTGGCAAAGATCCTGTTAGCCAGGGCTGGGCATTCAACAATGAAAGCCACTCCTAAGCACAATGGTGTGGCTCTGTAGCTCAGGGGACAAACAAGGAAAGGCTTGGACTCCTAGCCAAGGGGAAACTTCTTAATAGTCTCCCACTTAACTTCACTGCTAGGGCTCAAAGACGACCACTTTACAGACATGGAAGCCAAGGGTCAGAATTGTAAGGGTGTCACTGGGGCTGAACCCAGGCAGCATGTTCCAGTGTCTATACTGTGTTCTACACAAGAACCTGCAGTGACCTCACACCTGCCTCACAGAATTCACCCAAGAACATGTGGAGAGACTTGGCCCCAGTCTAGGGAAGATGGCCATTTGGGGTCCCAGATGCTATGAGGGTCCCACCCACCACCCACCTCCTGTGCTGGATACAGACCGTGCCTCTTACCAACAAAATGAGGGGTCTGAAAATGTTCTGAGTGAAGATGTGCAGGCAGAGTGGAGTGAACAGCACCCATAGACACTCTACTGTATGTGAGCCATTCACTCAGCACGGAGTTAAGCATTTGCTCCAGGCCCTGCTGTTCCCTGAAGGGTCCATTGCTCACAACACTCACTGTGCCCTCCAACCTCAGGAGCCGTAGCATCTCTTCTTCCTATCAGCATCCTCCTAACAGCCTGCAGACCACAAGCTGGAAGGTAAACACCACCTCCCAAACCCCAACAACTTAACCAAACAAGTCTTGTCTCCTTCCTAGGACCAGGATCCCCAGGAGGAAGGGGGAGGAGAAAAGCCTATGGAGCCGATGACAACACATCTGAGAAGTCCTAACAACCAACCAATCAATGCGCATCTTGGACCTGTACTCATGACTGTACCCAGCGAGGCTGGGATCAGTGGATGCAGGGGTCAGGAAGGCTAGACCCTGTATCTGTCAACATTTACAGCATGTCTGACCTTTGAAAGGACCTTGGAGGGCACTAGGGAGATGGCTCAGTAGGTAAGAGCAGTTTCTGTGCAAGAATGAAGACTTGAGTTTGAATCCCCAGCAGCACTGTGTGTGAGACAGGAGGATCACTCACGTTTGCTGGCTGCCAGCCTAGCTCCAGATTCACTGAGAGAGCCTATGTGAAGGGAATTAAATAGTAACAGGGCAGGACACCTGATGATGTCCTACCCTGGCTTCCACATGGGCGTGGACATCTATCTGCACACGCATGTGACATGCACTGCACACACACAAAAGAGAGGCTCCTCCAAGTTGGAAAGAAAAAGGGAATGTTGTAAATGTTGTAACACAATGACTATCGCGGCTATGGTCAACTTCACTACATCTGTAATTTACTAAAGCCAAGCAGCAGGGCACACCTGTGAGTGTAATTCATTTTTTCTTAATTAAATAACTTGAAGTTGGAAGACCCACTTTTTTTTAAAGGCTTATTTTATTTGCAAAAATACAATGTAGCTGTCTTCAGACACACCCCAGAAGAGGGCATTGGATCCCATCAAAGATAATTGTGAGCCACCTTGTGGGTTCTGGGAATTGAACTCAGGACCTCTGGAAGAGCAGTCAGTGCCCTTAACCTCTGAGCCATCTCTCCAGCCCAGGAAGACCCACTTTTAATCTGGAATTTTTGAGCTGGGATGATCCACCTTTAATCTGGGCTGCAGCTTCCGGGGGCAGCTGGCATTAGAGCCCACTTCTTCAGTATTCTAATGTATACTGCAGATTAGCTGAGACATCTAGACTCATGGACTGAACAACTACTGGGTTTTTTGTTTTGTTTTGTTTTTTCGAGACAGGGTTTCTCTGTGTAGCTCTGGCTGTCCTGGAACTCACTCTGTAGACTAGGCTGGCCTCGAACTCAGAAATCCGCCTGCCTCTGCCTCCCGAGTGCTGGGATTAAAGGCGTGCGCCACCACGCCTGGCTAACTACTGGTTTCTTGAGGCTCCCATTGATAGACAGCCAGTGTCGGTCTAGTTGGACCACAGCCTGTAAGCCATTTTAATAAATCACACAGACACAGACACACAGACACACAGACACTGATACACAGAGAGAGAGAGAGAGAGAGAGAGAGAGAGAGAGAGAGAGAGAGAGAGAGAGAGAGACTCAGCCTGTAAGTTCTGAACCCTGACAAATACAATAACATTGACCACAGAGGATGAAGCCCAGGACCCTCAACCAAGACCAAGCTAGGAACACAGCATTTCTGTGTGAGCACTTTGAAAAATATCTTTTTTTTTCTTTTTCTTTCTTTCTTTTTTTTTTCTTCATTTTTGACTCCAGACAGGATCCAGAGAGGAGGTGTAGCTTTTCTCTCTGGGTTTAACGGAGAGTTCCTTTACCCTTCTGTGTTAGGAAGAATATCTTTTATAAAAAATAATAAGCGGGCTGGAAAGATGGCTCAGAAGTTAATATAAGTTGCTACTCTTATAGAAGACCCAGGCTCATGAACCCACATGACAGTTCACAGCCATCCATAACTCAAGTTCCAGGGAACATGACGCCTTCCGGCTTAGTTAATTTCTACAGCTGTGATGAGACACCACGATCAAGGTCACTTTTAAAAGAGTTTATTGGGGGTTTCAGAGAGTTAGAGTCTGAGACCATCATTGTGGGAAACATGGCAGCAGGCAGGTAAGACTTGCATTTTAATCTACAAGCACAAAGTGTGGGGGGGGGGGAGTGGAGACAGCGGGCAGACAGACAGACAGAGACAGAGAACACTAACTGAGATTACCATGAGACCTCAGTCTACTCCCAGTAACACGTCCTCCAAGGCCATACCTCCTAACCCTAATTTCCACCAACTGGAGATCAAGTATTCAAGTGTATAAACCTACGGGGGTCAATCTCATTCAAACCACTACATCCTCTTATGACCTCCGTGGGCACCAGGCACACATGTGGTACACATGCAAGCATGCAGGCAAAACACTCATACACGTGAAACAAATAGACCTAGGAACAAAAAAAAAAAATGTTATTTTATTTTATTTGGTTTTTCAAGATGGGATTTTTATGTATAGCGTTGGCTGTCCTCAAACTCACTGTATAGACCAGGTGTGTGCGCTATAACTACTCATCTTAAAAACACAATTCTTAATTAGAAAAAAATTAAATCAAGACAGGCCTGGTGACATAGGCCTATGATCACAAATATTTGAGAGACTGAGGCATGAGGATTGTGAGTTCAATGACTGTCAGATCCATAGAGCAAGTTAAAGGCCAGCAGGGTGAATTACTGAGATTTTGTCTCAAAATAAGTAAAAAAAAATAGTGCTGAAAAGATGATTCGATCATAGAGCACCTGCCTAGAACCCAGTGAGGGGCTGAGACATGCCAATCTACCTCGGTTGGGGTGGGGTCAGAGAGGAGGCGCTCACTCCCTCACTCAAGCCGCTGGGCAGAACCTAAGCAGCACCGCGCCTGCCTTGCAGAAAGTGGAATTCACTGAAACAGACAGGACTTGTGAGCAATGGAGACAGACTATTTACAAACGCTCCTGACTTATGTGCGGAACATTCGTTCACATATTCTCACTAATGTTTCTGATGGTGAGGCTGAAGAGGGCGAGAGGGGGCAGCTAGAAGTCTCATTTCCTTGGCAACCACTCTGAAAGACCCAAACAAGGACTCTCTGCCACTCTGATCTGCGCTTTCAGTGAATACTATGCAGACAGGAAGCGCCCAGACTGCCAGGCACCTTGGCGTCAGTCGGTCTTACACTGGCCATCCCAGCCCAAGTGGCCTTCAGCTGCTGGCCAGAGCGACAGATGTGGTGTCCCCACTTGTATTTAGGTTCTCTCACTGTTTAGGTGGGAGCTCACTCTAGTACCAAATATATCTATGGAGACAGTAATAACTCAGCCCTGGCTGTTTGTGCACTGTGGTGTGGGGCAAGGCTGCCTGCTCCCTGAAGGCTGTCCATAAGCTCAGTGGGATCTCTTCACATTGTTCCGGGCCAGGTGGCTAGCTCTGGCACCCAGACTGTGAAGTTCCAAGATTCAGAGTGGAGATGCATGGCTAGGGTTGTAAGAGACATGGGCCTGAGTGTCCACTGTGGAGCTAGGCTTTAGGAGGGGGGGGAGGGGGGGTTGGATATACTTCTTTGTCAATGTGGCTCCCACTCAGGATCACCAATCTACATGCCGGCTATGGAAGTTCACAGTATCCACAAATGACCCAGCCCATTTGACCTTCTGAATTTGCACATGCACATTGAGGAGGCTGAAGACGAACTTTAAACCAGTAATCTTTTCCCTCAGGAGCAAGGGAGCTTCTGTCACGGTGCTAATATAGTCATGATAACTTAAAACACTCATTTATGGTTTGGATTCAATGTTTGCCTAGAAAAGCTTGTCACAGAAGTGAATGGCTCATGAGGGCTCTGACTTCATTATGAGAGATTCCCATGATGCACTCAGAATATGATACCTGGCTTGGCTGCAACAATGACCTTCAAAAGAAATGCTTTGCCTAACCCTGTAGCTACCAGACTGTGAAAGCATTGGTGCCCAAGGAATTAGAATTTCCTCCCAGGGGTCTCACGCTTGGAGAAGGAAGTAGCTGAAATCTGGCACCAGCCAGAGGGGAACCTTGACCCTCAGGAAGAGATTTTTCCATTGCCACTTGTCAGACCACAGACCACCTTCCAGAGGAGATTGACAGGCAGGACAATGATGATAGCTGGGATCATGTCTTGCCTGGGACTACTTAGCTATGCAAACTTCTTGCCTTCTACTAAATTCTTGCCTTCTACTAAAACCTACCAGCCAGGCAGTGTTGTGGTATGCCTTCAATTCCAGTACTCAGGAGGCAGAGCCAAGGCAGATCAAAGGTGGACTTGGGGAGGGGACAATCTTTTGTGTTCCTCTTTCTAAGGCTTCTGTTTGGTTGGCTGGTAGGTAGGTTAGTTGGTTGGTGGGTTGGTAGGTGGATGGGTGGGTTGGTTGGTAGGTAAGCAGGTTAGTTGGTTGGTTGGTTGGTTGATTGGTTGGTTAGATGGATGGATGGATGGATGGATGGATGGATGGATGGATGGATGGATGGATGGATGGATGGATGGATGGATGGGTGGTTGGGTGGCTGGCTGGCTGGCTGGCTGGCTGGCTGGTCACAGGGCTAGGCAAGCACCCTAGCACTGAACAGTACCCCCAGTCCTGAATGGGGCTTCTTCTACTTGTGTGATAAGTCTTTTGAGGTGGGGTAGTGAAAGGCTGTTTTGTCAGGGCTCTGGGGACTGAGTTTTGACTCCTAACAACTCCAGCAACAATATGACAGCATTACTGGAACGTGGTGGAGAGTAGGAGGCAGGGCCCAGTTGGAGGATGTAGGATACAGGAGATACCCTGAAATACTCCATACATCCGTGCACTTCCCCTCTCTGCTGATTCTTAGTGAGCAACTTTTCTTCACTGTGATATTCTGCCTCACCACAGGCCTGAAACCAATGGAGCTGGCAGCCATGGACCAAAACCTTGAGCCAAAATGAGCCTTTTCTCCCTTACGCTGCTCCCACCAGGTATTTGCCACAGCTATGAAAAACTACATAGTCAACAGCTGGGCATGGACAGTTAAAGAAAATGATGGGGCACATGGCACCCTATTAAAAAGCTCTATGAAGAGACCTCTGGGGAGAATGGAATATGTCTGTTAAATTGGCGGGAGTGGGGTGGGGTTCAGTTGGTTAACTGTGGCTTGTCCAGAAAGCATGAGGATCTGAGTTCAAACCCAGAATCAATCTTCCAATATTAATATATATATATATATTTATTTGTGTGTACACAAATAAATGTACACACACACGCAAGTGCGTACACACACACACACACACACACTGGACTGCAAAGTGAAATCCGACAGATATACAGGCAGGCAGTGCCCTGTGGTGGTTGATAATAGTGGAAAAACCAGCTAAGACCTGCCAGGAGCTGAGGAGGACACAGGTGAGCAGGGCCGTGCTGCCTGCCAATCAGCTAATGGACATTTATGGAGTATATCTTCACACAGCAGAGGGGCAGGCAGCTCCCATGAAACAGTCAAGGACACACCCCAGGCCATAAAACACACCTGAGTAAACTCAGGCTGCAAAGCACGCCGTGGGCACCGTTAGGTCACCGCCGAGGTAAAATGGAAATTAGAAGCCTGGGAAAACCCCAGCATTCTGGAAGTGCTGGCACTTCTAAACAGCACAGGGTCAGGGAGGAGGAACCCAAACTGGGCCTGGTGACACTTGTCTGTAAGTCTGAAGTAGGAAGACTGTGGTGAGAGCAAAGCTAGTCCCGGGCATATAGTGATCTCTGGGACATCCTGTGCTATAGAATGAGACGGCATTTCAATAAGTCAAACACTAGGAGGAAGAGAAGGGAGGAAGAAGCAAATTTAGGTGACATGAAAATAATTAGAAACCAAATGAAAAGTAAAAGACAACTTTTGGGGAACAGACGTTAAGATAGAATTTTTCAGGGTAGTCCTGGCTATCCTGGAACTCACTCTGTGACCATGGTGGCCTTGAACTCATAGGTTTAGAGGCATATGCTACCACCTCCCAGCTAAAGTAAGACTTTGTCAAGTGTGTGAGGCACAAGAGAATCCACACATGGAAGGACATCTACAGTGTGTAACAGGAAAGACCTGGAGTCAGTAGCCTTGGGTAGTGACGGCAAAAACAAACCAAATCCAAAGCAATCAGAGAAAGGAAGGGTTTGGTTTGAAAGCTACTCAAGAGGCTGAGGCAGACGGAGTGTAAGTTCAGGCCAGCCTGAGGTACAGAGTGAGTTTATGGTCACCCTGGGCAACTTAGAGAGTCTATCTCAAAATTCAAAATAAAAAGAAAGCTGAGGAGATAGTGCAACAGTAGCATGCTTACCCAGAATCCCCCAGTGACGGGCTGGGGGCGTGGCTCAGTGGTAGAGCCCCTGCCTAGAATCCCCCAGTGAGGGGCTGGGGGCGTGGCTCAGTGGTAGAGCCCCTGCCTAGAATCCCCCAGTGAGGGGCTGGGGTGTGGCTCAGTGGTAGAGCACCTGCCTAGAATCCCCCAGTGAGGGGCTGGGTGCGTGGCTCAGCGGGAGAGCCCCTGCCTAGAATCCCAGTGAGGGGCTGGGGGCGTGGCTCAGTGGTAGAGCCCCTGCCTAGAATCCCCCAGTGAGGGGCTGGGGCATGGCTCAGTGGTAGAGCACCTGCCTACACTCCCCAGATCTCCCAGTGAGAGGCTGGAGGTGTGACTGGAGGTGGAGTGCCTGCCTAGAATGCTTGAGGTCTTTGATTCAATTCTAGTACCAGAAATTTTAGAAGAAGAAGAAGGAGGAGGAGGAGGAGGAGGAGGAGGAGCAGCAGCAGCAAAACCATAAAATAGGAAATAGGTAATTATTAGAGAAAAATCATTGAAGATGAAGTACACTGTGCACCATCCTATTGTAGTCAGGGATGTGCCCATTGCAGCACACTTCCTCCTTATCCTCGGAGGAACACGTCCCTGCTCCCCTGAGATGGATAAACGACTTGAAGCATTCATCTGCTCCATTTCCAGGAGTGTTGGGGAAAAGAAAGTAAGCTTTCTTTGGAACTCACTCACAAGTTTCCAAAGTCAGTCAAGAAAAGAACAAAAAAAAAACCCAAACCTAAGGAGATGACATAGATTTCTCCCCTCAGAACCGAAGGAATGGCTACCACAATGGACACTGGAACCATAAGGATGATGAAGGAATATTACCCACAACTCTCTGCCTGGAGCACGTTGCTTCTGTTAGACTGGCGCCAGCAAGCCCTGGGTACTCTCTTGTGCCTGCCTCCGCAGTACTGGTGCAAGCCTCCACGTGCAGCCTTTTACATGAGCGCTGGGTATACCCACACTGTCTTTACACATTGAGACCTCTTCCCCGTACCTGAACTTTCCACAGATGAGAACGCTGAGTCTGAGAATAGGTAACAACTCCCCTAGAACCTTGGTTTATGCTGGGCTGGGAGCAGCAGAAAGGCAATAAAGATGAGACCATCCAGTTTACGTCATGGTGCAAGGTCGGTCACCCGAGGGGAGGGTTAGAACTGCCTGACACCCTCAGGACCAAACCCCACACCACAGCATGGAACCCTTCTGGTCACCCCTTCCTCCTAAGCACAGGAGCAACATTCCCCAGGTGGGACAGAGGTTGGAGGACTCATTCCACCCAGATAGAGCCCCTGGCTCAAGTCAGCCCTGCAGGCTTCTGGGTAGGAAAGGGAAAAGCAGGTGGAGATTCAAGTTCAACCACCAGAGGGAGCCCTGCCCACCCCACACCCAACCCTGGAGATCTCTTCAGGGAGCCTGATGTGTGCCAGGCACTGTGTTGGATGAGTGTCCTGAATAGGAACTCACACTTTGCACCATGTAAACTCACCAGCAAAACAATGGTAGAAACCAAAGAGGGCATGCCTTTCCAGTCATCATTCATTCACTCACTCATTCATTCAAACACCATGTGCCCCATCACTGGTCCTATGTTTTATGAATGGTAGTTTGAGCCACATGGCATCTTGACTCACAGAGCCCCAGAAGCAGTGTCTGGACGCTAACATTTGGTCCACCTGAGATGGTGGCAGTGTCAAAGGCACCAAGTCCAGCATCCCACACACTGGAGCCCTGCTGGGGCTGCAAATCTCATTGCTCCCTCTCACCACAGACCATGAGGCCATGGACAGAGCCAAGCGGAAAAGGTCCCACGTGGTCAGCAAGATGGGAGGCCACCAGCAGCCAGCCTCTAGGGATCAATTGAGGTCACCTCCCAAGAATCTTTCTTCCAGGATATCAGCCTTGGTTGGGGAAAGGAACCAGCTGGCTGAGCTCTGATTAGGCTGTCTGGAGATGGGGGTGGGGGTGGGGGGTGGCAGCCATTCCGGGCCAAAGGAGGGAAAGTAAACCCTGGGGCTGCCGGTGCAAGCCAAGTGCACCAGACACCACAGCACCTCAGGCTAAAGTTGGGTTCAAGTGCCTCTGGCTTCTCCGTCAGCTGGCTAATGACTGGGACAAAGCTGATTCTGGCTCTGTACCAGATCTTCAGCTATAAAACGGGACAGTTCTCCTGAAGGGGCACACTTGTCCTGGCCACCTCTCACTAAGACTCATTACCCACCCCTTCCCAAGGACCAGACAGATGTCACCCTCATCTAAATTCCACAGTGGCTCATCTGAGCTCCCCTGAGCAGGGCTGGAAGCTTGCTGCCTTGACAGGTGTACCCATTACCAACTCAAGAGAAATGATGGCCTGCAAGCCCCAGGCCCTGTGGTCACTAGTCGCTGCAGCGAAGTGTCACCCTGTAGTCACAGCAGGCAGGGGCATCTACATCTGATGAGATGCCAGAGATCTCATGGTGCTCCTAACCCAGCTGCCCTCACTGACTGTCACCACTACCCAGGGTAGGGGACAGCCTCCAAGTACATTACAGACTTCAGACCTGTCACAGGGCCTCAGCAGGCAGACCATAATGGCTGCCAGACCCAGCTCCAGCCCCGTGGCTGGGGAAGTACAGCTGCAGCTGTGGGAACAGCTGGCTGGCGCGAAGCACCGGACACATGCTGTGGCTGCAAAACTACTCAGTGGTTCCCAGGCTGTTTCAAAGTGCCAGCCTGGGCTTGAAAGAGTTGACAGATGATCCACCTGCCTACCAGGTCACCTGAGACCCGTGTGGCCCCAGGGCGAGAGCTTGCTGTTCTCTGCATCCCTTGGCAGGTGAGAGAGAGAGGAGACCAGATAGGGAGAAGGTGACCCTGGCTCCCAATGAGTAGCACAAAAGACGAACCAGCTGGGCGACTCCAGACAGCAGAGAAGACCATGGCCTATGGAAGAGAGTCCAGTCAGTGGTGGGGAAACTCAGACTACACAACAGATCCCAGTCTGTAGTGGAGGCCACAGTTGGCATAGAAGGCCCATTCTGTGAGGGTGACCCCTGTCAGTAGAGACAACTCCATTAAGAGAATCTTGTTGTGAGAAGCGACCTGTCTATAGAACACAGAAAGCAAGGGGCCTTGGTGGGTGGCAGATGAAGACTTGGCCCACTGAGGTCATCAACAGGGCACCAAGTCAGTATGCAGCTGAGGCCTGTGGACAGCCGAAGGGCTTCTACCCACGGCCATGAGGTTCTGTGGCTCCAGGTGTCAGGGAACCGTAGCAAGCTCAGACCCACCCGGTTGTTGTCAGTCTGGCCCCTTGCCTGGGTGAGCACATGCCGACTGTAAAGGCTGATGGTGTGGGGCTGGGACTGGAGGAACTGGAGGCCTCCCACCCATCCCCTGGCCTGATGCCAAGGCTTTGTGTGGAAGAACCAGGGCCCAGCCCCCAAGTGCGACCGCATGGAGCTCTTTGGGACAGAGGCTCCCTCACCCTAGAGAGATGAACAGAGACAACTCATAAACTCACTGGCACTTAGGCCCAGGGGGACATCTACACTGCCTGGAAGGGGGAGGCTCAACATGACAACTGTCCAAAGGAGGTAGAAACGAGACATTGACCCGGTTTTATCTCCTGGTTACACACAGTGGACAGTGACTGATTCCCAGTCACTTGCTGGGAACACCTGTGGGTCCAGATGGACCAGGATTGCAAACTACACATAGTTCATCTTCTGCCTGGGGCTCCCTTTACAAGTAAAAGGCTACACCCCAAACCAGGTGGCCATTGGTCCAACACCACTCCAGCCAGCCCAGTGCCAGGACCTGTGTGGACTTGGACAGAAGCCAGCCCACAGCCCTAAAAATCAGGGTCCCTCTTGGCCTTACATACAAACCCCGCTGAGGAGAGAGTAACAGGAAAGCTAGAGATCATAGCAGTGAGTGTTGCCGTAGCCACACCACCACGGCGGCCCCAAGGCAGCCCCACGGCGGCCCCGCGGCGGCCCCACGGCAGCCCCACGGCAGGGACCACCCAGGCTGCCCTCCTGGCTCTCCCAGAGCCTTACACAGCCTCGGGAAGAGTGTGCATGCTTCAGCGCCATGGTGGGGAGCCACTGTGGAGATGGGCTGTAAAGATGAAGGCGAGAGAGAACACAGGATAGCATCTTCGGAGTGGCCCTCATGTGCACACAGCATGTAGAGGGAGCAGGTGCTGGCTGGGTGTTTATACATCTACGCCATGTGGATCGGCTGCCTAATTAAAACTCATTGCTTTAAACATCCTTGCGTTCTGGCAGACACCCACCAGCAGCACCTTCCTGCAGACAGACAACTCCTGTTAACTGTGGAGACCACCCACCCAGCTGCACCACAGCACAGAGGCTGGCTTCCAGACAGATCCACTGGCTGGTGTCTGCCCGGAAGTCCCCCCTGTGCCCAGTGCTCCTTCCTGATAGGCCGGCTCTCCCTGGAAGCCCCTGCCTGTGCTCCATGGCTCAGGTCCTCTGTGGCAACCTGTGTCACCAGGTCAGTAGCTCCCACCCTCCAGTTGTGTCTGGAAGCTGATTTTCTGGAGCATTTTTTTTTAATGTTTGTGTGTGTGTGTTCACATGTATTCATGTTCATGTGTGTGCAGGTGCATGCGTGCAGGGATATGCATGAGTATGGAAACCAAAAGACCATCTTGACTCTCACCCTTAGAAGCTTTCCAGCCTGTACTTTGAGACAGCCTGTGACCGACCAGGAATTCTCCATCGGGCTAGTCTGGCTGGTCTCAGAGTCTCTGATATCGGCCTCCCCAGCTTTGAGATTACAAACATGTTCTACCATGCCCGGCTTCTCATGTGGGTTCTGGGGATTGAACTCGGGTCCTCAGGCTTGCAAGGCAAGCACCTTCCCAGATGAGTCATCTCCCCAGGCCTGAGGAGAAACTCTTATCTGTGGTAAGAAATAGGGGATTCCCAGGCTGGCAGAATACTTTGGGAAACATCACTTTGCTTTCTATATGGCTCCAGACCTCAGGTGACGGTAGCGAAACTTCCGTCTGAAACGAGGGGATCCATTTGAAACAAAGGCCACTGTCCGTCCCATTTACCCATGCCCCCTCCTGCACAGGAAGCTAGGCCTTTTTCCTGACCTCCTCAGGCCCTCTGGCATGGCATGCCTCTCCTCCGAACCAACTGTGGAACAACAGAATTCTGTGGGACCTACTACACGTGGCACAGGGCTCTGTGACAGAAACCAGTGGCAAGCAGATCCCAAAAAGATGCTCAACACTAACCCTTGTTAGCCAACCGTGGAGACGCACAGAACACCAAGGCCAGCCCAGAAGCAGACGCTTGGTCTCAGCTTTGATGCATACCAGCAGGGCATCTGAGCAAACCTCAGTTTTCTGATCTGTTAGATGGGACGAGGAGGTAGCTCAGTCAATGGTAACCGAAGCACACACATACAACCTTCATTCTAACCTCTAGCACCCACCTATCATCTGGGTGTGGTAGTATGCATCAACTCACTGGCCACACTAGATCTACTACTGGGTGAGCTCTCCCTGCAGTAAGAAACTCTGACTCAAAAACTACGGTGGTGGGTGACAGGGAAAGATCCCCTGTAATGGTTTAAATGATAAATGTCCCCCATAGGTACATGTATTTGAATGCTTGGCTCCCAGTGGGTGGTGCCATTTGGACTGGCTCAGGAAGCATGGCCTTGCAGGAGGAAGTACATCCTGGGCCCAGGCTTTGAGAGTCCACAGCCTCACCCTACTTCCAGTTCACTCTCTCTGCTCTGTGCTTGCGGTCAAGGATGTGAGCTCCCTCTCCGCTTCCTGTTCCTGGCGCCATAGTTGCAGCTTGATGCTATAGTGAGCTCTTATCCCTCTGGAACCATAATCCCAAATAAACCCTTCCTTCTTAAAGCTGCTTTAGCCATGCATGATGTTCTGTCAACAGCCACGGGAAAGTAACTAATACACACCTGCTGTTGACCTCCGGCCTCTAGTATACACTCAAGCACAGGTAGACACATGAACACACACGCAATGCATACACATAAGATAGCAGAGAAGAGGCTGTATAGCATGCCGTAGCGAATATCACTGTGCTGGTGAGTCCCTGGCAACTTGCCGTAACTTAGAATCACCTAAGGGTATCAAGAGGATCATCTGAATTAGATTGGCCTGTGGGCCCATCTGTAGGGAACTATCTTAACCATTTACTGGTATAAGAAGACCCAGTCCACCATGGGCGGCACTATTCCCAATGCAAGAGGAACTGACCTGCAGAAGAGTGATGAAATTGAGCTGAGCAAGTAGGCAGGCAGGCAGACATGCACCTCCCACTGCTCTTGACTGTGGGTGTGACCAGACTATGGATGTGCTTGAGCTCCTGCCTCGACTTCGCAGAAATGATGGGCTGCAGCTTGGAACTGTCAGCCAAACGAGCCCTTTCTTCCCCTAAGGTGACTTTGGCTGGGGTATTTTATCATAGCTGCAGAAATGAAACTAGAAAAATCGTGACACGGAGCTGTATGGTGGTGACATAAAGGTGACACCAACTCCCCATGACATTGAAGGAAAAGAGAGGGGTGGGGGAGGTCTGTGTAGCATGGGGGAGGAGTCTAGAAAGAAGGGGGATTCAAATTAAGGGCTGTGTTTTGTTTTGCTGTGATGAGGTCTCCCAGGCTTGCCTACAATTCACAATCCCCCTGCCTCTGTGTCCTGAGTACTGAGATGGTGGGTCTGTGCCACTGTGCCCAACTGAGTCCAAATCTTTCCGCACTTCTCCTTGTTTAAACTATGTGTCAGAGACCTGAAAAGAAAGATCAGGGGCGAGGTCTGCTCAGGAGGGTCCCAAGGCAGACACGAATCTAGAACCAAACTGAAATACAATTATATACTAACATAAATTACATGCTAATATGCAATTGCAAAGCACCACCTACATCTAAAATGTAACTCATATCAAAGACTAAAAACAGTAAAAAAAAAAAAAAAAAAAAAAAAAAAAGAGTCAGGCCTGGTGATGCACATCTGTGATCCCAGCACTCAGGAGGCTGAGGCAAGAGGATCACAAGGAGTTCACAACCACTTTGGACTGTATCAAAAAAGCAGTGATTCTTTTTCAAAAGCAGCGCGCAGGCCTTTGAGATGGCTCACCAGGTAATGGTGCTCGCCACCGAGGCTGACAGCCAAAGTTCAACCTCCAGGACCCACGTGGTGGAAGAAGAGAATCTACTCCTATAAGCTGTCCTCTGACCTCTACGTGTGCCGCGGCATGTACACTCGGTGCGATCACAACCTAATAAAAGCCCGTAGTCAATGACAACCAAGGGATCTCAGTGTATGTCTGCTGACAGCATAACCCGAGGGCAGGAGCATTGTGACAACGCTAAGAGGCTTGGAAACTCTGAATGCCCAAGGTCAAACCTGCCTGACAGAGAGCTGCAACAGTGGTGCAAGGGGCAGGGGCATTGCTGTTCTAAGATACAGCGCGTGTTGTGGGATAAAGCAGAGAAGTCTTTGCTGCTTGAGAAGATGGTGGTGTGGGGAAGGTTTCAGCTTCCCAGAAAGAAAAGAGGGAAAGGCATAAGGTTGTGTTAGAACAAACAGGAAATCCTGTAGCCAGAATTAGACTGGGAAGTACCAACATGAACTGATATGTTTATCTCTGAAAGAAAAACTCAGGGCTGGCAAGGTGGTTCCGCCAGTAATGGTGCTTGTCACACAAGTCTGGTGACCTGGGTTCCAAATTCAGAATCTATATAAAGGAAGAAGAGAAAAGACTCACAAAGTTGTCCTCTGATTTTCATACACACACACACACACACACACACACACAAATAATAGATAAATAAAAGATAAAAGAAAAACCCAGTATTATCTAGAGAAAATATCCAAGAATGAATGTCCAGGCATTATACATGTCTGTCATATGAGCATTCAGGAAGATCAGGAGTTCCAAGCCATATCGGTGGGGGTGGGGTGGAGATAGGTCGGTCACTCGGTAAAGTCTTGGTGACCAAGGATGAAGGCCTGAGCTTGGATTTCACACCCACATAAAGACAGGGCACCGAAGTGTACTGTTGTAAATTCCAGCAGTGGGGGAGCTGTGGGGACTGGAGGAGCCTTGGAGCCTGCTGACAGGATGGTCTAATTGAACTGGCAAGCACATGTTCAATATGAAACCCTGACTCAAAAAACAGGGTATAGAATGACTGAGAGAAAGAGCTGACATCAGTCTCTGGCTTACACACACACACACACACACACACACACACACACACACACACACACACACACATACCGGAGGGAGGGAGGGAAAGAGAGAGGGAGGAAGGAAAAAGGAAGGGAGGGAGGGAGGGAGGGAGAAAAGGAAGGAAGGAAGGAAGGAAGGAAGGAAGGAAGGAAGGAAGGAAGGAAGGAAGGAAGGAAGGCAGGCAGGCCTGCCAAGATCAATGTCAAATCTGAGAACAACAGGTGTCCTCACCCCAAATCCTGTCTGTAAAAAAAAAAAAAAAAAGGATGAAAAAGATCTTGATAACAAAACAAAACAAAAACAGAGAACAGCTGGCCTCTGTCTGTGCCATGGGAGTCCTAGCCAGATATTGCTACCAAAACCAACACCAGGGCACATCATCCTGTTTTCTTCTAGGAGTTTTACACTTTTAGCTCTCACCCTGAAGTCTTCGATTCATTTGCAGTTAATTGTTATGTACGGTCTAAAACCAGGCCAGACTTTGCTCTCTGCAGTTCTGCTCTGCCCAGTTTTCACAGCATCGGTTAGAGAGTTTAAGAGAATACTGTAAACACACACACCTACCTGCCCACTTTTCTCCTTCCATCTTTTCTCCTGTCTTCTCTCCCTTCCTCCCTCCCTCCTTCCAAGTGCTCTACCCACTGAGCCACACCCCAGCCCCTCACTGGGGGATTCTAGGCCAGTATGCTACTGCTGGGTTATGGCTCCTGCCCGGTTTTGGAAGCCCCCTGCTTCTTGCCCTGCAGCTTTCTTCCTGTTCCACTAAAACAGGTTTCCATTCCCAAACCATTCTCTCTAAATCTTTGGTTCACCAAGGCTGGCTCTCAACTTACACAGCCTAGGGTACTGGCTAAGATGACGTAGTAGCTTCCTCCGCCCTGAGGAAAGACCAACTCACATGTAGTTTATAAGAACAGACACAGAGCAGGAAGAATGTGTGCAAGGACCACGTGTGCATGTGTGTGCATGGGAACTCAGAGGTAAGGTGATCTGGAAGGAGATAAACCAAGGAAAAATAAAAGACAGTTGAAGGGGAAAGTCCAGTTCTGAAGGAGGCTGAGCGTATGCCACATCCCCTCAATGGTCTGGTCTATTCTCTGCACCCTCTGACATAAGCCTAGCAGCTGTTCAGGGTGGCTCCCCTCTCCAGCCCCCGCAGCCTGTCACAGGTCTTGCTATTTGCGGTGTTTCTATTGCAGTACTTCCCCAGCTGGGCTAAACCTGGAATCCAGACAAGGTCCCCACTGTGATAATGCCCAGGTGATGACTGCAGTGTCCTCCTGGCAAGTACTCCCGAGGGAGCACTGCCCCGTGGCTGGCTGTGGCCTTTCCTCTCAGGGAGGGGTACAGTAATAAGCAAAGACAGGACTCTCGAGCCCCAACATCCTCTTGGAAGCAAGGTGGTCCTTTGGGCAGGCCACAGTGTGTCAGGTACAGGGCTGAGGAGTGTTCACAGAAGCCCGGATCACCCTTCTCTCGGCTTCATCCTACCAAAGGCAGCGGAGAGAACAGCTCCGGGGTGGTCCATACCTCTTCTCCACCCCTCAAAAAATCTGGGTAGAATATGCAACGGCTAGCAGGGTAGATCTAGGGAGGCATAGTCAAGTGTCCAAGGACAGTCCTACTCTCTGTGACACAGTCGGGTGACTCAGCAAGAATGAGTTCCAGTATTGGTTACAGGGGAAATGAATGAACAACAAAAGGATTTGACAGCCATGTGTGGGCAGCACGCCTGTGCTATCAGCAGTTGGAAGCCTGGGACAGGCATTCCAGGCCAGCTTGGGCTATATCATAGTGTGTGTGTGTATGTGTGTGTGTGTGTGTGTGTGTGTGTGTGTGTGCGCGCGCACGTGCACGCATGTGTCCCAAGCTAGTTCTTGTTCCTTGAGTCTCAATTAGTGTTCCCCTGTACAGGATGGGCCCCAGTTGACCCCCAAGAGCTATGAATTCTGGTCAGATGTTATATGGATGTCCAGCCAGCAGGTACAGCAAGGCGGACCAATCTTTACAGGAACCCACAGGGGCCTGCAGAACAACGTGTGTGTGTGTGTGTGTGTGTGTGTGTGTGTGTGTGTGTGTGTGTGTGTGTGTATGGTGGGGTTTGGTGTGCATCCCTGTGCTGAGTCCATAGACCACCCCAGGCGGTGTTCCTGGGGAACTCCTGAGGGTCACGGTCCTCCCCTCAGGGTGAGCCTCATAGACAGCCTCAGAGAAGCAGCCTATGTTGTATCAGGCAATAAGGCTTACTCTGTCTGGGCAGGTGACAGATGAGACAGGAGGCAGACAGATCCCTGGGGTGTCCTAGAGCCGTGCACAGATGACTAAGGAGGCTTGTGTGCTCTAGAACACTATATCTGAATCCAAATCACAGCTCTGGAGCTTTCTAGCTGGATTACGCACAAGTCACTCAGCCACAAAGCCTCAAGTTTCCTCATCTGTGAAATGGACTTACTGAGGGCTGCGAGGCAGCAAGTGGCGCCGAGCCCTCTGTCAGCTTCCGCTTTGACGCTCTCCTCGTGAGTGTTGAGAATGGCAGGGCTGACCCAGAGCTTACCCCAAGTCTTCTCTCAGCAGCTCTGGACTTTATCAATAGCTGGTGCACAGTGACCCCAGGTGGCCAGCACCTGCCTGACTGGTGACTTATGACAGCAGTCAGTGGAACCACTATTAGACAGGGCAGCTCTGAGGTCCAAGATCCAGGACCCCAATCATCTGTTCGTCTGTCTGTCTGTCTTCCTCCTAATGTTGGATAAATGTCATGGTACTGCCACCTACAGTATATAGAACAGCTCCTCGGTATGTGTTTGCAGCCGAGTGACACTGTGAGGAAAAGTGGGCAGAGAGCATTGCAAGGGTATATAGACAACATCAGCAGCTACGGAGCGAGCAGCGTGTGAGCAGGCATGGATTCTGGAAGAGTCAGAGAGCAGAAGGGCAAAGTATACCACAGAATAACTCAGCAGCCCCCACCCCACCCCTGCCTCCTCGCCGTGAGCTGTGCAGCACTGGACAAATTGCTCGGCCCTTCTGGTCTGTTATGTGCTTCCTCGTCTTGAGATTATCATGAGAATGGATCATTAACAGATGAGGTCCCTGTGAGTGTCCACACAGAATGCGTACCTGTCACCCTCTGCCAGTAGTCCATACGCAGCCCTCCAGCGATGCCTTGGGCACACGAGCGAGACATCTTCATGTGGAAGACAGGAATCTAACTGAGTGAGAAAACGGGCTTTTCCATGTTCGTCCCACGTGCACTTTACTCATGTGTACGTGATATGTAAGTGTGCACATAGTGCCAGAAGACCATGGCAATGCCGTTTCTCAGGCCCCAGTCACCTTGAAATGCACCGACCACCTAGATTGGCTGATGAACAAGTCCCAGGAAGCCTCCTGCCTCAGCCACCTGATTAATCTGAATGACAGGTCTGGGCCCCCAAACTCAGCTACAAGGTCTTAAAGCCATGGACCAAAGGAAATGCTCATTCTGACATTTATAGCTCTTGTGTACACCTTTTAGTGAATAAAGTGAATCTGGGGAAACAGGAAGGCTTGCTCTTCCAAAAGCATAGCTCATACATTAGTGTAAACCCCGCGCAAGCCTCCCATGCTCTGTCCCTACCCAGCTTGGCTCCACATCCCATCCAGTCCCTAAAGAAGCCTGAGAGGGGGAGCAGCCCCAGCATCACTTGTGGAGAGGGCCAGTGTGGGCACTCCACACACAGTTAATAAACACTTCAGAATGAACCTGTGAAGAAAAACCTAAAATACCTTCAGAAGCCCCTGTGGCTCCACAGCTCAGCACATTCAGATTCAAATGTCAGCCTGAAGCCCAGATGAACAGCCCTGCTGTGGAACCACTTCTTACCACTCAGGTCCCTGAGGCACCTTCTAAGTCTGTAAACATTGCAGGTCATTAAGATCTAGCAGGTGTCTTTACTGAGCCTCTTGGAGATGGCACTCCCTGAGACTAGTGTCTTCCCCTCAGGCCAGGAGATGAACGGCAGAGGCCAGGTCTGTCTGCCTTGGGGGACATGTTTCCCAGGTCAGGCTTCTCCCATCTCTTCATCCCTGTGGCTTGGAAGGGGAGCACGGTGCAGGGGAGCACGGTGCAGGGGAGCACGGTGCAGGGGGAGCACAGTGCAGGGGGAGCACGGTGCAGGCTGTTTAAACTGGAACTGGCAAGCAAGATGTAAAGCCCACCCTGGAAATAAAGCTGTGGCGCTTTTGAAAAAGAACAGGGCGTAGGGGCTTCATCAATCACTTTCAAAATACCATCTGACCCCTCAGTGCTTGGCACAGACAGAGGCATCTCTCCTTAGGCCCACCCACCACCCTATTTCCTCGTGGCTCCAAGCATGGCCAGCAGAACATCCACCTTAGGAGGAGGGTTGTGAGCTGCTCTCTGAGCCTCAGGAGAAAACCAGCCCTGCTTTCCCCCAGACCTATGTCTTTGCCAAACATTTCCACACTTTACCAGAAAGCTGCTCAGCAGGAGGCTAGAACAGGCAGACACCATTGGCTGAAGCACACCGACCAATGAACCACAGAACCTGAGACCTGTAGAGGAACTACACAAATCCTGCCTTGGGACAAGGGGATATGAGCCCTGTAGAGGTGACTGGAGACTGTCCTCTTGTCTTCCAGTTTCTATAAATAACGTAGAGATGGATAAAGACTAAAGGCCTCGTGATTCATTCACCACACATCTTTAATTTGGGAATGAGAAAGTGGTGTGACCTCCCCCGGGCAGCTACTCCCTCCCAAATCTCCTCCTATATGTTCCTGCAGTGAGAAGGGCCCTGCCCCAGGTCTCTGGCAGGGAGCTGGGACAGCAAACCAGAGTTCCACATTCTCCAGACACTAGGAGGAATACAAAGCCACAGGATGAAGGGGGATGGCGAGGCACAGGTAAAGGTGGGGATTTAAACCAGCCTGAGGTCCCTTGCCTATCTTTAAGAACTCAGCCATGGAAATGCTTGAAATGAATTTAGACCTAAGACTCCGCCACCAGAATTCTCTAACTCCTCACAGGAAAAGCACTACTGGGCCAGTGAGGTGGTTCAGCGGGTACAGGGCTTGCTGCCAAGCCTGACGACTGAAACTCTATCCCTAGAATCTACATGGTAGAAAAAGAGAGCCCACTCAAGAAAGATGTCCTCTGGTCTCTGCATGTTTGCAACTGCGTGCCTGCAGATCAGTATGCCCACACACACACTGATAATGAGATTTTAATCTCTATTGGTTAAAAGAAAGGAAGAAGGAAGGATGGCTAGGTCAAGGAAAGGAGGGAAGGAGAGAGAGAGAGAGAGAGAGAGAGAGACCCAGGTATTTGGGAAGTCTGTAATCTTAGCACTCTGGAAGCTAAGGCAAACGAACCATGAGATCTATTGCTACATAGAGTTCGAACCCAGCCTGGGCTACATAGTTAGACATTGTCTCAAAAACAAACAACAACAACAAAAGTATGGCAGGGTGCTGGTGAGAGATGGCTCAGTGGTTAAGGGCACTGTTGCTCTTGCAGAGGACCTGGGTTCAGTTTCCAGTGCCCACATGATAGCTCACACCCATCTCTTACTCCAGTGCTAGTGGATAGAATGCCCTCTTCTGGTCCACTCTAGCACTGCAGGAATAAAAACAGAAACATGCAGGCAAAACATCAACCTGCTTAAAATAACAATAAATCTTTTCTTTTTTTTTTTTCATTAAAAAGAAGAACCTGTGCTATGACTTCCCACCCCGTGCCACACAACCGAAAGGACGGGGAGAACACAGGATGCCTTCCTTCCATGCCCCCAGCCACGCACAGTGGCTGCCTGGCATACACCTTATAGGATACAGATGCGAATCACAGTCCCTGGGGAAAGCCACACCCATTTTTGAAACTCCTGTGAACTCACTGATGAGGAAGAAATACATGCTTGTGGTGAGCCGAGATGTCTCGGATCCAGAGCTGGATCCTGGGCTACTCAGCCCCTTTCACAGCAGGGTACTGCCCACCTCCACATCTGACCCCACGTCCTTGTGACTATCATGGAAACCCACCAGAATATACACAGATTCCACCAAAGGAAAGTCTCACAATGTCATCAATTAGCATTGAGACATACGATGTCACCACATCCCTGTAACATGCATGTCTGATGTTCCAGCACTGTATTCAAAAAAGCCTTGATATATGACTTAGAAAATGTGCTGAAGCGCATGCCTTTAATCCCGGCACTAGGGAGGCAGAGGCAGGTGGATTTCTGAGTTCCAGGACAGCCAGGGCTATACAGAGAAACCCTGTCTTGAAAAACCAAAAAAAGTAATAATAATAATAATAAATAAAATGTGCCAAAACCATTTCCATGTTGGAACATATCGCTCAAGGCAACTTGTATCTGTATTCTCAAGTCATGGTCACTCAAATTTGGCTCAGAATAAACTTATTATTCCTATAGTGTGTGTGCGTGTGATTAGGGGGGTGCATGTGTGCAGTAAGTCTGTGTTTGCATGATATGTGCATATGTGGCTTGTGCAGGCATGGGCAGGCCAGAGGTCGATGTCAGATGTCTTCTTCAATTGCTCTCCACCTTACTTTTTGAGATAAAGTCTCTCACTGAACCTAGAACAGATTTCACTCTGCCTCCTGCAGCCCCCTACACACACACACACACACACACACACACACATACACAGTGTCACAGTTACAGACACCAATACACCTAGCCTTTATGCAGTACATGGGATCCGAACTCAGGTCCTTATGAACACACCACAGGCACTTTATCCACTGACTCATCTCCCCAGCCTCTTATTCTCTTTGAAGTGAGAACTGTTTTATACTGACCTGGGGCAGAACCTACTTCAGTGACCCAAAGGCTGGAACAAACCTTCCCAGCACTCACAGCCCGGTGACACAGTGATGTGGATGTGCGGGTGAGCGTGTGCGGTTCTGCACATTCACGTCATCTCCTGGACACCCCACAATGCGGAGCAGTGGTGGGGTGTGAGTCCCCAGTCCAGAGAAGCAAAGGCAAAAGGACCCTTGTCCCTCGAGTCCAGTAGCGAGTGGTTCAAGAGGACACTGTCACCGTCCTTGTGGACTCATGCTAATGGTGGCTATAAGATTACTGCAAAGAGAAGAGGCGGCATGACCACGTTCCCTGAGTGAGCCAGCCACTTTGCCAGCTCATCATCATTTCCACACAATTAAACCTTGATTTCCATGAAAGTGTCACTTTGGAAGTGTCTTCTGTTGTATGGGCTTACCACGGGCCACCAAAACTTCTCAGGGAGGAAACTGCTCAGAGAGACATTTTGATTCAAACCCTAAACCATTATTACCACACAGGTAATTAAGACCGAATCATGCTAAGAAAAGTAAATTAGAACGAAGGCTTTGGATCAGTGTGGAAGAAAGTTGGCCCCTGAGGTCATTAGCCCAGGCAGGGCAAGGCAGTGAGGTGGCAGTGTGTCTGGAGGGCAGTGTATGCTCAGCGGTGCCTCTGTGTCTCCAAAGGCTTGGAGCACAACGGGAGACCAGAGATGCACATAACTGGGACAGTGAGAGACACATGTAGCCAGGCACTCATCCAGGGCCACACACCTGACTACCCAGCACCTCTCTCCAGTGTTCAGCACATCCAGGTTTGTGTGGCCAAATCCTGTCTGCCTGCTCCCGAATCTCTGTGCTGGAGGCTACTGTGACTCAAGCCTCAGGCCCACGGAAGGAAGACTAGCCTGGTATTTCCCATGCCCCCCATGGCCGCCTGTCCTGTCCTGTCCCAGCCCTCCTCCATCTGTGTCTTCTATGATCCAGGCCCCTGATGACTCCCACGGTGACAATCATTAACACCTGTTACCCACAATCCTGCTCCCACAGATACCCACAAAATTTTTCCCCTCTTTCCCTCTTCCTCCCTCCCTCCCCTTCTTCCTCTTTATCTCCCTCCCTCTTTTCTTCACTTCTTCTTCTTCTTTTTTTCTTTTTGTTTTGTGAGACAGGGTCTTGCTATGTAGCCCAGACTGGTCCTTGACTCAAAGCAATGCCCCTGTCTCACCCTTCCAAGTAATAGGCATGGCTACCATGTTTTGTCTAATTTTCTTAAACTCTATGCTCCCTCGCATGCTTTTAGGAGAACGTCTAAAACACCCGGTTACAAGCTACAAAGAGAAATAGTCCCCAGTCTTGTAAACTGACATTTTAGGTACCGCATTGTTCTACTGCTCAAAACTCAGGAATCACCAGTCCGCACCGGTCACTGAGAATGCGCTGGTACAGAGGAAAATGTCCAAAAGCTGGGATTCCTACTCGGCTGCCTTTCTAACCACCACCCCCCAACACACAGCGCATCCTCATGTAACATGATCTTATCGCTCATTTTTCTCTGTAAAGGAATCTCAGAATGTTCTCGTGGTAACAGAAACCTCTTAGATTAAATTTTTTCAGACTTTTTAAGGCATTAGCCCACAATCAACAAAAGGAGAATATGCTAAAATGTAAATCTCTTCTTTTACATGTTATTTATCTGTGCATGTGTGTGTGCATCCGTGGAGGTCCAAAGACAACCCATGGGGTCAGATCTCTCCCTCCACCACACGGATGGACTCAAACCCCAGTCACCAGGCTTGGCAGTGAACACCTTTACCTGCTGAGCCATGTCTCCAACCTAGATAAATAATTATTAGATTTAAAAAGCATATACTGTCAACTGTTTGGAAACATACCAAATGGCAATGCGTATCTTTATGTTGATTTCGATCATTTTGGTAGCACTAGTTGTGAATAACTTCTGAATTAGCATATAAAATAATGGGCTCATGCTAACACTTTTAAATATATATGTATGTGTATATATATGTATGTATGTATACATACATATATATACATATATATCTGCTCACTCCTCTCCTATACCTCCTTCCCCTCAACTTGCCTCCCCAACAGCCTCCCTTCTGCCTTCATGCCATGTATATTTAGACTTTGCATATGAGAGAAAATGTGATATTTTGTCTTTCTCCCCACCATGCTATCTTCTTTTGCTCCTCCCCCTCCCCATGGTCCCCTCCCGCACTCTGCAAAGTCCTGTTCTGCTTTCACGTCATTGCACAGGTCAGCTCGGCAGTGCACCACTGTGCTGCCAGCTATATGCCATAGTCATACAGCCTACCTTGAGTCACCACAGCAGGGGACCAGACAGAGAGTGCCCCACAGGCTTTGTGGCTGCTTGGAGGCCACTGATGCCACCTGGCAGGTTTCAGTCAGTCGTTGGGCAGGGCCTTGCAGCACCTGGCTTTTATCTGGTTCTGTCCCCAGTGAGTATGGCCACCTCTAGCCAGAGGAAAACAAGGGTTGGCTTCTGGCAGCACTGTGCTCTTCAGAAAGAAAGGCCTCTTTCTCTCTGAAGCCATCATTATCTGACCATTATTGCTGTCACCGTTATCACGATGACTGTTAACACCCCTATCGTTGACACCATCTTCATCATCACCTTCATCATCATCACCTCCACTAGTATCACTACCATCATCATTGCCATTTGCATCAGCCCCACCATCCCCACCAACACCATAGCCATCACTGCCATCAGCACCACCATCCCCACCATCACCATCGGCATTTGCATCAGCCCCACCATCCCCACCATCACCATAGCCATCACTGCCATCAGCAACCACCATCCCCACCATCACCATAGCCATCACTACCATTAGCCCCACCATCCCCACCATCACCATCGGCATTTGCATCAGCCCCACCATCCCCACCATCACCATAGCCATCACTACCATCAGC
>NC_034612.1:29179590-29182390 GCF_900095145.1 Mus pahari
GGCATTTGCATCAGGCCCACCATCCCCACCATCACCATAGCCATCACTACCATCAGCCCTACCATCCCCACCATCACCATAGCCATCACTACCATTAGCCCCACCATCGGACACATCACACTATCATCATTATCACTTTTATTACTGCTGCCACTATAACCAACATTGTCATCACCTTCACCAGTACCACCATCACCAATGCTGCCACCGCCGCCGCCGCCGCCTCCACTACCATCACCACCACCACTGTCACTGTCATCTTCACCATCACGATCATCACTACAATCACACTCTTTATTATCACACCTCTGTCCCCATTATTACCATCATTCCACCTTAGGAACATACTAGCTCACACACCATATATGGTATGTCAGCAACCTCTCTTGATTACTAAGAATCTCTTCCATCGGAATGCAGCTCCACAAAGCTAGCAGGCTGCCTGTGAGGCTCACAGCATGTCATTTGTCCCTAAAGGTGATCTCGTTTGGAGGAGATGTCTACAGGATGCTTGTGGACTACATGAGCACAAGCCCATGCTCCCACTGCAATGGCGTGGCCCCCACTGCTGGGCATGGCTCAGAGTTGACAAGCAGATCTCTGGCAAGTTAGCGTATGATCCAGGACATCCTTCTCCCCAGCCTCAGTTTCCCTCCTCTGTGTATGTGGGCAACCTTACCCCTATCTTAGAAGTTTATAGGGAGTTCTTGGTGCAGTGTGAGGGGTTGCTAGGAAATCAATGCATGTGTCTTTGAAGTGCAAAATCCAAGTGCATCAGCACGATGCTTCCTCACCCACACCCCCCTCCACAGTCTCTGCAGGCTGCACAAAGACCCTACTCCCCTAGGAAGAGAGAGCAGCAAGCTAGACATAGATGTGTGACCCCAGCACCTTAGAGGATCACCAGAGCTTCTAGGCAGGCCTGGTCTACAAAGCAAAGTCTGAGACAGCTGGGGCTGTATAGTAAGACCCTGCATTGAAACTAACAACAGGACGAAAGAAAAAGAAGGGTAGGTAAGAAGGAAGGAAGGAAGGAAGGAAGGAAGGAAGGAAGGAAGGAAGGAAGGAAGGAAGGATCTATATGCCCCCATCTAAAACCTTGTCACTGCTTGGCCACATGTGGAAGAGTCACAAGCACTATCTATTGAATGTGTGAATGAGTGGCTGGCTGGCTGGCTGGCTGGATGGATGGATGGATGGAATTTGGACAGATAGGTGGCACAGGATAGGTGGATGGATGATGGGTGAGCGTGTGTGATGAACGGATGGATGGATGGTGGTTTTCAGATTGACGGTGAGTGCTGGATGGAGGGTGGAGAGGAGTGCTGGGTGGGCAGATGATTGATGGTGAGGACGGACGGACAGACAGATAAATGGCTCACACTGACTCCTCTCTCCACCTGGGGAGGAAGGAAGAGAGGAGCAGTGGTTCCTGGTGCCACCAAACCGGTTAAGATCTCTGTTTTGGGTGGCCTGAGCATTCAGATTCGGCAGCCGTCCCCCAGCTGTCCTCCCCCAGCTGTTCCTGGGAGTCAGCCGTCTCTTTGTTTGCCTAGTTCTTAGCAACTGTTGCCTTTTCTGAAGGAGAGCATAAACCAGCTGTCACAGGAGGAAAAGCAGAAAGGTTGGCCCTGCAGGGAGACACTGGGGACACAGAAGACACTCACCGGGTGGGTTCTGGAGGGCCCTTCATTACACAGCTCCTTGCTCACAGGTCCTGTTCCCATCACCCTGGCCTGCCTGGTGGGCCTCCATGGGCTAAAAAACCAGGAAGCTCTCTAAAACAGCTCTGAATATAAACAAACACAGACTTTTTGGGCACCGTGTTTCAGAAAGTCATCTCTGTGAATGGCAGCTCTGGGCAGGTGCAGGTGAGAGATGCTGTCGCTATTCATGAGGCATACGGGATTGGTGGGCCAGGATGACTGAAGCTGGGCTGAAAATTACCGTCTGCAGCTGGAACGTGGACCATGGCAATGGCTGATGGCTGAGACACCCCCCCACCCCACCCCCGCTCCAGAACACAATCTAGGAGGTAGGAGCTGGTAGAGCTTGGATCAGAATCTTTCCTTTGTATGCCTTTAAAATCCTCCCTGCATCCCCCTAAAATGTTTGTAGATAATGGTTCTGGGGAGATGGCTCAGTTAGTAAAGGACTTACCTCACAAACATGAGGACCTGAGCCCAACCCCAGAACCCATATAAAATGTCAAACATGATGGTGCATGCCTCTAATTCCAAGAATTAGAGGCAAGAATACCAGGAGGAAGAAACAAGAGGATCCCAAGGGCTCACTGGCGAGCCAGTCTAGCCCGCCCGCTAGTCTCAGGTCCCAGTGAAAGACTTTGTCTAAAAAACAAAGTAGTGGGGCCAGCAAGATGGCTTAGGGATAAAGGCACTTGCCGCGAAGACTTATGGCGAGTTCGAACCCTGGAACACATGTAGAAGGAGAGCTTTGACTCAAATCGGCCTCTGACTTCACAGGAATATTTCAACCCCCCCCCCCACCTCCTCCTGTCTGTCTTTCTGTCTGACTGTCTCTGTGTGTGTCTCTTTGTGTTCCTCTCTCTGGTTTCTGACTCCATCTCTCTCTGTCCTTCTGTGTGTGTGTGTGTCTCTCTCTGTCTCTGTCTCTCTCTGTCTCTGTCTGTCTCTCTCTCTCTCTCTCTCTGTCTCTCTCTCTCTCTGTCTCTCTCTCTCTCTCACACACACACACACACACACACAGAGAGAGAGAGAGAGAGAGAGAGAGAGAGAGAGAGAGAGAGAGAGAGAGAGAGATGCGTACACACACAAAAGAG
>NC_034612.1:29182585-29188301 GCF_900095145.1 Mus pahari
CACACACACACACACACACACACACACACACACACACACACACACACTGTAAGCAATCATCTTACAAACTAAGCAGAGAAGCCTGGACTAGCTAGTACCACCTACTGGTACCAGGTACCACAGGTACCACAGGTACCACAGGTGCCTCGTGTACCCAGAGCATCCACTGCACAGAAACACCTGCATAATGAATAAGTCAAGGATGCAGGGGATAGATGATGGAGTCAGGAGAGGATGTGAGTGCAGGTGAGAATGGGCACTGGGTGAGCATGGCATGGGCTAACACAAGGCTAGTCTACAAAGGATGCCTCACAAACTGCTGGTGCAAAACAAGTCATCCTGGACTCTAGTCTGCACTCTCATTTACACACACACACACACACACACACACACACACGCACGCACAGCTTCCCACCAAGATGCCCATCCCGTGTCAGCCTCCGCACTGCCCAGCAACTCCCTCCTGCTACATACTCCTCTGACCAGAAGGCTTTCCTCCTGGTGAGAATCTGTCCTGTATCTGTAACCCCATCCCTTGAGGAGTTCTCACACTTGAAATTCTAGCAGTTTCCTTCAGAGGTGGGGGAGGGGTGGCTCCTGAGACTCCAGAGGTAAATAAAACACAAGTGTGGGAAAGTGGAAATTTCCAAGATTCTCAAGGCCCCTCCCCAGCTTTGTAGACCAAGTAAATAATTGCAGAGGGATGACATTGGTCGAGGAAGAGGTTATGGGAAGGGAGGGGAGGCTGCCAGAAGGAGATTCCTAGACCCACTGAGCTGCCTACAAACCTTTCAGGGGGCTCCGTGGCTGCTGGGCTTGTGAGTGTCTCCTAGGCTTGGTTGAACTTTTCAGTGGTACAGCTGCTTCCGGGTCAGCCCTGCTCACCGTGTAAGTGACCTCTCACCCACACTTCTGTTGGTAACCCTAATAAAGATTCATTGGTTCACCAAACTGACTTTGGTGCAGTCTACTCTGCTCTGTTGTGGGCTCCCCATCTGGTGTAAGCAGACGAAGGTGTGGATGTGTTTGGTCACACATAACAAATTTGGGAGTGAAGGGGACAGTTATATCCAAGATACCACATGGATGAGTCCATGAAACCATTGATCCAGAGTCCCTAAAGACTCTAGGTTTGTCACAAGCTTTGGGTCCGTAGGCAAAGGGATGCCAGCTCTCTGTGTACTGTGTGGGGACTATGCCATCAGTGGAAGAGGCAGTAATGACCAGCAGCTCACCTGACGGTGGCCAGACTAGCCAAGGGTCCAGGAAATGTCCTACGGTGTTGGCCCAGGGAGCCTTCAGGTATCTAGGATCCACGAAAAGTCTGATTTCAGCCCTGTTTCCCTACCTAACAAATGGAGGTGGGAGTGGGCCATCCACGTGAATGTGAAGAAGCCACTTGTGGCATGGGATCCTCTAGAGGTAAGACATACCAAGCCCAAACTGCTGACCCCTTGCTTGGGCTTTCTTTACAGTCTCCCTCATCCATAGCCCACTAGTGCATCCCTCACAAGCCACTGGACATAAGTGGAGTATTTTTACACATTGGAGCAAATGGACAAGGGAAAACCTGGGGTACCTGGAGGAAGCAGGGCCTCTCTTCTGGGACCAAATCACCAGGAGGTTGAAAAAGGCTACAATGGTCCAGCACACCACCAGAGAACATCTTACAAAAACCTATAACCACAGGGCCTGGACCTGCTGGGCTGCATAGAGGAAACCCTTGGACCTGTGTGAGCTGCCTAAGAATCTTGCCGAGGTTCTTTCCAAAGAAAAGTCCATCTCCTGCCCCTTCACACAAGTGCTGAGAGAACAGAGCCTTCTTACCCCTCACAAGACTGCTCACTCACTTAAGAAGATGAGTTGCTCAGAGAGGGACTCTTGGCACCCTATGGAATTCTAGACACTTAAAAGACATTAAGCACTGTACTGGTAACTTTCTTGTTGCTGTGACAGAATACTTGTCGAGGGAACTTAAGAAAGGAAGGGTCTATTTTTGGCTCACATGTCCATGGACCATCATGATATGGAAGGCATGTCCACAGAAGTGTGAAGCAGGGGTCAAATTGAATTCTGAAACATTTCCATCCTGAAACATTTCCATCCTGGACTGAGGCTCTTGAAGACTCAGAAACTAAACAACTTATAAGACTCAGAAAGTCCCTGAAATTTACAAGATTCAGAAAACCTTGGAGGAGTGAGTTGCTTTAAGTAATAAAGCTTGCTGGGGGAGAGAAGAGACTGACTCTTCTGTCTAGCTGCCTGCAAGTTATTCGGAGAGCTCCAGAGTTGCAACTTTCAACAGCTGTCATACATTCTGGGATGGGCTTTCCATGATGCAGCTGCCTTTAAGTGGTCCCTCAAAGGGAATTCAGACCTGGGACAAGAGGCTGAGGTGCCTCTTTAACACATCAAGGCAGACCTGGCCTCCAGATTCTCCCAGCATACCCTGCCCTCTGCACTGAAGTTTCCAGCCCAGGAATTGGGCTTCCTCTTATCCAGATGCTCTTCACTATATAATCCAGACATTTTGGCTCTCTCTTCTCTCTGCTCCCTACCCCCCACTTTTCTGTCTCCTTGTCTGCACGTTGACCTCACTGACCTCTTCTGGTGAGGTCAGTGAACCTGCCCAAGAACTGCCCCTAATAAACCTGTCTTTATACTTTAATTCCGCTTGAACGGGCTCATTTTGTCACCAGAGAATACCTATCACCTGCCCCAGTAAGTAACACAGCACCTATATTCCTGTAAGTAACCCCAATAAATACATTGGTCCACAAAGTTGGACTTTGATGTAATTGTGTCTTAGCACTGCCATTGGTAACCTATCTTAGAACAGCAGATATTTGCTTGTGACATCCAGAAAGATCACACAATAAGTCGCAGCCAGGAAGCAGAGAGAGACGACTCCAGATGTTCACTGCCCTCTTTGTTCAGTCCAGGACCTCAGCCCATAGGATGGTTCTGCCCACATTCAGGGTGGGTCTTCCCACCTCAGTTAACCTAATCTACTCCATCACAGACAGGGATCTGCCCCCCTAGTGATTCTAGATCCTGTCAGTTAACACTAGCTATCATGACCAGACAAGGGCACAGGCAAGAGCCACAGCAAACATGGATGGCCACAGTCAAAAAGGGCACCTGAGTGCTACACTGTATCGCTGCCAGACTCTGGGCGAATGCAGCTCTAGGGTCCTTTTCAGAAATAGTCTCCAACTACAGTGGCGCTACCTTGTAGTTGCAGGGCATTCTATCCACCACCTCCATAAGGCCCACTTGCTAGAGAAGTCTAGACATGAGGAAAACTACTGTTCTCTTCAAAAGGCTGTAAGCTGCTCATGCAGGCAACCTAAGGTAGCTTAACCTCTGTAACACTAACAGTCCAGCCTCAGCAAAGATGCTAAGAGGCCCCTCGAGATCATGAACACCCTTCACAGGGCCATGGGGTTCAGGCCTCTCAGCCCAGCTAGCTGGGACAAGAATGGAAAGCTAGAATGGAAAGCTTAAGATCAGCTAACAAACTACAGAGCCTGCCTCCCGTACTTGGCAAGACCTTGTCTCAATATAAAAATTAAACAAGGAAAAGATATATTCCTAGCACCTGCCTAGAATCCCCCAGTGAGAGGCCAGAGTGTGGCTCAGCAGTAGAGTACTCATCTAACATGTACAAGGCCCTAGGTTCAATTCCCAGTGCTTCCAAATAAGAAAAAGGGAAGGAAGGGAGGGAGGGTGGATGG
This sequence comes from Mus pahari, assembly GCF_900095145.1. Lineage (NCBI taxonomy): Eukaryota > Metazoa > Chordata > Mammalia > Rodentia > Muridae > Mus > Mus pahari. The sequence continues at coordinate 29,186,323 of NC_034612.1, forward strand.
AAGAGAGAGAGAGAGAGAAAAGATGATAGAACATGGAGCCAGTATCATTAAGGCAAGTTTCCAACTTCAGATTCCAGTTCTTATCCGAGTCCCTGGATGCGGCCAGACTTGCTAACCTCAGCCCAGGGCAAACCTGGCTTCATGAAGAAGAAAACCGAATCTGATTCTGCAGGCCATTAAGCTTCTCTTCAAATGAGGCTTCGTATTTTTACAAAAATGCTAATTTTGTTTTTCAACACTGCCTGGAAGGGAAGCACAGAGCCTCAAAGCCCTTGCCAGGCTGGAGAGAAGGAAGGGGGTTGAGAATGTGCCCGGCAGCGGGAGCCAGCTCCCTTGGCTGCATATGACTCGGCAGACAGCGTGTTTTTCCCATCACCTGAGGCCCAGAGCCAATTTGTGCAAAAACAAGCTGCAGAGATAGGCGGGTGGGAGGAAGTGAGACCACACAGATAACAGGAGACAGCTGCGGGAGCCAGGCTCAGGCCAGAGGCCGGGAGATTTTAATTAGAGCAGCAGAGAACCCAGCTACTGGGTGACGCACCTGGCAGCCCTTCTGTTGGCTCAGGTAATGAGGCCCCCAGCCGAGGGCCCAACACATGCCTCAAACACGCAGTGCTTCCTAATTACCACACTGCTTGGCCCCTAGGGCTGTCATGCTCCCTCTTGGGGCACCCATCAAACACCTGGGAAGGAACGGGATGGAACCCCAAGAGTCTCCACCTCCCTCCCAGAGCATCCCAGGGCTTCTGAGTGCCCTGGGAGCTGCATTTTGAGGATGCTGGGACTCTAGCCAAGCAGTAACTGTCCTGCTTCAGTGGGAGGGATGAGGGTCTGCTGGCCTCTGATGGAGACACTAACCAGAAGGGCATACTTGCTGCCACCAGGCTACTTGCCCAGAGCATGTTGACTCTGCACAGAGGGGTCATGAAGGGGCAGGTGATAGGGAAGTGACATCTTGGTTCAACCCTCAACTTGGACACTTGATGCTAGTCCCAGAACCAAGGACAAGAGCCTTCCCTAGACTGGGCCCTGGGGAGCTATTTTGCATAGAACAGCCTTTGGAGACCTTCCTTTTGAACGTGGGTGTCTCAAAGTCCACAACAGCCTGCCAACTAACTGAGGCCCTCCTGAAGTGGTCTCACGGTGACACTGGCACTTCCTGAGTGCTGAGTCACAGTGGGGGGACTGTCTGCAAGTGCATTTGGCAGCAGGTCCAGTCTCTGAGGAACGAAGAGAGGATCTAGGGAGAAGCCCTCTGATAGTTGATGCCTGGCCACCCAGCCAAAGGACCGAGGGAAGAATAGATGGAAGTGTCATAATGATGATGGCAATTATGGTGACAAGTGACAGTGGCAACGATGGGGCTGGAGAGATGATGGCTTAGCTGTTAAGGGTAAATACTGAAGCCAGGCACAGTGGCACACACCTTTAATCTCAGCACTTGGTATGTAAAAAGAGGCAGGCAGATCTCTGAGTCAGGTCTACAGAACTAATTCCAGGACAGGGAGGGCTACACAGAGAAACCCTGTCTCGGAAAAAAAAACAAAAACAAAAACAAAAAAAAACAGCACAACAACAAAAAAGAATAAATACTGCTCTTACAGAGGACAAGAGTTCTACTCCCAAACCCACATTGTGGGGCTCACAATTGCCTCTGACTCCAGCTCACGAGGATCCAGTGCCTCCGACTTTCACAGGCACCATCATGTACCCATGCCCATACTTATATAGATTCACTTAATTATAATTTACAAATGTCAAGATGGTGGTGCTGGTAACTGTGCTGATGCTGGCAGTGGTGACTGGGGATGAAGGGGGTGGTGCGGATGAAGGGGGTGGTGGGGATGGTGGGGATGAAGGGGATGGTGGGGATGAAGGGGATGATGGGGATGAAGGGGATGGTGGGGATGAAGGGGATGGTGGGGATGAAGGGAATGATGGGGATGAAGGGGATGGTGGGGATGATGGGAATGGTGGGG
>NC_034612.1:29188371-29194645 GCF_900095145.1 Mus pahari
TGGTGGGGATGAAGGGGTTGGTGGGGATGAAGAGGATGGTGGGGATGAAGGGGATGGTGGGGATGATGGGGATGGTGGGGATGAAGGGGATGGTGTCGATAAAGGGGATGAAGGGGATGGTGGGGATGAAGGGAATGGTGGGGATGATGGGGATGGTGGGGATGAAGGGGTTGGTGGGGATGAAGAGGATGGTGGGGATGAAGGGGATGGTGGGGATGAAGGGGATGGTGGGGAATGAAGGGGATGATGGGGATAGTGGGGATGGTGGGGATGAAGAAGGGGATGATGGGGATGAAGGGGATGATGGGGACGGTGGGGATGATGGGGATGATGGTGATTGGGATGGTGGGGATGAAGGGGATGGTGGAGGTGATAGGGATGGTGGGGATGGTGGGGATGAAGGGGATGGTGGGGATGAAGGGGGTGGTGGAGGTGATGGGGATGGTGGGGGTGATGGGCATGATGATGGTGTGAATGATGGTGATGGCAGGGGTGATGGTGGCGATGATGGTGAGGACTGTGTTAATGGAGTGCAATGGAGAGATGGTGATACTAACGCTGATGGTGATGACTCTAGCAATCATACACATATGGACTTTGTTGTATAGTAGGTCTTCTTACCCTCACTTGACATTGAAGCCCAGAGAATGTCATCACTGTCACAATGTACACAACTCTCTCCAAAGACATTTCAACACACCCGAAGTTGTGTCTAAGTAATCATATACACACGTGTGCTTGCACCATTATCTAGCTCAGGACCGCATCACTCACTAGGGCACATGGAAGTCACCTCAGGATACAAGGAACCCGACAGACTGAGTGTTCTGAGGATGCTCCCAGCAGCAGGAGTCGGCTCCCTTGGCGGCACGAATCCATAATGCTTACTGTTCTCATCCCTATGCAGGTGGCAGAGAGAGGATGACATGACCTGTCATCACGGAGACACTACAGGCTAGGATGCTGGCTCTGCGCTTCTGATGTGTGCTGTTGCCACAGGCAGAGGACAAGAAAGGAAACTGAAGCCACAAGTTCAAACCTTGGGCAAAAGCCCAGAGAGCCATCAATAGGTGCCGACTCGAAACACGACTGTCTCAGATCTTACCAGCTAAGCATGAACTTGTGTGTGTGCGCGCACGGATGCATATGTATCGGAACATAGCTGTACGCATGAGTATGGAAGCCCACAGTGACTTCGGCTGCTGTTCCTCAGCTTCTGTCCGTCTTGTTACCTGTCTGGCTTAGGGCTGACCAATTAGGCTAGGCTGGGCAGCTGCGCCTGCGCAGAGATGCGCAGAGATGCGCCTGCGCAGAGGCCCTTCCTCTGCTGGGACTACAAGCATGTGCCACCACGCCCACCTTTTTAAATGTGGATTCTAGGGATTGAACTCAGAAGCGCTTTAGTAACTGAGCCATCTCCAGAGTCCCATCATCCTTTTCTAAATAAAAGGATTTATCTCAACATCATCTCCATTCCAAACGAGTGTCTTAGGAAAAGTCCAAGAGAAACTGACAAGAGCAAAATTGCTCAGCCCCTGAGCTTGTCCTAATCTGCAGGGAGAGGTCTTCAGGAAAGGAGAGGTGCGCTCACCCTGCAAGCAGACCCCATAGGGAAGGACGGGCGTTGCTCACTTCTTTCCAGCCATGTGGGGAGAGAGGAACCCAGGGTCAGGGCCCAAAGCCTGAAGTCTTGGAACTCTGCTCCTGCCAAACCGCACCAAGGCAGAGCTGCTGAGCCTGGCTTCGAGAACACAGGGAAGGCAGATCTGGAAGCTGCACAGGGCAGCACGCGAGAGATAAGAGATGCAGCCTCTCTGCCTGCTCCCTCAGGACCACTTCCCGAGGCAGCTCCCTGGCCAGGAACCAGAGCAGACTGTGTACATATGAAAAGTGAGTTCTCCTCTGTGGCAAACAATAGACCTGAAGCAGATACACACGCCATGCATGAACGCTTGCTTCCCAGGCCAGCTTTGCAAAGAGATGTCATTTAGGTTAGCTATCTGCTTCCTCAGCTTCATGGCCACTTGGCTGGAGATCCCACAATTCCAGAGCATTATCAGTGTTCAGACACAGCAGGACTTACTGCCTACATTTATATGACAGAGAGCAGCTACATACCCACAGCATGCCCACAAAGGGTGAGTTAGGCCAGGTGTCATATCCCTACCTACAATCCCAGCCATCAGGAAGCTGAGGCAGGAGGATAACAAGCCCAAGGCTTACCTGAGCTGCATAATGAGACCATGTCTCACAAAGGCTAGGGAGATTGTTTGGCAGATAAAGTGCTTGATGTGCAAGCACAAGGACCTAAGTTCGAATCCCAGACCCCATAGCAATGCCTGGGTTCACACAGGAATACCGATAAGTCCACGAGGCCCCACTCCTTGATGGAGAGCTACAGTAGATGGCTGGTAAGAGGGGGAGCACCAGTCTTCCCTGGGGATGAGCCCCCTGATAGGTTATCCAATCCCACGTGGATAGCCCTAAACATATGTACCTATGAGTAATGCTAAATGGACTGTATGTCTGCATGTATGTTCACACACACATGTGGGCATGCACATGTGTAGAATAAATACAGAGGCAATCATCAATTCTAGAGGGGACTAGGGAAGGGGGGAGTTGGAGGAGGAAAAGAGGGGGTGTAAATGATGTAACTATAGTATACCCACATGTGAAACTCTAAAATAATAAAAATGAAATTTAAATTTAATTACACACTTGTAATTAGTCCTGTGGAGGCAGACAGAATGGACCTTCGGGCTCCTTGGCTGTCCGGATTAGACTGCCTGGTGAGTTTTAGACCAATGAAAGATGCTGTCTCAGAAAAACAAGGTATATAGTGCTGGAAGATGGTACCCTAAACTGCCCTTTGACCTTTCCAGGCACACACCCATGCAGGCATGTTCATACATGTACTTGCACATGCATAAGAATATGTCCCTATATATACACAAAAAGAAGAAAAAAGAAGAGAAGGAGGAAGAAGAGGAGGGGGGAGACAGCCTGTCTATGTGGCAAGCACTCACGGGATAGGTGACTTTCTATCTAAGGAACAGAAGGGAGCCACAGAGGTGCCCATGAAGGCCCATCCAGAGTCGCGCAGGAGTCCCGGGACGGTCTTCAGACAGCTATCCATCACCTGAACCCCGCTCTCTGCACCTGCTGAAAGGTCTTAACCATATGAATGCCGTATTCATTCAAAGTCAAATCTCAAAGAACACTGTAAACAGATGCATAAACCAGGTACAAACCTGGAGAGATGGTGCTGTCAGTAAAGAGCTTGCCTCTCACCAACATGAGGTCCAGAATCCAATCCCTAGCTCATAAGTAAGAAGCTTGTAATGACAGTGGATGTGGGAGGGAGAGACAGGTGCACCCCTAGGACTCACTGGCCTAATCAGCAAGTTCCAAGTTCAGTAGAGACTGGGTTTCACACAAGATGGATGGGAGGAGTGACCCCACAGTTAACCCCTGGTACACACACATGCACACACACATACATAAACACACACAGAGGTACAATCCTTCAGTCAACTGCTTCGCCCTGGTGACCAGCCAGAGTTGTTTCCCCAAGAAAGCACTGCTCCCATCTGGACAAGGGAATCTTGTGACCACCTTGGCCAATTACCATGAACTAGCACCAGAAGCAAGAATTGCTTTTCTCAACATTTCCAAGAACTCAGAATCAAGACTTGGAACCAAAACATCTAAACTGCCTCCCTCCAAAGTGCTAGGAGAGGCCCTTTCTGCTTCTCCATTTCCTGTGATGCTGGGTGTCCCTGTCTGTCTGTCTGGGTGTCCCTGTCTGGCCACCACAGCATTCATTGCCACCTCTATGGCAGCTAGACCCTGCATGCCTGCCAATAGTCCCTCACCTCCTCCTCACAGGGGCACACAAACCATTTAGAGTCACCTGGAAAATCCAAGGCCATGCCCACCCATACCCTCAAGTATGGCAGAAAGCAGTCCTCAGAGCCTAACAGGCACCCATCTTTATCACTGTCTTAGGGTTTCCCTGCTGTGAACAGACACCATGACCAATGCAACTCTTACAAGGACAACATTTAATTGGGGCTGGCTTACAGACTCGGAGGTTCAGTTCGTTATCATCAAGGCAGGAACATGGCAGCATCCTGGCAGGTATGGTACAGGAGGAGCTGAGAGTTCTACACCTTCATCAGAAGGCTGCTAGCAGAATACTTCCAGGTAGCTAGGATGAGGGTCTAAAAGTCCACACCCACAGTGACACACCTATTCTAACAGGGCCATACCTTCTAATAGTGCCACTCCTTGGGTCGAGCATATACACACCATCACATTCACTTTATCTGTGTCTGTTTGCAAGTGTCTGTCATGATCTTGCCTGGACTGATAATGTCCCTTTGAGAAAGAGATAACGGTGAGAGTCGCTGAGCCTTCATCTGAGGTTCCAGTTGTTCCTCCTGGCCACCTGCATGTGGTCTGCCTTTGCTGTGTGATGGCTGGGTTATCAGAGAATGATAGGATAAAGAAGATCGACTGGAGGGGCTCTATAGCCCAATAAGCTCACTGAATCCCCAGGGAAGCTTTGGTGGCATTGAACTTTGTCACTAGAACTTGTTTTGTTTTAAAAAGAATTATTTATCATATGTATATGAGTATACTGTAGCTGTCTTCAGACACACCAGAAGAGGGCATCAGATCCCATTACAGATGGTTGTGAGCCACCATGTGGTTGCTGGGACTTGAACTCAGGACCTCTAGAGGAGAAGTCAGTGCTCCTAACTGCTGAGCCATCTCTCCAGCCCTTATTTTGTTTTTTAAGGCAGGGTTTCTCCATGTAGCCCTGACTGTCCTAGAACTCTATCTGTAGACCAGGCTAGCCTCAAATTCACAGAGATCAACCTGCCTCTGCCTCCTAAGTGCTGGGATTAAAGGTATGTGCCACCACAGCCCAGTTGTCACTAGGGGTTAGATGGTATTTACATCTCCCAAGGGAAGGAGTCTCCCCACATCAAGTTAATCACATCTGCTGTTTTTCTGTGCCATATGAAGGAGCATTCTCAGGTCCCAATATTGGCTCATGAGTACCTACCAAACTAAGGCAGAACCGCACTGGTTGTTTTTCTAGTCACTGCTATCAAATCCCTGACAGAAGCGACTTAAGGGAGAAGCTGTTCATTCTGGCTCACAGTCAAAGGCAAGGAAGGCGGAGTGACCCGGATAGATCTATGCACAGTGGTGAGAGCTTATGGTAAATATGTTTACATGTTGATAGATCAGGAAGCAGAGAACATGAACCAGAAATGGAGTGAAGCTATATAAACTCCAAAAGCCCACCCTCAGAGACCTACCTCAGACAATCATGTCTCAGGTCACATACCTTCTCTAAAGTTCCACAATAACAACCCAGCTGAAGATCAAGAGTTCAAATACATGCGGACTGGTAAGAGAGTTCAGCAGTAAAGGTGACCCTGTGGCCAGGCAGCAATCCCCCTGCCTCAGCCTCCTGAGGGTTAAGGTTACAGTCATACACCAACACACCCAGATAACACTTGCTGGTTTTCTAATCATTTTATACAATGAACTTCCCAAACAGTGTTGGACCCTTCCTGCCTCACAGGTTTCTCTCCCCCAGGCGTATGAAAGATGTTGGAACATTCAGCCAAATGATCAGCGCAAAAGGCAGTCCACTACTCTGCCTTTCTACAAGCTTCAGCACTTGGAAGCTGTGACTCCATAGCTGAGAGAGGTGACTCAACTCTCCCTGAGGACCAGGGGCACAGCTCCTGCACTGGTCCAGGGGGGTACACAGGTCTGTATTGTGGATCACTTGTGAGCCCACAGACAGAAAAGCCAGCATCCCCCTGTCTCCCCACGGGCTTCAGCCAGGAGCAGGCTTGTAAGCCCCAGCGCCTACCTTCTCTCGTTGTCATCCAGGTGAGAAAAGAGCACGTTCTTGGAAATGGCCTTGGCCAGCGCAGTCATGGTCTTATAGTCCTTGGGGATGACCTATGGGAGAGACAAGACTCAGACCTTTTAGTCCCACAGACAGATCTCGCGCCCCAAGCTACCGCTAGAAACAAGGAAACCATGCAGCCCAGAGCCACTATCCTCCTCTCCTCAGGGCACTAGTATCAGGCCATGCCATAAAAACAGTAGGAAAGCCGGGCGTGGTGGCACACGCCTTTAATCCCGGCACTCGGGAGGCAGAGGCAGGCGGATTTCTGAGTTTGAGGCCAGCCTGGTCTACAGAGTGAGTTCCAGGACAGCCAGGGCTACACAGAGAAAC
>NC_034612.1:29195680-29197483 GCF_900095145.1 Mus pahari
GCCTAGAATCCCCCAGTGAGGGACTGGAGCATGGCTCAGTGGTAGAGCCCCTGCCTAGAATCCCCCAGTGAAGGGCTGGGGGTGTGGCTCAGTGGTAGAGCCCCTGCCTAGAATCCCCCAGTGAGGGGCTGGGGTATGACTCAGTGGTAGAGCCCCTGCCTAGAACCCCCCAGTGAGGGGCTGGGGGTGTGGCTCAGTGGTAGAGCCCCTGCCTAGAATCCCCCAGTGAGGGGCTGGGGGTGTGGCTCAGTGGTAGAGCACTCCCTGGGGAATTCTAGGCAGGGGCTCTACCACTGAGCCACACCCCCAGCCCTTCACTGGGGGATTCTCTGCAAACACTCTACACTGTGCTAAGGCCCTTACCCATTGAGCTTTGAGAGCCCTACTGGATCCATGATGGATAAGCACCATTCATGTTGGAATGTGATCCCTTTAGCTTTCCTGTATGATCTCCTGTCCCACGACATTGTCAGGTGACATTCAGTGTCCTACCACTTGGGTCTCCTCCGACCTATCACACGTCTCACAGTTGTCTTCCCTCGACACTGTGTTTCACAGGCACGTTCGCCATGCAGCCCCTCACTTCGGGACTGTCTGAAGCTTCGCACAAAGGTAAACCTGAGCTCTAGGGATGGAGAGGACCACAGAAGGGAAGGACTCTGAGGAGCTGGGTTTGATCTTGCTATGTAGCCCAGGCTGGCCTGGATTGTGGGCCTGCGTCACCATACCCAGCAGCTTCCTAGCTGACTTTACCATCATGCCAATCTTAGTCTTAAGCATCTCCTCACATGGTGTTAAATCCAGAAGAAGGCAGCAGTGGGGATTTAGAAGCTGCTGTGTTTCTGTTTCTCAAGATGAGAAACATTCCATATGCTGATACAATACAAGTGGTGGCTGCACAACACTGCATGACCAACGCCACCTAGCTGTGCACATAAAAATGGCTAAGGCAGTGCATCAGGGTGAGCTGTGCCTCCCAGGTTCCTGTGTAGGATTCCCGAAGCATCCTTGAGGATAGATTTGTAGACCAGGCATGTACGAGTGGCTGGGTTATTGAGGTGTAAGGGTGGAGTACAGGTTTCATAGCTTAGTTCCCTTAATAGAGACTAGAAGGCATGAAGCAGGACAGAACCACAGCCTGTGCTGTCCTGAAGAACCCCAGCCTGTTCTCCCCAAGCCTCATCAAGTCCCAGAACGATAGGTAGCTGCATTTGAGTCACATTAAACAGTTTGTCTGGTGACAATAATCCCACCCATAACTAAGTCTCGTATGCCATGTGACCCCCATACTCTGGCCAGGTAGGGAATCGAATCCCCAGGACTGACAGGGACATTTGGGTGTGGGTGGACATGTGCTGGGGCTCTTTACCTTCCTCACGTAGGAGACAGCATCTTCTTCAGTGTAGACTTCAGCGCTCACACCACCCCGCCGGCGACGTGCCTTGACCACAGGATTTGGAGGTGTTGGGGAGATCTCCTCATCATGGGAATCACACTGGGAGTTTGACTTCTGCCGAGCCAGGATCTGCCTGTTTTCCTCCTGTGAGAGAAGAAAAGGAAAATGAGAAATTGGCTGTTACCTGAGTCTGATGGGAAACCTGTCACCCTGGCTACTCAGGGGACTGAGGTGGTAGGATCAGAAAATTCAAGGCCAGCCTGAAGGTGAGATCCTTGTCTCAAAAGTCAGAAGAATGGGGAGGTAGTTCAGTAATAGATCCCTTGCCTAGAATCCCCCAGTGAGGGGCTGGGGGCGTGGCTCAGTGGTAGAGCCCCTGCCTAGAATCCCCCAGTGAGGGGCTGGGG
>NC_034612.1:29197528-29203564 GCF_900095145.1 Mus pahari
GTGAGGGGCTGGGGTGTGGCTCAGTGGTAGAGCCCCTGCCTAGAATCCCCCAGTGAGGGGTTAGGTGTGGTAGGATTTTGGTTTAGACTCCCGCAGTGAGGGCCAGAGTTCTGTTAGACTGCTGGCTTAGCATGTCCACGGCCCTGTACCAGTACCTCCAAGACAAGACCATACCAGAAAGCAGCTGTCAGAGCATAGCCTAGCCTGAGAGTCGTGTACATAGAGACAGGGTCTCCAGGGTCTTCAGAGTGAAACCGGGGACTTACGGTTCAGGCCACAAGCTCCTGATCACCATCATCCCTGGAGGACCCTCCTCCCTCAGATACCATTGATGTCTCCTCTCTTATAGCTCCTGGGTGAAAACCAAGGCCAGCTATATGGCTAGCCTCTCTCTCTACCATCCCTCCAGACACTGGCACCTCTCCCGCCAGGCCCTGGGCATCTCCACATTCCCTTGCTCACAACTGGGTAACTCTGCCAGCAGGGTCTCTCACCCCAGACCCTATATTTCTGTATTGAAAAGGCGTGTTTATGAGCCCGATCCTGATGCCAACCTCTCATATTCTGAGGCCACCACTGAGTACCTAACACGCAGTAGGGGGGTTCTATCCACCATGTACCATGGTCTTCAGCCCACAGCCAACAGGACCTATCAGTGCTGCCTTACTCAGCTCCTACCATATGAGCATTCATTGGTTCCTCTGATGGCTGCTCTGCCCCAGGGCCATTGCCCTTGCTCTTCTAGAATCCAGGCATGCCTAGAGTTCTATGTGACCCCAATTCCCATTCTGAGGTCTATGTTCCGTCATTGCTTAAACTACAGTGATATGCTGTCACAAGCCAAGTGGTCTTCCCTCTCCAAATTCATGTCCACCACAAACCTCACCAGGAAAAGACATTTCTCCATCAAAATGTGTCTAAGGATGGAATTAAACAAGATCGTCGTAGACACACCCACCTCCCCCAAATCCAACGGGAATGCATCTGTAAAATCTGTAAGATACTGAGACACAGGCGAGACCACAAGATGATGGGGATACAGATTGGAACAACACACCTACAAGTTCTACTGTGGGCCACTAGAGGCATGGGTGGCAAGAAGGACCCTCCCCAGACCCTTGGGAGGACCCCAGACCTGTGATGACTATTCTCAGAGTCATGACCTCCACAGTACTAAGGCTGCCTTGGAGACTCAGTGCTGGCTTAGGAAAAGCAGGGAGGTATTAGAGAGCTGTACCCTCTACCCCTACCCCCAGGTAGCACAGGGAGGCCCAGGAAACCAGTGACTGCACAGACTTCAGTCTGTCCTTCTTTGTGTATGACAGCCCCACCACGATCTCAAAAGGGGTCACCCTCCCCTGAACCTCCAGAGAGAGGTCCCAACTGTGGTCCCCACCCATTCTGGACTCATAGCTTTCTCTCAACAGCCCCACCCAAAGCCCTTTTAGCACCTTGAATGGCTCCCCTCCTGGGGCATGCACATGTGGCTCAGCCAGGAGTCTTCCTGGTAGAACAGAATGGCAAGATGCTCTTCGCTCTTCTTAGAAAGGGGTGCGGTCATTGTGCAACACATGGCTTCACCTCCCGTCCTCCATCAACTGGAAATGTTAAATGAAACTTTCTAGAAATGAAGAGTTTATAAGGGTTTTTTTCTGATTTGTTTTTGTTCCTTTGTTTTGTGGCTGTTTTGCTTTGTTTAATCATTTTTTGAAGTGGTAATGATGTATCCCAGGGCTTGACACCTGTTAAGTAAGCTCTCTGCCCCCGAGTCTTGCTCCAGTCTCTCCCTGAGGGATTCTAGCCATGCCTCTAGCCCTGGGTTTGCTTTTATATCGAAACAGGGTCTCACTATATTGCCCATGCTGGTCTTGAACTCATAATTCTCTAGCCCCAGCCTCAGGAATAGCTGGAGTTACTTCTCACCCTCTTCCCCGCATCCCTCAGGACTCTTCGTGGCTCTTGGGATACCCTCGACCCAGAGCCCTTCCTGTGCCATCAACACGATGGAGTCTTCTACCAGGTTGGAGGCTCAAGGATTCTCCCCAGCGGTGGATGTGGAGCAGATGGACTGGCTGCCTTCCCGCCAATGCCTTCTAACAGCCCCAGAGAGAGCCCACCCTGGCTCCTAGATACCTGTCTTCAGGTGCACAGTAAGTAGGATCTTAGAAAATAACTGCTGCCAGGCGATGGTGGTGCACGCCTTTAATCCCAGCACTTGGGAGGCAGGGGCAGGCAGATTTCTGAGTTGGAGGCCAGCCTGGTCTACAGAGTGAGTTCCAGGACAGCCAGGGCTATACAGAGAATCCCTGTCTCGAAAAACCAAAAAAAGAAAAAAGAAAAAGAAAAGAAAAGAAAATGACTGCTGTGTCAGGCAAAGCCAAGACTTGGTCCCTTACTGTGATCCTGAATCTCCTGCCATGACTTTAAAAAAGAAAAAGTCCTTTCAAACACGCAGACAGAAGAAAGAGGCTGGCTATGTGAGAACTCAAGGTGCCTAAGCTTCCCGCTGGCTGTGAGGTCTGTAACAACCCATGGACGTGTGGTTCAAATAGGATGTAGGCTTTCAGAAGACCCTGGGTCCTATCCCTGACACCATATAAGGCAGAGTACCTGTCAGGAAGATCAGGGGTTCAACGACAGCCCCTACTATATAGCAAATTCAGAGCCAGCTTGTGATAGACAAGAAATCCTATCTAAAACAAAAACAGCCCTCGTGTGAAAAACTCTGCTGCCTGCCATCTGACCTTTGTCCTGGGAGTAGGAATCACAGCGGAAGAGACTGTGTCAAACAGACTGGAGCAGGTATGGTTCCACAGGAGATGCTAGGTGTTAGCAAAGGCCCCCAGCATTGTCTACATCTCCCAATCTCCCCTGGCTGACATGTGACAGCTGGGGCCCACTCCTCACGGAGGTGGGTGCAACAACCTGCCTGTGGCTCTAACCAAAGAGCCCACCTCTCCATGCATGAGCATGTCCAAGAAAGGGAGCCCATCACCCACCATGGTGCCTCACAGCAGTGAGAGGCTGAATCTCAATGTTTCAAACCAGCGGATCCTGAACACCCAGCCAGGAAACCATAAAGAATGTTCAGTGCAGTTCTACAAAGCTGTTTAAAAATATCTTTTATAGAATTTCCCGCAAGAAGACAGCAGGTGGGTGAAGTTCCTCCCCTCCCTCCAGACACTCTACTCTAACGATAGTACATTAAATATGCACATATATAAATCCACGCCGCCAAGGAGAATGGGAGAGACGCCATCACAAGGCTTTAGAAGATTCCCAGGAAAAGGACAGCCAACCCAGGAGTGGGATCCAGGATAGATATGGGTTTCCCTAGCTTCAGGAAAGAAGTGCCCTGCAGAACCCCCTGGAACACAGTGGCGCCCAGAGCAGACCCCAGATGAGGAAGGCAGGCAGGACCAAAAACCAGCCCCTAGGCAGGCCCTGCACCAGGGCCAGTTCCACGGGCCCTCATGTTGCCCTTGGCTTAGCCTTCATTATGGAAATGTTCAAGATAATACAAAAGTATGACTCACCAAACACACAGAGCCCAGACCTTCCCAAGATCAAAGGAGGCCCACTCCTCCACTCCCTCCTTAGTCACGCATGCATGAAGAGAACCTGAGATGCTACCACATAATCTGAAGAAGCAGCCACGTCATTAGGAAAGTGAAATTCTGCCTGCCAGTTTGTGAACATAAATAGCATTGAAATAAATAACATATTCCAGAAAGGATGCCTCCACCATCACACACCCCAAAGTCAGGCTTCGTGAGGAAGGGTGAGGTTTATCCAGTGTGACAATTTATATTAAAGGACATCAAGCAACACAACATCTAGTGGGTGGCCCTCCGGTGCTCATGAGAGTTCCTCTGCACGATCCCAGAATCCTCATCTCCCCGTCTATGTTGGAAAACCCCAGGTAAAGGTGGGCATAGTAGAACATCCCAGGGGTCCTCCGAGCACTGGGAAGGCTAAGGCAGAAACGCCATGACTCTGAGGCCAACCTGAGTGACACAGCAAGACCCTATCTCACAGAGCAAACGATAGCGTTAGCGATGTACGTCAGCAGAGTGTTCACTTGGCACGCATGGAAACCTGGGTTTGATTCCCCAGCAACCTCATTTTGGGTGGAGGGGAGGGGGCTCGAGACAGGGTTTCTCTGTGTAGCCCTGGCTGTCTTGGAACTCTCTCTGTAGACCAGGCTGGCCTTGAACTCAGAAATCCGCCTGCCTCTGCCTCCCGAGTACTAGGATTAAAAGATGCGCCACCACTTCCTGGCTCCCAGAAACCTCATAAGCAGAGAATAGTAGCGCATACCTATAATCTTAGCCATCCAGAGGGTCTGTTCTACACGGTGAGGGGGATGTAGTGAGACACTGTCTCTAAATCAAAAACAAAAAGCAAGATAAACAAAAGAAAAGAAAACTGCACAGGTACAGTCAGGGGCGCCAGGAACAAGTTATATTCTTGTAGGAAACATCTGGATTACAGGATATTCCAACCCTCCTACCTCCACCCCATTCTGCCACAGGGGTCCCTGAGGGCAGCTGTGAGGGAAGCTTCCACCCATGCTCCTGAGACAAAGGCTGGATCTCCCACACCACCAACAGGAGGCTGGCTCACCAGTCCTGTAGTATGAGCACCGCCCTCAGCATATGGCTGACATTTCTACAGTGTCCTCTCCCATAGCTTCCCTGCACGCTGAGACACACAGGGTCTATGGACCTCTCACACACCAAGTTTGGGGTTGAGCTGCGGGGCGTGGGGGGCAGTGCACACTCCACTGGCCTCAAACTTACTATAAACTTCAGGTTGGTTTTGAACCCCTGACTGTTCTGGAATGCTGGGATGACTGCCCTGTTTATCTGAGCAGTCAGAAGTTGTGGGTAATGAGCCACTGCCACAGAAACCACTCACACACACTCATGGGCCATTCCTACCAAGACCAGGGCTCTAGCTAGTGATCTCTCCTGTGGCTTGAGTGACAGCTAAGCTCTGGGACTTTGCTTTTAGAAGTCATTTAAAACAACAGCTGAAAATGATATAAATACAGTGCTGAGGTATGAACCTCTCAAAAAGTTAAAAATTTAAATGAAAAAAAAAAAACAACTGAGGGTTGAATGACAGAATAGCCACACAAGCATGGGGACCAGAGTTGGGATCCCCAACACCCACATACAAAAGCTGGGTATAGTCAGGTGTTCATATTCTTGGCTCCTGGAAGACTGATAAATAGATCCCGTAGGCTTCTACTTAGACAAGACTAATCACCAAGCTCCAGGCTAAGAGAGACCCTGGACATTGACCTCTGGTGCACGCACGCACACCACACACACCACACCACACACACACACACACACACACACACACACACACACCAAATTCCAGCACAGTTAACATTTGCTGTGACAGATGGCAACCTGTAGACAATATTCTTTACATATATAGCTATTTTGGGTTAAAATGGCAATGAACCAGGCTTGGACCTGAGTTTCTATAAAGCACAGACTCATATATCTCGCAGACCCGGTGGGGAATCTCTCACACAAGGCTGACCACTTCCCTTCTGGGGCAGATGCCCTTTCCTCCCGCATCCCATGAGCTAGTCCTGACAGATCCCCAAGGACCCACCCTGTGACTTCACTTAGGTTCCTCAGCAACCCTTTGAGGGTAACAGCATTAAACCCCACCAAAATAATGCATTTAACTACCGTAAAGACGAGGAAGGGCAAGCCTTGTTTGAGAAGCCTGCGCCCACTCTCTGGGTAGGTTGTAATTTTGCCCCCATGTATCTATCTTTCTATTAATTTAAAATCTACGTTTAAAATAGCTCTTAGAGCCAGTGTGCGATGCCAAGACACACAAAATGGGAGAAAAGAGCCAACCAACCCCAGGTTGCTCTCTGACCTCTCCTGTGTGAGTCAGAATATACCCACAGCAAATACATACATACATGTAATGACCTCCCCTGTGTGAGTCAGAATATACCCACAACAAATACATACATACATGTAATGACCTCTCCTGTGTGAG
>NC_034612.1:29203759-29204413 GCF_900095145.1 Mus pahari
TACATACATGTAATGACCTCTCCTGTGTGAGTCAGAATATACCCACAGCAAACACGTACATACATGTAATGACCTCTCCTGTGTGAGTCAGAATATACCCACAACAAATACGTACATACATGTAATGACCTCTCCTGTGTGAGTCAGAATAGACCCACAACAAACACGTACATACATGTAATGACCTCTCCTGTGTGAGTCAGAATATACCCACAACAAACAAGTACATAAATGTAATCTTAAATCTCTAGGATTATTTTACATGTATGTGTGTTTTGCCTACATGAATGTCTGTGCATCATGTATGCCTGGTGCTCACAGGTCGGACTTGGAACTGGACTCACTGACGAGGGTTCTCAGCCACATCTCTCCAGCTCCAATGAATGTAAATGTGTGTTAAGAAACCTCAACTAGGCTGGGCAGTGGTGGCGCATGCCTTTAATCCCAGCACTTGGGAGGCAGAGGCAGGTGGATTTCTGAGTTTGAGGCCAGCATGGTGTACAGAGTGAGTTCCAGGATAGCCAAGGGTACACAGAGAAACCCTGTCTCAAAAACAGAAGAAAGAAAGAAAGAAAGAAAGAAAGAAAGAAAGAAAGAAAGAAAGAAAGAAAGAAAGAAAGAAAGCTCAAGTCTGCTTCATCCTAACCCATCCAG
>NC_034612.1:29204433-29210846 GCF_900095145.1 Mus pahari
TTTTTTTTTTTTTAAAGACGTATTTATTTATTTTATGTATATGAGTACAGACTATAGCTGTCTTCAAACACACCAGAAGAGGGCATCAGATCCCATTATAGATGGCTGTGAGCCACTATGTGGTTGCTGGGATTTGAACTCAGGACCTCTGGAAGAGCAATCAGTGCTCTTAACCGCTGAGCCATCTCTCCAGCCCCCCAAAATCAAGATCTTGAAAAGATAGTGGAAATCCTCCAGCTGCTATAGGCCACAATGTGGAGCTGTGCCTCTGTGCCTGCCTTCAGTGGCTGATTTCCCTTTTCCAGAAACTTCAGATCAATGAAATCACCCATGCACGGTCTCCCATGCCTGGTTTCCTTCACTAAGCTTCCCGTTTCCAGAGGACGCCTTCCAGTATTGCTCCTGTTCATGGCCGAGTCATATTTCATTATAGCCTATCAATGCTTTCTTCTTTTCATGGCTAATGTCCCACTATATGGGCACACCACACTTTGTTCAGTCCTTTGTCTAGTCCTTTGTCTACTGGTGCCTCTGAGCTACTATGAGAACTGCTGCTGCAAGCATTCACGCGCAGATGTGCCTGAATACCCATCTTCAGAGCATAGGGTGTTCGCTCAGATGCAGAGTTGCGGAGTCATGCAATAATGAAGGTTCATTCCACTTTTTACAACGACACTTATCTGTGGGGAGGTGGGTACGCATGCTGCGGCATATTACGTGGAGGTCAGAGGACAACTTGTGGAAGTTAGTCCTCTCCTTACACCCTGGGGAT
This sequence comes from Mus pahari, assembly GCF_900095145.1. Classification (NCBI taxonomy): domain Eukaryota; kingdom Metazoa; phylum Chordata; class Mammalia; order Rodentia; family Muridae; genus Mus; species Mus pahari. The sequence goes on from NC_034612.1 coordinate 29,205,206, forward strand.
TGAACTCAGGTCCGCAGGCTTGGTGGCTATCGTCTCTATCCGCGGGATGATCTTACCAGCTCCAGTGTTCCACTGTTTGAGGAGCTGCTGGCTGGACTCCTCGCCATGATAGCTATAGCATTTCACTTCAGTGACACTGTGAGGCTTCCATCAACCTGTTAAATCCTTTCCCCCTCTTTTCTCGTCTTCCCTCCCTCTCCTCCCCACCCCATTTTTGTTTGTTTTTTTGTTTAGGTTTGTTTTTGGGGGGTGGTTTGGGGGTTTCGGTTTGTTTGTTTTTGAGATAGGGTTTGCCTGTGTAGCCTTAGCTGCCCAGGAACTTGCTCTGAAGACCAGGCTGGCCTCGAACTCAGAGCTCCTCCTGCCTCTGCTTCCTGTCTGCTGAGATTAAAGTCTTGAGCCACCACTACCCTGCTCAATATCTTATTTTCTGTTTTATTTTGTTTTTAATACGGTCAACAGGAATGGCCTTTGGACACCTCAACTTTGTGAGAACAGTAAGACCCAGATGTTGGAATGACCTGAGCCAGGGACAGAAAGTCCTGTCTGTACAAGGACCCCAATATCCCACAGAACTGTCCCCAAAGGGACAAACCTGCTACCTGGAGCTAATGACGAGCTGGGGAAGAAGGGGGCATGAATCTTCCCTTTGTATGAGGCTCCAAGCCAAGTGCCAGGCAACTCCTAAGAATGACTAAACGCTGTCTCAGAGCCGCCTCTAGCAAGAAGAGTCTGTATGGCTCACTCACTGCTCTACCCTTGGCTAAAGCATTCTTATTTAAATAACTTATGACCTTGAGACAGACAAAGCGACCCAGGCTCTCCGTGGGCTTTGGCTAGCAGTAGGGTTCGATTAAATGGTGGGTGTTAAAAACAGTTCTTGCATAGGAGTTGCTGGTAAGCTTTACCACAAAACTCAGCCCAGCTCCCAGTAAGTACCAACCACATCCAGAGAAAATATGTCTCAATCGCCCCTTGTCTTATTAATCTTGTCTCTACATTCCTTCAGTGACAAGTACAAAAATTTCTAACCAAACTGTCAANCAGNTCCTGTTACAGGATTACCAGCCGATGCCCACAAAGAAATCACTGTCCATAGAAGAACCTGATTCAGACGATTGCCATACAAACTCCGATGGTGAAGACCAGATATACCCTGAAAATTGACGACGCCCCTAAACAGCAGGAAGTAGCTTAAGAGACACGACGTCCCTATTCCCTCTTCACCATTGGTTTTCCCTCTCTTTTTCTCCCCTTCTTTTTATAATAACAAGAATGGAGGAATGTTAGTACCAGGACACTCCAATCCCCAGCCTAACCATGTGACCCTTGACCTGCGTTGCCAGGACAACGACCTTCAATCCCACAATCCACTTGGCTCAGTTCCCGCCCTCACTGGTGTGACGTCATTTTCTGTATAAAATAGGAAGCCACCCCCTCCTCGCTCTCTTCTCTTCTCCTCCTCTTTCTTCTCTCCCCCCTCTTTCTCTCTCTCTCTTCTTCTCTATCCTTCTACCTGCTTCGCTGCTTCCCTCATTCCTGCATAATAAACCTTTCCCATGTGGAAAAAAAAAAAACAAAACAGTTCTTGCCTGGGTAGTGGTAGTCCACGCCTTTAATTCCAGCACTGGGGAGGCAGAGGCAGGTAGATCTCTGTGAGTTCGAGGCCAGCCTGGTCTACAGAGTGAGTTTCAGGACAGCCAGGGCTACACAGAAAAACCCTGTCATGAAAAACAAACAAAAACAAAACACAACGAAAACCCAGTTCTCATGAGTCAGCAAGATGGATTAGTGCGTCAGGGGGCTTGCCACCCAGCCTGACAACCTGAGTTCCGTCCCTGGTACCTACATCTTTGCAGGAGAGAACCAAGTCCTGCAAGTTGCCCTCTGACTACGAGAGCAGAAGATGTGAACCTCTCAGCTGTGGTCAGCCAGAGTCTTGCCTTGCTGCCGTCTTTCCTTGGCTACTTTGTGTTTTGTGTCGTCTGCAGTGAGGACCATACCCAGGGCCCCATGCTTGCTGGCACGCGTACTGCCACTGAGTTACATCCCTAGCTGTGTGCATACTTTCTACCTTTGTCATTGCTAGAACAGGCTGAGCTCGTGACGGCGGCAGCTACAGAATGGGAGCAATGGGACAAGTGGTTCCAGGGCCAGTGGCTGCAAAGGATGCATGAAAAGCTTCTAGGGACCCGGGACAGATATCAGGAACTGCAGGCTCCAGTCATAGGAAGGATGACAAGGGGGTGCCAAGACTCAGGAACTGGGGGTCCTGACACCCAGGACCACGAGTTCTAACACTCACCCCAAGGCCAGTTCAGAAGCAGAGATACCAGCAGATGCTGCCCTCGACTGCTCCTGCCCCTGTGGCTGCAACTGCTGGGGGAAGGGGGTTTACAATGGAAGGGGTACCACATGGGTCATCGGTTAGAGCCCAGAGCAGAGAGCCTCCAAGCCTGTGGCTTCTAAATCCAGGAGCAGTTTATCCCTATTCTCTGAGTAGGACTCTGAGCCTCTACCTCTGCCCATCTGGCCTCTCGGCTTTGGGTTCTCAAGGGCCCAGAATGGAGAGTCACTTACCCACAATTCCTATCTAGGTAGAACAGGACTCCAGCCAACTCATTTGTACCGGCATCCGTGTTTACCTTGTTGAGCATAAGCCTCACACTGTCTCAGAAACACAGTGTCAGGCCACTGTGAACACCAGTGGAGAAAGTAAATGAATGAGTGTGTGAGTGAGTGAGTGAGTGAGTGAGTGAGTGAATGAGTGAGCGAGTGAATGAAAAGGCAGCATCTCATATCATATAGGCCTCACAACGCAAGCTAACACTCAGTCATCCAGCTACCCTGTGATCAGGATGATCAGGAATGAAGATGTAGGGGTCACAGTGGCCCCCCTGTGAGGGACCCCTGAAAGCCCTTCCAGGAGCAATGGGAATTCAGAAAAGTGTCACCCCAAGTCAAAACATGGGTGGCAATGGGTAAGTCATAATGGCCTTGGCTATGGGGTGGAGTCAGGGACAAATTCTGGTTTCACAAGTCCTTAGATAGTGGGGCTCTGTTGAGACAGATCACCTCTCCCAGACCCATGGCAACTGGGATGTTCATGGGTTACCCTGTGCCCGTCAGCGGCTCCTACTGCAGGAGAGTGTGGCTTCGCTCCTCTGGGTCCTCCCCCTGAAGACTAACACACACCATCACAAAGACAGGCCACCTCTCTTGCCTTACCAGGGCCTCACCCTCTAGTTGACACCACTGGTCCTCTCAAAGAACGTTTTTAACATCTCAGCTGACAGGGGTCAAGTTGAGCAGGATACAGGTGTTCTGAAACATCAAAGCCATGGGTCTCTGGAGTCATCGGGGAAAGCAGTGCGGGGCTTTGTGCCAGCCAATCTCTCCTAACCTTGTCTCCTGCTTTCCCTCTGGCCAGTGTCAGCATACCCCCCTGCTGGCACCCCCTTTGGGATTCAGAACCTCCTCTGCCCTTTCAGACCCCGCCCCCCCCCAACATAACACTTCCTGTCTCCTGTTTTTACTCTAAAGCAGGACAGTCAAGGTCAAAGGTTAGGACAGGCTTTCCCAGCCAAAGGAATTTTCCTAACAAGTGTGGGAACAAGTTTCCAGAAAGCTCCTTCAGAATGTGCCCAAAAATGAAGTAAAAGGGGACTGTCCCCATCCTGCCCCCCCCCCCCGGGACCAGTCAACTTCCTGGGCTCTGAATGGTGTTGTCCAACTGACCACAGTTTTCCTACACACCCGGGACAAAAAACACAGACGCCAAGGGGAAGCCAACACGGGGGTGTGGCTGGACTCAACAGAGGCTTGACCCTTCTGAAGGAACTCAGCATACCCTTGGGGGACAGACAGAATCCCTCAGTCCCACCAGCTTCAGCTGTCTATTTTTCTGCTCTGGAGAACAAGATTCAGGAGGGTCAGAGAGAGAGAGAGAGAGGCCATGTCTGAGGGGAGGCATCCCGACTTGACAAGAGCATCCACCTGGGACAGGGAGAGCATGGGGAGCCATTTGTGGGCAAGGCCCCAGAAGAGTTCCCCATATAAGCTCAAGGCTATCCCTCTGTTCTCTGAAGCCCCAGGTCTAAAGGAGGAGCCGGGGCTTTGAGGACCTGGTTCTCCTCAAATCCTACCAGAGTAGGATGGTCATAATCGTGGCAGGAGTCCCAAGAGCCTCTGGGGTGCAGCAGGAGAAGCTGCAAGTAAGTCTGCCCATGTGGGGAAACTGAGGACAGAAAGGGTAAAGCACCCCTGCCCATGTGGGGAAACTGAGGACAGAAAGGGGAAAGCACCCCTGCCCATGTGGGGAAACTGAGGACAGAAAGGGGAAAGCACCCGGTAAGTCTGCCCATGTGGGGAAACTGAGGACAGAAAGGGGAAAGCACCCGATTTGGGGGAGGGGGAGTTACCTAGCCATTCAGCACCAAGAGTGGAAAGACACCCAATTCCTCAAATATTTATGAAGCACCTACTGTATACCAATTCTCACATAGAAAATAAAACAGAGATGAAGCAAGGGGAAGGATCCTACCCCATGTTTGGAAGAAAACAAAGAGGGATTCTGGGAAGACGGGTCTTCCAAACTGACCCCAGAGTTCAGCTGTCACCCTTAAAAAGAAGGTCCAGGAGTAAGGGATGCCCAGCTGAGCAGTTCTAAGTCACAAAGGGCCACCTCCCTGCCAGCACTGTTCAGAAATTAAACCTCTTTCCCCACCTGAGACACAGGGAAAGTCCGTGGCTCTTCTGCATCACCTGACCACTCTTGCCAGACAGTTGTCACCTCATTAGTCTCCTTTGATTGTGCAAATTACCACCATTCCTTCCTTCAATCTGCTGTGTGTGTGTGTGTGTGTGTGTGTGTGTGTGTGTGTGTGTGTGTGTTGGGGATGGAACCCAGGACCCCCTCAGCCTCTGTTTTTTTATTTTTTTCTCCTTTGTCTCTTCTGCTTGGGGCGGGGCGGGAGGGGATGGAACAGGATCTTTCTATGTAGCTCAGGCTAGCTTCAAACTTGAAGCAATTCTCCTGCCTCAGTTTTTCAGACAATTCTCAGGAATTACAAACCTGTGCCACAATGTCTGGCGTGCCTGTACCCTGCTTTGCTGTTCTGCTCTATCCTTACATCTCTGATCAGACATTGGAGGCTGATCAGTGTCTCCCCTCCATATAAAATTTAACTTAATAACAGGGTGTTTGATGTGGAGCTTCAGGATGAGGGAAGGGTCATTGACGTGGTGATACCTGGGCATATGAACTAGCTCGTGCAAAATCTGTTAAGATTGTTGTACTGGCTGGTTTTGTGTCAACTTGACACAGCTGGAGTTATCACAGAGAAAGGAGCTTCAGTTGGGGAAATGCCTCCACAAGATCCAGCTGTAAGGCATTTTCTCAATTAGTGATCAAGCAGGGGAGGTCCACTTGTGGGTGGGGCCATCTCTGGGCTGATAGTCTTGGGTTCTATAAGAAAGCAAGCTGAGCAAGCCAGGGAAGGCAAGCCAGTAAGTAACATCCCTCCATGGCCTCTGCATCAGCTCCTGCACCCTGACCTGCTTGAGTTCCAGTCCTGACTTCCTTTGGTGATGAACAGCAATGTGGAAGTGTAAGCCGAATAAACCCTTTCCTCCCCAACTT
>NC_034612.1:29210857-29219075 GCF_900095145.1 Mus pahari
CGTCATTTCTTGCTGGCGAGAAGGTAGCGCGGGACAGACTCGGCCAGGGAAGTGTTTATTGTGTAAACCTGGGGACCTGAGTTTGGTCACTGAGTTTGGTAAAGATGGAAAGAGACAAGAAGACAAGAATAAAGTCACGAAAACCAGAGATAACAAAGGAAAATAAATGGGAGGCTTAAACCAACCATATTGATTATATCAAATGCCTATGATCTACAAATGAGGTGCTACATGCATATCACTTAATGCCTTTATAGGAATGAATGGGACTTAATATTTTAATTGTAAATAATATCAACACATCAGACCAACGGTAGACATTATCATATTCGACTTAAAAACCTAAAACCAAGCCAGGTGCAATAGTGTCCACACCTCTAATTCCATCACATGAGAGGCTGAGGCAGAAGGATCATGTGTTCAAAGCCAGCCTGGGCTCCATTAGAAACGGGGATGTGACTCAGTTGGTAGAGGTCTAGCTACATTGAGTCTAGGGTTAGATCCCCAGCACCACCTGACAGGGTGATGGTGGGGCCCACCATCTTTGCACTCAAGAGATCAAGATTATCTATCCTCAGCCACATAGTAAACTTGAGACCAGCTATGGCTACAAGAGATACTGTCTCAACCAACCAACCAACCAACCAATCAATAAACATAATTAAAGAAAGGGGAAGAGATAAACACAACTGATGCCGGAGTCTCACTAGTCGTTGTTATCGACAAAAAATCAAAAAATTAGCAAGAATGCAGACTGTGACTAGGGAGATGGCTCAGCTGGTAAAGATACTTGCAGAAGAAGAGAAGGAGGAAGAGGGGGGAAAAGGATAGGAGGAGGAAGAGGGAAAGGAGGGGAAGGGGAAGAGGGAGGGGGAGCAACTCCTCCAAGTTGTCCATTGACATTTACAAATATTCCACTCGAGGCACCAGAGCCCACACACATACACAATAAATTTTAAAATAAAAAAATTTAAATCTAAAGGTATTGGATACACACCTTTAATCCCAGCACCAGCAAGGCAGAAGCAGGTGGATCTCTGAGGATACATGGTACCCCTGGTCTACAGAGTGAGTTCCGGGACTACATAGTGAAACCGTGTCTCAAAAGCTCATTTAAAAAACAAACTAACAAACAAACAAACAAAACACCAATGCCATGACCCTGAACTCTCAGTTAAGGCTGCTTTGCCTGATCTCCTCAGGTACACAGGGAGGAGCCACCGCAAAGCCACACTGTCATCTGCCAGGAAGCACACATTAATGAACTGAAAAGGTCTGGAGTCATCCAGCGCCCTCAGGCCACAGTGAAGCTGGACCTGAATAACGGAGACATCTGGAAATGCTCCAGATAGTGCAAAAATTAAACAAAGAAAAATCCTACGGAAGGAAGCAAGGCTTGAGTCTCTGCAGAGAGAGGAAAGATCCCGAGCTGAGTGAACCGTGAAGAAGGAACTTCCAGCATCAGAATTGTGTCAGTGTTGTCAGTGTTCCCAAAACCGTGCTCACAGGAAACGTGTGCACTCCGATGTTTCCTTTCAAAAAGGATTAAACTGCTATTTTGGCATTTCACCTTAAGCTTTGGAAAGGATATGGCCATCAATACAGCACAAAGAAGGAAATCATAAAAATGAGTGCAAACTCAACATCAAGTGTAAAGAAATAATAATAATAAGATCTGGAGAGTGGATGAAACTATCTCCTTGAAGAGACCAAGGGGCTGGCGCCACGGCTCAGTGTAAGGCCAATGCTGGCTCTTGCAGTAGGCCCAGGTTCAGTTCCCAGCTCCTCCATGGCAGCTCACAACCATCTAACTCCAGTTCCTGAGGATCCAGCGCCCCTTTCTGGCCTCCCAGGCTACCTGCCGTGTGTGGCGCACAGACATACATGTAGCACACAGATATGCATGCAGGCAAAACACATAGAATAAACTTTTAAAAGGAAAAAAAATCATTAGAATTGATAATCCTCTAAACAGACTTGTTAGCAATAGAGAGGCACTAATCGCCAGTATCAAGAATGAAATGGGGGAATGGGGAGATGCTCAGATGGCCTCCCTTGCTGCTCTTTGGGAGGACCAGAATTTAGTTCCCAGCACCCATATCAGATGGCTCACAACTGCCTGTAACTTCAGCTCCAGGAGATTCAACACCCTTCTCTGTGTGCAAACCTGGTAACCCAGGACTGCCCTGTAATCTACATGTGCTGGTAATTTTTTTTTTCGAGACAGGGTTTCTCTGTATAGCCCTGGCTGTCCTGGAACTCACTTTGTAGACCAGGCTGTCCTGGAACTCAGAAATCCGCCTGCCTCTGCCTTCCGAGTGCTGGGATTAAAGGCGTGCGCCACCACGCCCGGCGTGCTGGTAATTTTTAATTTCTCATAGAATCATCTGGAAAAAGTCTCAAAAGTTTCAGTGAGGAACTGCCCAGGTCAGGTTGACCTGTTGGTGTGTCTGTGGGGAACTATCTTGATTTCCCTAATTTGGGCTGAAGGGGTGGGGTGGAGGGGATGGGCAGGGAGGACGGGGCACGCCCACTGTGGGTGGGGCCATAGTCTAGGATTAGACCAGTGGTTCTCAGTCTTTCTAATGTCATGACCCTTTAATATATTTCCTCATGTGGTGACTCCTAACCATAAAATTATTTTTGTTGCTACTTCATAACTGTAAATATCTGTGTTTTCTGATGATCTTACGTAAGCACTGTGAAAGACTCATTCAACCTCCCCCACCAAGATGTCTTAACCCACAGGTTGAGAACCACTGGTTAAGATCAACAGAGAAGCCAGGTGACTTGGTGGCATAAACCTTTAATCCCAGTACTCAGGGAGCAGAGAAATGTGTCTGCAAGTTCGCCTGGTGTACATAGTGGAGTCCCAGGCCAGCCAGTGCTACATCCAATAAGAACTATACAGGCCAGTGAGAGCTATATCCCCACCAAAAACAAACAAACAAAGCCAGACAGAACGAGCAGAGAAAGCTGAGCACTAAGCCATGCGTTCACGTTTCTCTCTATCCTGGATGTAGCTGCCCCCCCACTCCTGCACAGGCACACATTCATATACTCTCTCTCTCTCTCTCTCTCTCTCTCTCTCTCTCTCTCTCTCTCTCTCTCTCTCACACACACACACACACACACACACGGAATGCTGACCCATCATACACTGAGCAATCATTGTCCCCGCAGAACAGATGACAAGTAGAGAAACACGTAAAAGATAAAACTGCCACTGTCACATGGCCACACCAGCTAAAGATTGTTTAAACAGAATACCCAGCAGGAAGGGGGGTGGAGGGAGGGTGGCTCAGTTGGCAAGAGGGTTAGCTTTGCAATGGGTATTGCTGGCTATGGTGGCGCACACCTTTAGCTCAAACTCAGGAAGCAGAGGCAGGCAGATCCCTGAGTTTGAGGCCAGCCTGGTCTACAAAGTGAGTTCCAGGACAGCCAGGGCTACACAGAGAAACCCTGTCTGGAAAAACCAACAACCCAAACAAGCCGGGTGTGGCTGTACGGCTTGTGACCCAGCTCTAGGCTGGCCAGCTCCAGACTGAACCGAAGACCCTGACTCAAGGAACTAAGGTGAGAGTGATGGAGGAAGTCCCCTACATCTGTAGGGCAGCACATGTGCACAGACACCATAACAAACACACACAAACACAGCAACAAGAATAAATAACACAGATGGTAGAGGCAGGAGCCTTAATTAAAGAGTTTTCATACGTTCTCTCTAATTCTAAACTTAGAAGATTTTCTTTTATAGTCACAGGTGCTCTTATTTGTTTTTCTGTTTTGTTTTGAGTTCTATTTTCGTGTCAGGGTCTCCCTGTATAGCCCAGGCTGACCTCGAGATTCCGATCCTCCGCAGCCTCCGGAGTGCAGGAACGACAGGCATGTGCCACCAAGCCAGGCTTATGAATTCGTTTTAAATATTGTGGGGGTGCTGAGAGGTTGGGTCAGTTAGTAGGGTGCTTACGGCTGGAGCTTGAGGGCCTGAGTTTAAGTCTTGGGCACATTTGCAATCCCAGCACTAAGGAGGAGAAGCAAGCGACTCCCTGGAACTCAGGAGCCTGCCAGCCCAGCTGAATGGGTGAGCTCCAGGTTCAGCAAGAAACCCTATCACAAAGCAGTAAGTGGAAAGGGATTAAGGAAGATGCCCAACATTGACCCCTGACCTCCACACACAGATGCACACATCATAGGTGTGCATAGGTACATGTGAACACATACATTCACACAGATATAAATTAATTAAATGACAATTTAAAAATATATTTTAAGCCAGGCAGTGCTAGTGCACGCCTTTAATCCCAGCACTCGGAAGGCAGAGGCAGGCGGTTCTCTGTGCCAGCCTGGTCTACAGAGTGAGTTCCAGGACAGCCAGGGCTACACAGAGAAACCCTGTCTCAAAAAAAAGAAAAACCAAAAAAAAAACCAAAAAAAAAAAAAAAAAAAAAAGAGCCGGGCATGGTGGCACATGCCTTTAATCCAGGCACTCAGGAGGCAGAGACAGGTAGATTTCTGAGTTCGAGGCCAGCCTGGTCTACAAAGTGAGTTCCAGGACAGCCAGAGCTATATAGAGAAACCCTGTCTGGAAAAAAAAAAATGGATGGATGGATGGATAGATATGATAGATGGAGAGATTGATAAGAAGGAAGGAAGGAAGGAAGGAAGGAAGGAAGGAAGGAAGGAAGGAAGGAAGGAAGGAAGGAAAGAAGGCAGGCAGACAGACAAATAGAGATTTTAAAGAGTGTTTTAGGGAGTTGGCTAAGTGGTTAAGAGCACTTACTGCTTTACAGAGGACCCTAGCTCTGTTCCTAGCACAAATGCCTGAAACTCCAATTCCTGGGGATTTGACACCCTCTTCTGGCCTCCAAAGCTACCTTTGGTTATGTGGCATACACGTGCACACACACATACAAAGTTAACAGTAGCAATAACAATAAACTTTAAAATATTTCGATAAGTACTATTTACTAGGTTTTTTTTTTTTCAGAGTTGGGGGTAAAGCCAAGGATTTTCACAGCTGTATGCCAGTTAAGCCCTGGACCCTCCCACTGAGTACCACCCCTCCACTCAAGATGGAAAGAGTGTCTTAAAGAGAAAAATGAGGTTCAGTCTTTTGAGTCAGGCATGGCTGTGATGTCTGTACTCCCAGAACTCAAGGGCTGAGGCAGGAAGAGCATAAGCTTGAGACCAGCCTAGGCTACATAGCAAAACCTTGTTTCCAAAAAATTCACAGTATGGACTAGAGATGGTTCAGCAGCTGAGAGCACTTATTCTTGCTTAGGACCTGAGTTTGACTCCCAGCACCCACATCTCACAACTGCCCACATGTCCAGTTCAATCCAGGGGATCCAATGCCGTCTTCTAACATGGTACACAGGCATGCATGCAAGCAAATACTCATAAGTAGAATAAATAAATATTAACAAAATATTTATGTTAAATAAATATATATTATGAACCTAAGATAGGATAATAATTCTTAAAAATTAAAAACATAATAATGAATAGTAGTAGTAGTGGCAGTTGCTTTGGGTTGGAGCTATGATTACAGGAGGCCACCATGAAAAGTGTCTAGCAGCAGATGGTTCACAAATGCTCAAAGCAAGTCACAGCCTGATGCGACTCCCCACATTCCCATCTGGTCTCCAACACACTGGGACAAGGGATAGTTAAATGACCTCAGGTGACCCTCAGCAAGACTCTGGGCGGGGAGCTATGGTAAGGATGAAGCTGGTACCTAAGAGGAAACCATGCGCTCATGATAAGAATCCTGCTAGTCACTCATCCCAAGCAGAGGAGGAGCCCAGGAGAGGGGCTGGGGGACTGTGAGGGATGTCATTCCCGAGGAGCCAGTCAGGAGCGCCTGTGTCCTCAGAACAGTGGGACTAGGGAAGTGAGGGAGCGTGTGCTTATAATCCTTGCACTCTGAACGCTGATGCAGGAGGATTGTAAGTTTGAGGGGAGCCTGAGTTACGTAGCATGACAGTACCACAAAGAAAGAGAGGGTGGGAGAGAGAGAGAAAGCATGCGCAAAAGCGCTTCTTCCCATCAAACATGTCTGGGGCTAATTCCTCCATCCACACAGCAAGTCCAGCATGCAGATCAACATGGACCTGGACTACACACACCTCCATCACTTGCATGGTCAGATGCTTGCCTTTAATTTGTTTTTATGAATGTGTGTGTCTGTGTGAATGTGTATGTGTTCATATGTGTGCCTGTGGAAGCCAAAAGAAGGCCCCGGATCCCATGAGAATGGAGTTACATATGGTTCTAACCCACCAGGTGGGTGTTGGGAATCAAATCCGGGTGCTGTGGAAGAGCAACCAGTGCATGCTCTTAACTGCTGAGCCAGCTCTCCACTCCTCTCCCTGGGATCTGAGGCTTGACAGTCAGGCCCTGATAGCTGGCCACTAGGCTTTAGGATGGCTTCTGTCACTAGACCTCAGCTAAGTGACACAGGCAAAGTGGTCCAGGCCTGTGATCTCAGCACTGGAGAAAATGAAGCAGGAGGGGAGTTGCCGGTATCAGACCAAGCTGGACTACAATGTGAGATCCTCTTAAGATATACACATAACCAGACTTCATCCCATCTGGTCTATATGAAAACTGCCAGGGGGCCTGAGGCCACTAACCAGGTTCAGATCGATAATCCCTGAACCAGTCTGTGAGAGGTGTGAAGACTGTAAACCTCAAAGAAATAGAAAGCGAGATGTGGGACCCAAAGATGAATCCAAGGCCAAACAACGAAAAGCCAGTGTCAAGTCAACTGAGTTACTGGGGATGGAGCCCAGGGTCTTAGTCATGGATGGAGCCCAGGGCCTTAGTCATGGGAGGTGTGGGGGGGGAGGGAGATCCAGCCTCTCGCACTAGGGGATTCGAGGCAGGGGCTCTGCCACTGAGCCACACTCCAACCCCTCACTGGGGGATTCTAGGCAGGTGCTCTACCACTGAGCCACACCCCAGTACCTCACTGGGGGATTCTAGGCAGGGGCTCTACCACTGAGCCACGCCCCAGCCCCTCACTGGGGGATTCTAGGCAGGTGCTCTACCACTGAGCCACNCCTCACTGGGGGATTCTAGGCAGGGGCTCTACCACTGAGCCACGCCCCAGCCCCTCACTGGGGGATTCTAGGCAGGTGCTCTACCACTGAGCCACGCCCCCAGCCCCTCACTGGGGGATTCTAGGCAGGGGCTCTACCATGGATCTTCAGCCCCAGCCTTGCTTCCCATGATCCTGACAGATCTGGGATACAGGGACATCACTGTCTTGGAATTCCAAGGACGGACTTGAAGCAGCTTTGCCCAGGCCACCTACAAAGGGTACTAGTGGCACTGACCTTCTCCAACTTCTCAAAGTGCTCCCGGAGGAATCGCAGTGGCCGATCCGGCTTGGCAACACAGAGGTGCACAATGCATTCTTTGAGCACCTGCTGGATGCCATGTTTCTGCACGTACATCTCGCATCCTTTCAGAGAGTCCTCGTCCTCCGAGTGGAAGCATGATGGGGAGGCCATGGTCAGAATGTCTTCTACGCTCCTGTTACAAGATGACACAATCAGCTTTAGGAGGTGCTGGAGAAGAACTTTTATAAAGTTCTGCCATAAACTTTATAAAGTACACGTGGGCTGGGCCTGGTGGTACAGGTCTGTCATGCCAGCTACTCAGAAGACGAACACAGAGGATTGTGAGTTCAAGGCCTGCCTGAACAGAACCAGCCTATACAACTTAGTGAGAACCTGTCTCAAAGTAAGAAGTAAAAGAAGCCTGGGATGGGTTTAGAGAATATGACTTAGTTGGTAAAACACTGGCCTAGGATGCAGATTTCATCCCCTGCACCAGTGAACTCTACAGTGATGCATAACTCTAACCCCAGCCCTCCTGAGCAGGTAGAGACATGAAGATAAGGAGTTTCAAGCCAGCCTTTGCTACATAACAGGTTGGAGGTTAGCCTGGTCTATGTAGACTTTGTCTTTAAAAGGAGCGAGGGCAGGGGAGATGCTGACAGGATGGTTCAGTAGATAAGGCATCTAAGGCCCAGGCATGAGGACAGAAGGTCAGATCCACAGCACCCACAGACATGCCAGGTGGGCAGGGTGGCCTACAAGCCCAGTGTGAGGGAAGTGAAGCCAAGGTCCCTGGGGCAAGCTAGCTAGACTGTCTGGATCGGTGAGTAGTGAGTTCAGGGAGAAACTCTGCCTCACTGTATAAGGTG
>NC_034612.1:29220759-29224156 GCF_900095145.1 Mus pahari
ACACACACACACACACACACACACACACACACAGAGAGAGAGAGAGAGAGAGAGAGAGAGACTCATGCATGCAAAACATTTAATTAAAAAATAATAATAATAACATAGGGTTGTACATCAGTGGAAGAGGGCCTCCCAGCATGTAAGGTTTATTGTTAATGATTAACTCCAGTGTGTACAACACCAGAAGTCACGTTTGTCAAAGGATTTTCTCTGATGAGTTGGTTCATCACTCAAAGGCTCAAAAGCCTTCCTTACTTCTGAACAGATTCCTTCAGGGACGGAAAAGATTAAGTATGATTTGCATACAGTTCTCTCTCCATTTCTGAGAAATTTCAGGTGGAATAAGTGGGGTGTTTGGCGCCCCCACTATGCAAACCATGATGCTTCATTTTTTTCATCCACCCCCTCCCCCCTTTTAAGGTTGATGCTGTCACGATCTAAGGCCCCAGCTCAGGTGGGTGGGGGGTTGCAGTCAAAGGACTGGGGTGGCTTGTTCCATGAGAAGGGTAAAGAAAACAATGGAAGTGAGCTGAGGGGTGGGGGTGGGGGGCTTGGAAGACAGTAACAGAGGCCCGAAGGCTCTAGAAGGCTCTAGTGTGTGTCCTGCGCAGTGTTGAGTCACAATGTCCAGGTCACCGCCCCGCCCCACACTGATTGGAATCATCCGGCCTAGAGGCCTTGGGGTTTGAAGGGACCCCATGGCGGATGAGGATGAGAAGGAGGTACACCTAGCCTCAGAAGGATGGGGATCTCTCTCTCTCTCTCTCTCTCTCTCTCTCTCACACACACACACACACACACACACACACACACACACACACACCGTGACTCGGTCCCCAAGCCCTGGGCCCACCAGAGGAGAGTAGGGGACTCCCCCAGATGGTGGTGAGTGCAACGCACCCCCAGACCCTGGTGGGTACAGGGGACCAGCCCAACCCTATCCTGGGAGCTTTTACAGGGGCCTAGTACCACCTCGGACGCCAACAGTCCCACCACCCCGCGCCTCCACCCGGGTAGCCCCACGGGGCTGATTGCACCCCTCCCCAAATCCCTCGTGTCCCGTGAGTCGCCCCAGTTCCCGCTGACACCCAGCTCCAGATAGGGCCGGGTCCCTACACAGACCCCACCCCAGCCTGCGTACCTGTAGATGCGCGGTGCCGGAGGCCGGAGGCAGCTGCGCGAGGACGCGGGGACGCGGGGACGGCGAGCGGGTCCCCGCACTGCAGCGGCGCCGCCCTCCGCCCGCCCCCGCTGCGCGTCGCCGCCGGCCGCCAGGCCCCGCGCACCGCGCCCGCGCGGGTCGCCCACCGACCGCTGTCCTCCCCAGGGACCGCCCCACAGCTGTCTCTGAATGCCAGGGACACACCAGAGCCCTGTTGCCCAGGCCCCGCGTTCCCGCGTCCCCGCGCACACACACACACAGGTCCTGCCGCCCGGACCTCCTACCACCCCAGTGCTCTCCTCCTATGCTCGCCCGACCTGGCTGGCGCCGCTCCTCCCGGGCCCAGATGCTCTCTCTGCTCAGGGTACAGTGGCACCGTGTCCTGTCTGAGCTGTCACTCTGAGTCTCATTCAGTGCCTGCCCACTCTAAAGCTGAGGTCTGTAGCAAAAATTAGCCACCACGCATCCTGTCCTACGCCATCTGCTCCTGTGGGAACAGAGTCCATCTTCTCCCAGTGATCTGAGCTGCAGGAGGAAGGATGAGGCTCGAAGGTGCTGGAGAAGACATCTCCAATCTTCTGGCCTGTCTATATTCTCCAGTCCGCCACTTATCCCCCCACTCACCTGTCCCGACTCACCTGTGCTCACATCCTGATCCCCAATCTGTTCTTCCATTTGCCAGCTCCCCCTTCATCTATCTACACTGACCAGCTCCCTGAATTTGTTCCTCCACTCACCTGCCCACGTTCCCTATCCTTCAGGGGTACCCCATTACCCAGCTGCCTGATACCTCTTGCCACGTTCACCAGCCCTCCCCCTCCTGACACACGTCTCCACATGGCCACCAACCTGGCCTGTGCTCTCAGCAGACAGGGCTGGCTGTGGCCCACACCTCTTCCTGCAAATGTGAAGGTAAACTGCTGTAAAAGGACTTGCTGCTTTGGAACAGGGCTCAGTTGATGTCCTGCTTGCCTAGCATGCAGGAGCTCAGGGTCCCATCACCAGCAATGCGCCAACATGGCGGCACACACCAGTGATCCCAGCACGTGGGATGTAGCGGCAGGAGGATCAGCTCAAAGGCATGTTTGCCTACAATAGCAAGTTTGAGGCCAGCCTAGGTTACATGAGATTGTCTCAAATAAAATCAAATCTAGAATGAAATTAATAATAAAACAAAACAAGTATATGATAAAATAAACAAAAATAATAAAATAAAAAGAAGACACAGCTCACACTTCCCCAGCCTTGCCCTCCGGCCTGCCTCCCCAGACCTGTCCACCTGACTGACAGACACACCTAGTGAGAAAGGGTCTTTTTTCAAGAATTCAAGAGGTGGGGTGACCCTCTCCAGTAAACCTCAAGAACAGTCTTCAGGTCACAAGGCACACACACACACAAGCAGACGTCTACTGAAGTATACTGCCTGAGAGGCAAGTCCCCTTGGATATAACTGTTCTGTCACAACAAGAACCCTTGGTCAGGGGCTGGCCATCAGGAATTATGGAACCAAGAAGCAGGTCCCTGGGCCTTACAGCAATGTCTGCTGCTGTGGCCCCTGTGAAGGCAGCTCCTGCCATTCTCAGTTATGTCTGGGCTACTCTAGTAACCTATTCCAGGGACCTCTTCCCAAGGCTGCCTCCCGTTCCCTTCCTGTAGTGCTGGGGATAGAACCTGGGGTTCCCTGGTCAGCCACTCTAGCCTACTTGGGGAATTTGGGCAAGGCCAGTGAGAAATCCTATCTCAAAAAAGAAGATAGTCCATGTCTTAGTTAGGGTTTCTATTCCTGCACAAACATCATGACCAAGAAGCAGGTTGGGGAAGAAAGGGTTTATTCAGCTTACATTTCCACGTTGCTATTCATCACTGAAAGAAGTCAGGACTGGAACTCAAGCAGGTCATGGAGCAGGAGCTGATGCAGAGGCCATGGAGGGATGTTCTTTACTGGCTTGCTCAGCCTGCTCTTTTATAGAACCAAGACTACCAGCCCAGAGATGGCACGACCCATAAGGGGTCCTCCCCCCTTGATCACTAATTGAGAAAATGCCCCACAGCTGCATCTCATGGAGGCATTTCCCCAACTGAAGCTCCTTTCTCTGTGATAACTCCAGCCTGTGTCAAGTTGACACAAAACTAGCCAGTACAGTCCGGTATGCCTTTAAATAAGAACTGGGAAGGTGCCGGGCGTGGTGGCGCATGCCTTTAATCCCAGCACTCAGGAGGCAGAGGCAGGCG
>NC_034612.1:29224179-29246558 GCF_900095145.1 Mus pahari
AGAGGCAGGGGCATTTCTGTGAGTTGGAGAATTATGCAGTGAATTCTAGGCCATCCGTGGCTACATAGTGAGACACAGACACCCCAACATGCCCCACCCCATGCCACAAAATGAATGTTGGTCCCCAGCACCTGGAAACTGGAAAATAGAAACTTGAGCCTAGGCTACCTAGGGAGGCCCTGTCTCCAGAACATAAGTAAAATAAATAAAAGGCGAAAGAAAAAAGTCACTGAGATAGAGTTGCTGATCTTATGTATTCCTGGGACATGGCGAGGGGCTGTTCCGTGGAGTTCAGAGGGAAGATGGCTCCATTAAACGATGGTCTTTGCAGAAGCTGCATACACATGACTCCATGACATGGGGGCCCTGGAGATGACAGTGTGGGTGTAGACCATGTCTCTGGCCATGTCCAGTGTACAGAACTCCTCCCAAAGGAACAGGAAGAGATGACTGACACTCACTGGAGGATGCTGGGAAATGCTCATGTCAAGGCAGAGAACATGTGCTGAGGGGATACAAACCAAGGGGAGATGCAGAGCACACGCCAAAGCCCAGCTTCTCCCACATGCACAGCCTCAGTCTCAGTGATAGTTTTGGCTTTGTGGTGGTGGGAAAGAAACAGGAACCCTGTGTGAATGGTACTTTAAAAATATTTACCTCTTCTGGGCTAACGTGATAGAGTATCATTTTGTTTATTTTGATATTTTATGTATATATTCCTGAACATTTATGTGTACAATCATGAACAGGCTAGAGTTGGACCCTGTGTGTCTTCCTCTATCACTTTCCACCTCCCCCCCTATTTGTGTATGTGTGCATGTGTGTGTGTGTGTGCTCGTTGCACTCATCTGGGAAGTGGAGTCCACTGGAGACTCCTGGACATCAATCCTGTCTTGAGGGGGCTGGCTTCACAATAGTCCAATGGTAATCCCAGTACTTTTCTTGAAAAACAACACAAAACAGAAAGCCATCCGAGTCCCCATTGGTCCACCCCCCAAAAGGTACATGCTTTGGGGTTCTTTCCCTAGGGATGCACAGGACTTGGTTTTACTCCACCAATGTGGTAAGATATCCACCCTGTGAACTGGAAATTTCTAGCTGCTTTGGAAAGTTAGTATGTCAAATCATGTTTTGCTGGGGCACACAGGTGACAGGATGTCTTGCTGAAGCCAACATGTGAAAGGACATGTGATGAAGGAGTATAAATATGACCCCACAGACTGTGGGAGCTGGGGCATTGTTTTGGTTTGCTCTGCCTGGCTAGTCTTCACTAACAACACACATGTCTCGGTTTGCCTTACATAGCGCTGTTGAGCTCTGCTTGTGGTAAGCCAGCCATTGAGAGAAACTCGCCAAAGAACTGCTCATGAGGTTCCCAGAACTTCTCACCACTTCAGTGAGCCTTGCAATGTCTTCAGAATTGACCTTCAGCTGCTGGTTCGTGCTTGGTGTCTGTCTGCCTAGAGCACTGGCCTGCAGCTGCTCTTTTGTATTTGGTGTTTGCTACAGGACTGAACTGCTGACAAAGAACATTGAGTTCCCCCTCCCCCCTGCAAAGAACTATTGCTAAACAGGTCCACTTCCCCCATATCCTAATAACTTTTCTTTTCCACTCCCTCTGTGGGTGGTGAGCTAGAGGGGAGGTTGAACATTTATTAAAAGTAGGTTACAGAATTCTATGCCTACAATCCTGTGTGTGGTCCATGTCTAGTTTACATGGATACTGATATCAGTCTGGTTGGGAGACTGTCTCCCTGAATGGTTTTAAAGATGCCAGCAGACCTGTTGTGAACTCACGTGCAAAGAATCACATGGCAAGTGACTGGTACAGTCTCTAAGGGTAGCAAAAAAGGGGGTGGGGGCCAGATCTAACTGCCAGGAAATGATACTACCAAAAAGTATGGGAAAATACCTGTCCTGGTCCTGCCTAGGAAAGGACCCTGCACTGGCAGTGATGGGGCCTTCAGGAGACCAAGCCAAGCTCTGCCTGGACATCAGCCTTCAAATACCATGAAATAAGTGCTGCTTCAAACCACTAAATCTGTAGTCATATGCTATACAACTATAGAGAACCAAATCAAAGCAGGAATCAAAGAAAAGATGATGGGAATGTAGTCTGTGTAGAATTCCCCAATAGGGGGCTGGGGTGTGGCTCAATGGTAGAATCCCTGCCTATAATCCCCTCATGAGGGGCTGGGGGCATGGCTCAGTGGTAGAGCACCTGCCTAGAATCCCCTCGTGAGGGGCTGGGTTGCAGGGCTGGGTTGTAGCTCACAGGTAGAACCAATGGCTTAGCATATGCAAGGTCCTGGGTTCCATTTCTTGTACTGAAAAACAACAAAAACAACAAAAGACTAATAAAAACAGTATAGGAATTCAACATAAAATTTGAAGATAACTAAAAAAAAAAAAAAAAACAATTAAAATTAAATGGGATTCCTATGTCCTTCCTTCCCCAGATAGAATTCAAGTGAATAAAAAAATCTAATCCAGTTACAAGATAAGGAAATTCGTAATACTGCACTAGAAGTCGCTAAACACATTACAGAAATCACGAGTGTTAATACTTGGTAATCTTGTATATTAAAGTAAAAAGCCATGCATTAATAAAAAATTACAACCAGTCAGAGTATGGCAGCATACACCTATAAGCTCATCACTCCTAGGGCAGAGGATCACAGGGTGGAGACCAGTGTGAGCTCCAGAGTGAGATCATGATTTAAAACAAACAAACAAAAAACCCAAACATTTGAAAGGCAAAACAGGAACTGAGAGAGCAGGGGTGGGTATTCAAGGCCAGCCCGGGTTATGTAAGATACTCTCTATATAGAGTCAGTCTGGTGCTGCTTGTATTCAGGAGGAGGGGCAGGGGGAGGAAGGGGAGGAGAAGGAAGAGAGGAGGGGGAGGGGAAGAGCAAAGTTTATATATACTTACATATATATAAAATACTTATCACAAAGGGGGGATTTTTAACCTTCCTGGATATTAAATAAAATTTCATTAAATCTGCAGAGACACCATTTGTAAAAAGTATTTTATTTGTATTTTTAAATTTTGTGTGTGTGTGTGTGTGTGTGTGTGTGTGTGTGCAGTGCCCACAGAGGCCATATCCCCTGGATCTAGAGTTAACAAGCAGTTAGGAGCTTCCTGGTGTGGGTACTGCGGAACTCAAGCCTCTGCAATGACAGCATGTGCAGAGCCACCATTTTTAATCTATTGAGGAAAAATATTAATTGTACAACAGGCTGGGAAGATGGATCTGTGGGCAAAGTGTGTGCTCTGCAAGCCTAAAGACCTGAGCTCAGTCTTCACAACAGCAGAAGAGACCGGCAGTGGCACACACCTTTAATCCCAGACAGATGCAGGGACATGGATAGAAACCGGAAGGCATCGGGGGCCAATTCCCACCTTTTAGAGCCCATTCCCTCAGAGGCAGGGTCTCTAGGCCAGGGCTAGTGTCTTGGCCTGGCTGGAAACTAGCAAGCCCTAGCAGTCAGTCCCCGAGAAGTCTGCTCCCTCGGAGCCTCTGTGGGAATGTGGCTTGTCCTGTGGTGTGGGGGATCAGTGTTCCAGTCCTCAGAAAGAGCTCTTCAACACTGAGCCATCTCTCCAGTCCCACGTTAAATATTTATTGTGTGTGTGATTGTGCAAGCACGTGTATGTCACAGAAATGTGCTAAGCAGTGATGGCGCATACCTTTGATCCCAGCACTCTGGGAAGTAGAGTTGGAGGTCAGCCTGGTCTAAAGTGAGTTCCAGGACAGCCAGGGCTACAACCAGGGCTACATAGAAACCCTGTCTCCAAGAAACAACAACAGCAAACCAAACCAAACCAAACCAAACCAAACAACATAGACATGGACCTGGCGAGATGACGTCTCAGCATGGAAAGGCACTTGCAATCAGCCCTGATCGTGGAAGGGGGGAACCAACTCCTGCAAACTGTCCTCTGGCCCACACAGGCGCACCATGGCACAGGAACACATACATCCAGGAACCTGATGATATGGTTTGGTGGGGGCTTGGGGGGACACACAGGGCTTCATACTTAACATATCTATGGAGATCAATTTATAAACATCTTTAGAGTACAGACGCAAAGCTTGCCTTCTGTAGTGGTCCCCCATTGACTAGCCCTCATGAGTCCTGGATTGTCTATGTAGTCCGGTATCTTTTTGCACATAAACCGACACAGTTATTTATGTGTTTATATTGCCTTCTTTGTAAAAATGCATGAAGCCAGAAATGCTGAGTGGGTGCTAAATAACCACAAGAAAGAGCTCATGAAGTTATTGTACAATATTATGTGTCTGTTAAAAAGATGAAACAATTCTGCATGAATTAAAATAAAACTCTCTCTCTCTCTCTCTCTCTCTCTCTCTCTCTCTCTCTCTCTCTCTCTCTCTCTCTCTCTTTCCTTCTTTGTGAGCTTCAACATTTTGGGATGGGTGATTCATTAAACAGCAATGTTACATAATCACCACCACCTACTTCAGGATCACTTTGCCCCCAACCATGCATATGCCTTCCCCTGCAGCCTTGGTCATCTGCCAGTGTTTCTGTCTCTGTGATGGAGTCCTCCATCTGTTCAGGATTGGCACCAGAGCCCGCCAGCCCTGCGACAGCTTCTTTTCCCTTCCGTCCACTTACCCATGAGATAACTCAGCTACCTCACTCGCTCATGTGCTTTAGCCCAAGCATAAACCTTCATCCTACCCCACTTTCCCCAAATTTGGTCCTCCCTCCACAAGACCACCACTCTGCAGCAGCCACAGACCTCACTCTTTCTCCACCCCACAATTCCAGGTGATGTTTCCACCAGGCAGAGCCTACCCTGTCCCCAGTGATCCTGTCCCTCTCTTCCACTGTCGTCTGTTGTGTGCCTTTTCCCAGGGAGATGAACATACATCTATGCATTCCAGAGAGGACACCAATGGACAGGGAGACCTAACTAGCCTATCCAAGTCTACTTCAGTGACTCAGTTGTTTTAGCTGGGAATACATGCCCTTGGGCAACGCAGAAGCCACAACACTATCACCATAACGCCTTCAGAGAGGAGGACAATACATAACTGCCTTCATCCAATCCGTGGCCACCTACAAATCCTCAGAAGGGGTGGGGCCTCACAAGCCTCGCCCCCTAGCAATCATTAACTGCCTATAAATCTTTAGAAGGGGCGGGGCCCCAGAGCCACACCTCCCTAGCAATCATTAGCCATCTATAAATCCTCACAAAAGTGGGGCCTCCTGAGGCCCCCACCCTGCCTCTGGACTGAAAGTTGAGGATCCAGTCTTGTGCAGGTCTTCTGGTGATCATGCTGCTGACAGATGAAGAACACAAGGGCTATGTCGAAGCCAGAGGACAGTGGTCTGTATTGCACTCTCCCTGGACCCTGGGCAGGCAACTCCCCAGTGCAAGGAGCAGCAGCCCGGCTTTGACTGGTGGTTGGAGTGAAAACGGCCCCCTCAGGCTTTCTAGGGAGTGGCACTATTAGGAGGTGTTGGCGGAAGTGTGTCACTAGGGGTGGGCTTTGAGGTTTCGATTTCTCAAGCCAAGCTCATTCCTATGCTCGCTTCCTGCTGCCCGTTGACCCAGATGTAGAATTCTCAGCTACCTCTCCAACACTATGTTTGCCTGTGTGCAGCCCTGCTTCCTGCCATGATGACAATGGGCTAAACCTCTGTGTCTTAGTTGGGGTTTTACTGCTGTGACCAGACACAATGACCAACACAACAAAGGACAACATTTAATTGGGGCTGGCTTACAGGTTCAGAGGTTCAGTCCGATATCATCATGGTGGGAAACATGGCAGCATCCAGGCAGGCATTGTGCAGGAGGAGCTGAGAGTTCTACATCTTTACCTGAAGGTTGCTAGCAGAATACTGACATACAGGCAGCTAGGACTAGGGTATTATAGCCCATGCCCACAGTGACACACCTACTCCAACAAGGCCATACCTCCCAACAGTGCCACCCCCTGGGCCACGCACATACAAATCATCACACTCTTACCCTGTAAGCCAGCCCCAATTAAATGCTTTCCTTTATAGGAGGTGCTAAGGTCATGGTGTCTTTTCACTGCATTGAAACCCCTAATGAAGACACCCACCTTTCACTCAGTCTTAGCTGAACACCTGGAAAGTGTCTCCCACAACTCAATAAACATATGTCAGGCGAAACAATAAATGAATGAACCTGAGTTAATTTTGCTAAAAATCTGTTTACTGGTTGAGAGGACATACTTCTTGGAAGACACTTGAAAAGCCCCTTTCCTTGCTTTTTGAGGGTCTTTAAAATATATGCAGTACAGGGAGTTAAGCAGAATAAATTTAGACGGCCTTGCTATATTTTGGCTGGGACATAATTTAAAAGTTCCATATTTACATTAAGATAGAAATCCAGTGTAGGTTTGGTGAGATGACAGTTCAGTGGCTAAAACTGCATGCTTCCAAGCCTGATGATTGATTTGAATTTGAACCAACTCCCAAAAGTTGTCCTCTGAACAACACACACACACACACACACACACACACACACACACACACACATTAAAAAAAGAAGAGCAGGGCGTGGTGGCCCACGCCTTTAATCCCAGTACTCGGGAGGCAGAGGCAGGCAGATTTCTGAGTTCGAGGCCAGCCTGGTCTACAAAGTGAGTTCCAGGACAGCCAGGGTTATACAGAAAAACCCTGTCTTGAACCCCCCCCCAAATAAATAAAAATTAAAAAAGAAGAAAGATATAACCCATAAATATCTCAACTCCTACGTGCTAGAGGCTAGAAAAACCTTTGTTTTCCTCCACAGGGCTGTTCTGTGGGAGCCAAGGGACAGACCAACCTGTCCTCCCCCTTCTCACTCTGCCATCCCCTCCTCAGATGGCCAGCCTGCCCCACAATGGAGCATACATGGCAACTCAGGTGCACAGCACCAAGTCCGCCATGCTGCCTGCCTTCTATAACAGATTCATTGCCTTACCATCCTGCGCACGACTCACTCGGGAGTTGGTGAGCCATCACTTCCTAAGGTTGACTCATAGTCCTCTGTGCATCAGGTCACATGTGCCTTTTTTTTTTTTTATACCAGTGACAGACATCTGGGTTGTTTCATCTTGTGAATAATGCTATGGAGAACATGGGTGAGGGGGTGGCCACACAGCCATGACAGAGTACTAAGGCTACTGGTAAGACCCTGGGTCCCATCTCCCAAGACCAAATCAAACAAACAAAAGATGGTTGTGCAAATAGTAATTCAACTCCCAGGTTCTGCTTGAGTTATTCAGAAAAGAGTTGCTCGAGGTCAAGGTGATCGATCCTATGGCTTTTGTTTCTCCTGCAGCTGTGAACCGATCCAGTGCTACAGGGCTGCAAGACAAGAGCCCTAACAATGTGCAACACCCTCGCACTCACGTTTGCTATTCTGGAAAGGGCTTCTTCACAGCAGCCAAAAGATAAAAGCAACCCAAGAGATCAGCAAAGCACACGGTATGCACCACCCTTACAGAGGGCTGCAATCCAGCCCCAGAAGAGGACCAGGGCAGGAGATGCCTCCTCAGCTCCCTAGCTCCCTCCTACAAAGAGGACGCTGGTTTAGACTGCAAAGTAGGAAGCTTGGAGCAGGTTCACCAGGCTGCCCCAGTACTGGAGAGTTCCAGCCAGGAGAAATCCTTGTCATGTTGTCCTTGGGAGTGTGGATGCACCTGTTCTGATGGACAGGAAGCAGCTGTGCCAGGTCTCTTCAACTCAAGAGCTTCGAGTGGCTGGGCACTCTCTTTCCACCACTTTCCACTGGCATGTCTGGAATCCAGCCCAGACTCCACAGCAGGTTTGCATGCAGGAGGAAAACTGTTGCTGGCTACTTTAGCAAATACACTTCCAAGAGTTTTATAGATCCGACTTATGTGGTTCCCTTCCATTTCTAATTAACTGAAGGTTTATCTGTGTCAATATCACCAAGTGCTGGAATCTATGGAATCTGATAGTTTTAAACCTGATTGCAGCTGAAGATGACCTTGAACCCCTGATCCTCCTGAGTGCTGGGGTTACAGGAATGCGGTAGCATTCCTGGTTTAAATAGTGCTGGGGATGGAACCCAAGATTCATGAATTCCAGGCAAGCACTCTACCAACGGAGCCACATTCCCAACGCTGAATTATTTTTTTATTAATTTGCATTAGTATCAGCTCAATTTGATTATGTCTTAACCCTTTTTTAAAAGTTCATTATCTTGCCAGGCAGTGGTGGTTCATGCCATTAATCCCAGCACTAGGGGCAGAAGCAGGCAGATCTCTGAGTTTGAGGCCAGCCTGGTCTCCAGAGCAAGTTCCAGGCTACAGAGAAACTGTGACTTGAAAACCCAAAAATAAAATAAAATAAAATAAAGAGATAAAAATACTTATTTTTATTTAGATAATAATAAAAATAAGTATTTTTATTTAGATAATAATAAAAATAATTATTTTAGATTCACTTGTTAGTATTTTCTTTAGGATTCTGGCATCTGTCTTATGACCCTGTGAGATTTCAGGTACAATGCTGCCCTCATGAAATGAACTGGAAGTATCCCCTTCCAGCTTTCTTGAAAGATTATAATTGCTCATTAAATGTTTTGAATTTCTTGTCAGCCAAACCACCTGGGCCAGGCCTGGAGAGATGGCTCAGTGGTTAAGAGAACTGGCTGCTCTTGCAGAGGACCTGGGTTCAGTTCCCAGCACCTACATGGCAACCCACAACTACCTGAAACTCTAGTATTCAGGCGGTCAGATACTCTCTTCTGATCGAAGGGCACTGAACACACGTGGTATACAGACAGACAAAATAAATCTTTTTTTTAAAGAAATATCTGGGGTACAATCTAGACTATGAGGAGCTTTTACATTATGAATACCATTTCTTTATGTTTCTATTCCTTTATTATTTTTTTGAGACAGTCTCATTATGGAGCCCAGGACAGAATAATGTCAGCAGTAGGCCATCCTCCTGCCTCAGACTGAGCAGAAGGGTCACAGGTGGGCAGCAACACACCTGGTTTCTTGTGTTTGAATGTTTAAAGTTTTGTTGTGTGTGTGTGCGCTTGTGTGTATGTGCATGCACACACGTGTGTACATGTGTGCATGCATGTGTGCGTGTGTAGGTCAGTGGACAACTTGTAGGAGTCAGTTCTTACTTTCCACCATGTAAATCCTAGAACTGGAACTCAGGTTATCAGTGTTGCACTTTTATCTGCTGATCCATCTTGCCAGTCCATGTATTTTAATCACAGACATCAATAAGTTTTTTTTTTTTAAGATTTATTTATTTATTACATGTAAGTACACTGTAGCTGTCTTTAGACACTCCAGAAGAGGGCGTCAGATCTTGTTACGGATGGTTATGAGCCACCATGTGGTTGCTGGGATTTGAACTCCAGACCTTCGGAAGAGCAGTCGGTGCTCTTACCCACTGAGCCATCTCACCAGCCCCATCAATAAGTTTCTAACTTATTATACAGGGTGTTGTAATGAGTTGCCCTGAAGATGACAACATGGTGACATGCTCAAAAACGTCTCTGGCTGATGCTGGCACAACCAGTCACTCCTGGTTTGTTTCTGTGTTGTGTACTCCACTGTAGCTGTTTCCTGAGTTTTCAGGGGACTCTCCTATCTCCACCTCCAATTTTGCCCCTGGGGTTACAGATACACAGTACCACACCTAGCCTTTTATGGGAGTTTTGGGGATTAGTTTTGTGTGACAAGCACTTCTGCCCTCTGCGCCATCTCACCAGTTCCACTAGTGGGGATTTTCCCATGATGCACCTTTCCCATGCTTGCCTGCTGTCCACTGTGTTCTTAGATTTCGAGGTTCAATGTGGAGCAGAACAGCTCAGAGCCAGCACTTTCTAGGGCTCTCTCTACTTTATAATGTCTTTGAGCCAAGCACCACATTCAGTCCTGTTAGGGGCCTCTCTACACATTCCTGTATGCAGGAGTGACAGAGCCGCCTACCAGCGTGTTTGCCCATGCATATATTGCCTGGAAAGCTTAAATTTAACTTTTCTTTAAATATAACTATAGCTACTTTCTACAGGAACAACAACCACTCTGGGTTAAATATTTGTTTTTAATGTTTTGGGGCCGGTAAGATGGTTCAGCAGGCAAAGGCACCTAATACCAAGCTAAATGGGCCTGAGTTCATTCCATGACCCGCACTGTGAGAGAACGCAGTCCTGTAAGTTGCCCTCTGACTTCCACACATGTATACACACATACACACACACACACACACACACAGAGAGAGAGAGAGAGACAGAGAGACAGAGAGAGAGAGAGAGAGAGACAGAGAGAGACAGAGACAGAGACAGAGAGAGAATGTAATTTAAACATTTAATTATTTTATTAGTATATTTTATACATTTCATATTTCATACATGTACATGGTGTAGTTCAATCAAATTTGCCAAGGCCTATTAACCTTATCCGTCTTCCACAACATTTTTTGCTTCAACTATCAATAAAAATAAATGAAGCAATCACATGAAGGTGGGATGTAGGTCTATTGTCAATGGCAGAAACTCATTTGAGTGAAGTCTGTAATGAATAGCTTGGCTTATAAATCTGGAGGCTGAAGGCCAAAACATTGCATCAAATGGCCATCTGGTTGGCAGAATCCCGAGGTAGCGTCAACATCACTTGACAATACGAAGAGAATGTTTCTGTTACAGTTTGGGATATGCAATATTTCCCACAGCCTTCTGCTGGCACATTTGGTCCCAAGCTGGTGGTACTTACTATTCTGGGACATTCTGAAAACTAGGATGGAGAACTAATGTAGGACATCACTAGGGGCATAGGTCCTGGGACCTTTTTCCTTCTGACTCTGTTTTCTGTTTGACAAAAAGTGACCAATTCCCTTTGCCATATATCCTTGTTGCCATGATGGTCTTTCTAAGCCTATGGAACCAAGCATGTATAGACCCAAACCTCTGAACCCATGAGCAAATCGACCCTTTTTCCTTTAAGCTGTTTCTGTCAAGTATTTGGTCACAGCAATGAGAAAAGTCTATATATGCACATTTTCCCTGTGAGCGAGCATATGTGTGTGTGTGCGCGCGCGCCCCTGTGTGATAATTTAAGTGGGGAAAATGTCCCCCATATATTTGAATACCTGGTCCCCAGTTGGTGACGCTGTTTGGGCAGGTAGAGTAGGGACCTGGAAGACAGTAATGTTGAGAGTAAAGCAGACTACAGAGGCCTAGCTCAAGGATAAATTTCAAAGTAATGGACTAATTTCTTAGGCAAGCACATTTCAGACAGCACAACACTGAATCTGCAGTGTGATTGTTACTGGTAACACTTAATGCACGTCTACAGTGTAAGATGAATGAGGCAGAAAGAAATACATAATGTATGGTCTGAAACGGAAAAAGGCCATTAGGGGGCTTAATGTTACAGACAGAGCCTATGTCAGAGGAGATAAGCACCATTAGGGAGAGGCCTGATCCACACTAGAACAGAGGGAAGGGTACACTTGGGGGGTGACGCCACCCAGCAAAGCTTTCAGACTGTGAAAGCAAAAGGCTTAAGTTTTCTACTCCTAGAAAGCAATAACAGGGGCTGGGGAAACGGCTCAGAGGTTAAAAGTATGGGTTGCTCTTCCAAACAAACTGAGTTCAATTCCTATCACCTATGTGGTGGCTCACAACCATGCAGTTTTGGAGGATGCAATGCCCGCCCCTGGCCTCCCAGAGCACCAGCCTCACTTCTGGCATACAAATGTGCTTGCAAGCAAAGCACCTATACACACATTTTTTTTTTTAATGTATCAAACAAAAGCCATGGCAAATATGATTCAAGGAGGGCAGAGTTTGTCCCAATCACTTCCAGTTTCCTCCACGAGGCGCTGCCTTTAGACACATGGAGGATGTAAGACTGAAAGCCTGCAGGCTCTTTGTCTATGGTCTCAGTAAGCCACTGAGACTAGGCAGAAAGTAGTAGAGAAGCCCCTGCGGGCAAGCCCCAAAAGACCACCCGGTGACACTGCAAATATGAAACCTAGGTTGGAGATCCTAAGATACTGGAGATGCCAGAGCCATGGGCTGTCAGAGAGAGAGAGACATAGAAAGGGAATGGAAATAGCCCAAGCAGCAGCAAAGCTGCCCAAGAGTAAGGTATGCCACAGGCAGCAGGGCTGGAGGAGCAGAGCCAGATATGGAGGCTGGGTTTGAGATCTGAAAGCTGTGGTCTACTTCCAGCTTGGTCTCTGCTTTGTGACTGTGCATGAGCGCTCAGCTAGCTGCACCTGACATGATACCGGCTACTTGTGGCTATGCCTCCTCACCATGATGGACTCATCCCTCTGGAAACATAAGCCAAAATAACCTCTTCCTTCTATAAGTTACTGTGGTGGTTTGAATAGGTGTGGCCCCTACAGACTCACGGGTGTGAACGCTTAGCCCATGGGGAGTGGCATTATTAGGAGGTGTGGCCTAGTAGGAGGAAGCATGTGACTATGGCTTTGAGGTCTCCTATGCTCAAGCTCCACCCAGTGTGGCACACAGACCCCTTATGCTGCCTGTGGGTCAAGATGCAGAACTCTCCAGTCCTCCAGCACCATGTCTGTCTGCATGCAGCCATGCTTCCCATGACTGACAATGGAGTAAACCTCTGTAACTGTAAGCCAGCCCCAATTAAATGCTGTCTTTCATTAGAGTAGCCATGGCCATGGTGTCTCCCTGCAGCAACGGAAACCCTAACGAAGGCAGCTGCCTTGCTCATGATGCTTTATCACAGCAACAGACAAGTGACTAACACCTCTTCTCTTTTTTTTTTTTTTAAAAAAGATTTATTTATTTATTTATTATATGTAAGTACACTCACTGTAGCTGACTTCAGACACTCCAGAAGAGGGCGTCAGATCTCGTTACAGATGGTTGTGAGCCACCATGTGGTTGCTGGGATTTGAACTCAGGACCTTCAGAAGAGCAGTCAGGTGCTCTTACCAGCTGAGCCATCTCACCAGCCCCCACACCTCTTCTCTTAAAGTCACCAGAGTTCAGTCATGCGGACTCCTCCCTGGTGACCTTTTCTAAGCCCCAGCACTTTCCCAGGTCACAACTGTATCACCATCCCACCTCTTTGTACAACACAATGGGGATTAAACTTCAGTATAAACAACTGGGAAACACTCATTATATTCTGCCACATGTGACCAGCAGTTACTCTTTAGCTGGTCCATTCCATTCCGCTGTGCTCCCCAGCCCTCTGGCAATCAGTTTTCCCGTTTCCACTGTGCTTGGGGGACTTCCTTTAGATGCCCTGTAGGCAGTTCTGTTAGCAACATGTTCTACTGGCTTGCCTTATCCCTGAGAATGCCCGATTCCCCCTTCATTCCTGAAGAATTTGCTTGACAGAATCCACAGTTAACAGTTTTCTTTACAAGCGTGAGGAATCCTGTGCCCTTCCTTCTGGCTCCTGTAGCCACAAAGAAGCAGCGGATCTGGTTGAGACTGCGTCTCTCCTACCTGCAACATGTCATTTCTCATTGACAAGCAAGGTTTTCCTTTTCTTGGGTTGCCAAATGTTTAACTTATGCCAGGTGTGATGGTTCATGTCCGTAATCCTAGCACTTGGGAAAGTGAAAAAGACTGGCTACAACTCAAGGACAGTCCACAGTGTAAGACCTTGTTTCAAAAATATAGAGAAGGTCAGGTATCCTGGTGCATGCCTTTAATCCCAGCACTCGGGAAGGAGAGAGGCAGCCAGCCAATGTGAGCTAGTTAGTTCCAGACCAGTCTAGCCTATAGAGTGAGTCAGTTTCTCTCTCTCTCTCTCTCTCTCTCTCTCTCTCTCTCTCTCTCTCTCTCTCTCTCTCTCTCTCTCTCTCTCTCTCTCTCTCTCTCTCTCTTGTGTGTGTGTGTTTATGTGTGTGTGTGTGTGTGTGTGTGTAACAGCAGGATAGATAACAGAGAAATAAAAAGGTTAATTATGATGTACCTTGGTATGGGTTGCTGGCAGATTTACCATATCAAGGCTTCTTCAGCCTCTTGCATCTTTCTTTGACTTGGAGGCATCTATAGCCATTACTTCTTTTAGCCCCACAACTCCGCCTTAATGTTCTGGAGTGCTGATGAAATTATCCCACTAACTTCTGAGACTCAGGAGTTTTATTTTTATTTGAGACAGGATGTATATTCAGCCCAGAACCTTCCATCCTCCTGCCTTGGCCTCCTCAGCGCTGCAATCTCAGGCATACGCCACCAGACGTGGCTTAGGCGCACACTCTGCACTATTCTCTTTGCTCTCCAGTTCTAGCGCTCCGTCACCTGCAGCCCACCACTGCGCCCTTCTAACGACGGACGGTGTTAGTCTGGTTCTTTTCTCAGATTCTATAACTCCAACTCGGCGCTCTACAATTTCTTTTTCTTTGCTAAATTTTTTTTTTCGATTTTAAATGAGTTTGTAATCACTTTTTCTTCTAATTGCTTCTGAAAGCGATTTTCATGGTTGTCGACACGTCCTCGGCAGATGGCTCATTTTGGCATCCATTTCAGTGAGCAGCCTTTTTGCATTCCCATTGCGAATGTTCTTGGAATGATAAGCGGATTTTTCAAATGTACGCCGGACATTTGGGTTACTCTGTTTGGAGACTCCTGGTTCTTCTACGTTAGCAGGCAGCTAGCTGCTAATGCCAGTGTGTGGCTGTATGTCACATGTGCAATCTGGCTTGCCACTGTGGCCTCTTGTTGCCAGCTTTGTCTCTGGCATCCCCCTTTGCTCTCCTAGTCTGTTTGATTCTCTGGCACGGGTGGGGTTCCTCGGTCCCTGCTGGTGTCATCTGCAAGGTTATGAAGGTGTGTCTCTGGGGTCCATCCTACTGAGGATGTGGGTCTCCATGGTAGGCAGCTTCACAACACTACCTATGTGATCCCCACTGACACCCCCATGTGCAGGCAGGGTCAGGTGAGCCTACAGGCGCTCTGACACTGTCACTGGGGACAGACTGGGGACTGGAACTGGCACACTGGTTAAGGTCTCTGCTGGGCACTGTTCTAGGTCTCTCCTGCCACTGGCCAGACAGAGGGGTTTCCCAGAAGACCTGCCTGTATCTCTTGGCCATCATGTTGGCCTCTCTGGGGCCCAGACTCAGAAATCAAAGAAAAAGGAAACACAGCTCAAGTTCTGAGCTCCAGGCCAGTGTGTTTACTTTCAACTCTCAAGTCTTTTCCTCCTGGGTGTCACCTGTGGGGTATTAGCTGCATTTAGATGGGGGGAACGGGAAAGGTGAACTCATTACTGCTCACAGGACCTACGGGCCCTTCCTGCTGGCCCATCCCAGCCTTCGCAGCAGCCACAGGCATCCTTAGAAGTGCAGACTTAGCTTCCAGAGTTCCACTTAAAGCATCTTCCTTGGCTCCCTGCAGAGAGACAAAGGTTCTCCTGGCTGTCCTGCACATTCCCTGTTCCCCACAAGACACTTCTCCTTCCCCTAAGAATCCCCCTGGCCACAGACAAGCTGCCACAGCCGACCGACCCTAGCCCTCACATCCTGGGATGCTAGGCTAAGATGAAGTTGGGAGAGCTGCTTCCCTGGGCTTGCTGTCTGCCCACCTAACGTTCACAAAGCCTTCTCACAGCTTACACATCTATGCCAAATTCCCTTTATGAGGATAGTAGCTAGCCCCAATGTCTCAACCTTGACATCTGCAAAGATCCTATCTCCAAACACTCACACTCTGATGTACTAGGCTTAAGACTTTTACATATGAGTCCATGACACCTCTAACACCAGGCCTTTGCCTAGCCAGTCACCTCTCTTCACAACTCTTTTGCTACCCAAAGCAATTTTACATGGTTCCCTAAAGCTTCCACACCACATTCAAAACACCTAAGGGTTCACACCAATTTCCCACAAAACTAATGTCAACAACAAAAAGGGCCAAATTTGTTACAAAACCCAACACCTAACATCATAGGCCTGTTCTCAGATGTGACTCATCTGGATGCCCAGGTCATGCAGCAGAGTCAGCCCCAGCACCAGGACTAGGAAGTAGTGCCCAGCGGGGGCCCTGGCCACTGACAATACCATCTCTGACCCCCTAAAGCATTTCCAGCCATCGAGGATACTCCATGTCTAAACTGAGGTCGGACCCGTGTGGCAGATCCACACTCGACTTCTCAATGACCTCTGAGGAACCCAGTAAGGATCAGCCATATCTACACCATTAGAAAGAACCTCAGCTTAAGCTGCCCCTGGGGAAAGGAACCTGAAGGTGCAGGCTTGCAGAAGCTTGACCTCTCGGGCCAAGTTCCAGACTCTGGCACAGGCCAGCTCCGCCCCTAGCCATTTGCCACGCCCCAATGCCTGCGTCCCACCTATCAGCTCTTGTCTCAGGCCCCTCATTCCTCACGCTTCACCTTACTCAGACCCCCATCCCACCCTCGAGCTTTATGTCCCTTCCCCAAATCTGCACCCCACCTACGGAACCTTGTCGGCCAGCTGCGCGGCCCATGTCTCGCCCACCTACCCCCATCCAACCCAATACTCCTTGCCCCGCCTCCTTCCCGTAGACCCTTATTCTTCGCCCCGCCCACAAAAGCCAGGACTCCGCCTACCACCCCCTGCAACGCTCCCAAGTCCACGCCCCGCCTATTTGTTTCTTTACCCTCCCAATACCCCTTATTCCCCTCTCTTTACACTAAGCCCCAACCCAAGAGGCCCGTGTCCCGCCGACCACCCCCTCGGACCGCCCACTACCTCTTTCACCCAAGGCCCTTGCGGAACTTGCCGCCTTCTGCCTGGCCCTCGGGGTTCGCTCGTCCTCCTGCCCGTCACTCCGCCCCCTAAGCCCTTTGCCCGCCCACTTCCCCTGGCCCCGCCCTCACTCTCCGCCCCTCCCCCAGCATCCCTCCTGAGAGGCGCACACTCCGCCTCGAGCCGCCCAGGCAGCCGGAAGTCTTGCCGTAAAGCGTGCTCGGACCGGCGTCCGGGCGCCGGTTCCCTTGGAGACCGGCAACGCGCTCAAGATGGCGGCGCCGGCGGAGGCGGAGGCGGCCGAAGCCGCGGAACTGACCCGCGCGCTGGGCCGCCTGCTACCGGGGCTGGAGACCGAAGATAAGCTGGGGCGGCGGCGCGCCCTGGAGGCTCTGGAGCACGCACTGGAAGAGGCGGTGCGGCCCGGCGCGGACTCCGCTGCCTTCCAGGGCCCCTGGGCCCGGCTGCTGCTGCCGCGCCTGCTGCGGCTCCTGAGCGATCCGGCCGAGGGCTGCCGCGCGCTGGCCGCTCGCCTGCTCGACCTGGGCCTGCGCCGCGCCGCGCGGCCCCGCGACGCCCTGCCGCGCCTGCTGCCCGCGCTCGGCGCGCGCCTGGCCCGCCCCGACCTCGCGCGGCCGCCGCCTGAGCCCTGCGAGGAGCTGCGCCTCGCCCTCGTGCAGCTGCTCCGCCTGGCCGTGGACCTGGGCGGCGCCGCGCTCGCGCCCCACCTGGACGACGCCGTGCGCGCCTTGCGGGCCGCGCTGCTCGACCCCTTCGCTGCCGTGCGCCGGGAAGGCTGCGAGTGCGCAGCCGCCCTGGCCCGGGCCACTCCGGGTGAGCGTCGGATCCGCTTCCCTGGTTCCCTTGATGTCCAGAAACGGAACTGGAGTGGGCTGGTTCCCTTCGTATGGTCATTTCAGATGGGAGGGGGCACGAGACGAGCCCTGGCTGGAGTCAAACTTAACAGTGCTTCTGCTTCAGCCTAAAGTGCTAGACTCTCAGACCTGTGCCACACCCATTTCATGTTCATTTTTATGCAAGGTTATGGGACATGTGGGAAAGGACAACTCAACTTAGTCTCTCTACTCCAGTGTCTTCTCTGTCTCTGACTGTCACTAACTTCCTGGATGAAGGGAGGCTGATTCTCTCGGCCTCCCTTTCGTTTATTTCTACCATCTATCTACAGCTCTGCTTCATCAGAGCCTTTCCCTTTCTTCCTTCTAGGCTAGAGTTTGGAAAAATAAGAGGCCCTGTCTAGTCTTCCGGGAGGGAGCCAACCTTGGGAAATAGGTGTATATGTTCCTCTGGATGCCTGGAGCAGACGCAGCTCCCAGCACCACTGGAGAGGAAAAGTGGGAGCTGAGACTTGCAGAGGCTGGTTTACAAGTCCAGAGGAAGGTTTGGTGGTAGCCACAGAACAGGGCCCCGTGCAGCTGTATCTCATAACCAGCAGCCTTCCTCATCCCACAGAGCACTTCCACATGCAGTCGGAGTCCCTGATAGGCCCCCTGATGCAGACCATCTCCCACCAGCACTGGAAGGTCCGGGTAGCCGTTATCGAAGCTACAGGCACCGTGATTCAGTTTGGCAATGGAAATTCGGTGGATGATGTCCTTTCCCACTTTGCTCAAAGACTCTTCGATGACGTCCCTCAGGTACTGGGATTTTTCTGCTTGACAGTCTTGGAAACCATGTGCTTCTGTTAATAGACGCGTCTTCATGTGCTCAGCCTCTGGGAGAATTTCAGTGCAGGGCCGAGTGCTTAGGGCCTTGCCGAGAAGGACAGAATGAAAGTCCAGTGCTGGGGTAATCTCCATGCTGGTGGGGGGCAGACAGGAGCCCTCCAGATGTAGGCAGAGCCCTCCCTGGCTTTCAGATCACAGGCATGTCTCAGACCTTATGGCTTATGGTAATGTTCCCTACAGAGAAAGGACTGATGGTAGGCAGGCTCTGTCTCCAAGGGAGAAAACAAGTGAAGGGGGAGCACATGACCCTGGTTAGGTGGGGAGGAGGGGAAGCAGGCAGCATGCTCCAGAGAAACTGAAAGCAGTCCCCATCACAGTCAGACTCCACACAGTGACAAGTTGTGTCCCCTCCCTTTGATGACCATGTTGGCCTGAGTGTATCAGGACCCTCCTGCCTCCGTACCTGTGTCACCAGTGCAGGTGTCCAGCCTGCATGTCCTCCCCCATCCTGCTGTAGGCTCGCAGCACATCTTTTTTTTTTAAACATTTATTCATTTATTATATGTAAGTACACTGTAGCTGTCTTCAGACACTCCAGAAGAGGGCGTCAGATCTTGTTACGGATGGTTATGAGCCACCATGTGGTTGCTGGGATTTGAACTTCGGACCTTTGGAAGAGCCGTCGGGTGCTCTTACCCACTGAGCCATCTCACCAGCCCAAATGATGGTTTTTTTGGTTTGGTTTGGTTTGGTTTGGTTTTTTGGTTTTTTGAGACAGGGTTTCTCTGTGTAGCCCTGGCTGTCCTGGAACTCACTTTGTAGACCAGGCTGGCCTCGAACTCAGAAATCCGCCTGTCTCTGCCTCCCGAGTGCTGGGATTGTTGGCGTGCGCCACCACGCCCGGGGCTGCAGCACATCTTTTTATCTTGTTTATTTGTGTACCTCTCTATCACATCATCATTCGCATGTGACCTCAGACTCGTGAATTGAGTTAACAGTCTCCAGGTCGGGGTTGTAGCTCAGACATAGGGCGCTTGCTCAGCATGTACGAGGTGCCAGAATCCATCCTCTGCACTACACACAGCCCTGTGAATTACAGCCACAGTATTGGCACGGTTGTCACCAATACCCCAGTTATCATCCCAGCCATGTATACCTCTCACCAAACCCTGGTGAGGGGTGATCTTTCTGTCCCACATTTGCTTGCTGTAGAGCTGTCATGGAGCCCTGTCACATGTCATACAAGATGCATCTATCGTCACTACAACCCATAAAACGCCCAGGCACCACGGTGACAAAGAAGTCTGCAGACACAGGGTATTGCTAGGGGACAGTGAATCCACAGAGGACAGAGCCAGTGGGCGTCACGAAGTTCTGGATCAGCCGTGATTCTCTCATTTGTCAGGGGTGGGGGCAGTTGTGCCCGCCCCTGTTTCAGGACTAACATCCCACAGCAGGACTCTGAGCCACCCTTCCCAGGGACTCATGAGTGACGCTTCTCTATTCTCTGTGGCAGGTCCGACAGGCAGTGACCTCAGTGGTCGGGGGATGGCTGCTGAATCTCCGGGACCGTTACTCCTTCTTACACAAGCTCACCCCACTGCTGCTCAGCAGCTTCAGTGATGAAATGCCTGAGGTCCGGTAAGTGTCCCGCCGGGCAGGTGGCTGGTGTGGTGTCCCCTACCTGATTTGGAACAAGAGCTTTGCTCCAGAGTTGCCCAAAGAGTCTGCCCATCCCCTTATTCCATGTGTCATGTGGTCCTGTGTCGTATGACCTGTTTCCCATCATTAAGACCCTGTTGGACCTTTCTAATATTTCAGTTGGGCCCATAGGTGGACATCAGGCCCCTGCTGGTATTGTCACCATGTAGTCAGAGCTGGTCTGAAGGCCACTCCTGCCAAGTGATGTGTGTTGCCTCTCCCTTCTCCCCAGCCCAGCAGGTGTTTCCCTGAGGCTTCTGTGGTCAGGGCCTTCATGGACGGGGTCTCCCGGCACCCAGACCTCACTGGCACTCCTGTGTTGCTGTGTTGCAGGCAGACAGCCACCAGCCTGTGGGAGAAGGTTGGGCTGCAGTGGCAGCAGGAGAATGAGACAGATCTGAAGGACAAGCTGGACTTTGCTTCCCCTCCTCCTCCCAACTACCCCGAGCACGGTGAGTGGTGCTGCTGCGGCCACGCAGACGGGAGCTCCAGGACCCTGGAAGAGGCACTGGTAGCTTGCTAGGTCCCTGTTTGGAGGTCACAGGGAAGGGTGCCACCTTCCCTGGATGGCACGCAGGCCCGGCCTCTGGCCTCTGTCTCTCAGGACCTGATTTTTTCCCACCTCTGGGCTCTTTTTTAAAGAAGGGGAGGACTTCCTGTAAGCATCCAGTTGTGCTGTCATCTGTCCACCACTCCCTTCTGAGCATGTGCAGGGACCTGTCGCTGGGCCAGGCCTCTATAGCCCTACTGAAAGTTTTAGGAATGGCACCTGGCAGGCTTCATCCTTTCATCGAGAGCCAGCTAAGCCTGCAGGTCGGGAATGAGTGGCATGTGTCTTCCTGTGTGTGTTCTGAACTTGGGGCAGTCTTCTGTGGGCGCCTGCTTGTCCTCACATAGTCGTAACTTGAGCCCATGTTTGTGCCTGTCTAGCAAGCTCCGCTGTGAGGAGGGTTTCTGCCCACAGCCTGACTGCTGTCTCGTAGGCTTTGACCTCCTCTGTTGTCAGGCGAGCTCATCAAAACCAGCCAGGGTTCCATTCTGACAAGAAAAGAGCATAACCAATGAAAGGCACTGTCCCCAGCTCCTGGGTGGCTCCTTCCCAGCCCCAGGAGAGGGCTCGGGATCTAGTGCGCTGTGGACATGGCAGTGACGTTGAGACTGCTCCTGAACTCTGTTCTACTGAGTTCCTGAGTCTAGGCCAGGGTCTCTGCTCCTGAGGCTCTTTCTTGCCCTCAGAAGCTGGCAGAAGGAAACCACTCCAGTTCTGAGAAAGGTTCAGGTAGCTGTTGTAAGCTGGGTTTGTTCTGATTTGATAAGTCAGGTTGAGAGTGCAGGTTTCCAGATGTAGAGCTAAGGTGTGGAAGCTGTTTGTGTGTTTATCTTTTTTGTGTGTGAGATAATGAATCAGGTTCAAGCTCAGGGCCTCACATGTATGATACCAAGTCTTCTGCCACTGAGCTACATCCCCATCCTGGTTTTTATGCTGCAGCCGAGCAGCCTTGCCCTTGCTGTCCAAGGTTATGCCACACAGTTGACAGGCGATCTAGCAGTGTCCATAGGACAGACTGGCCTTGAAGTGGAAGTCCCTACCTCGACTGTAACAGGAGCGAGGAGAGTGTGGGAGGCAGTGGCTGTCTTGCAGAGATACCACGCTGGACTTGTGCTAAGTGAGAGGCGTGGATGTAGCAGCGTGGAAGGCATGCTTGTGTGCTACGTGTCCGCACTGACCAGCTTCCCAGGCTCAAAGTCTGCAAGGCTCTCTGGATCTAAGGTAGGGCGAGCGAAGCTTGTTTCTGGCAGTAGTCACAGGCATCTCGGTGGCTCTGGTTCTGAACTGCGAGAGCAGCTTCTGCTCAGCTCATTCTTTATCTGAGCAGGGTGGATTCAGAACTTGAGTCACCGTAGCCAGCAGCACAACACTGGGTTTCACGGGTTTGGTTGTTACCCTTTGAAGTTACTTCAGTGTAGGACTAGAGTTGGAAGCTCAAGTTTTCATGACAGTGCAGCATTTTGTCCATCAGGCCTTACTACTTAGACTCAGACTCACCCTAGTCTTCCTTGCTGTTGCCCCTCCCACCCCTGAACCTGACCTCTGCCTACTGTCCTGGGACCTGTATTGTCCTTTGCCGCAGACTGCCTCCTTTGTGGGGTCTCCTATCTGCTTGGAACGGGGTCTCGGTTGCAGATGAGTGAGGATTTGATGAGTGACAAACAGTCCGAGAGAGAGAGAGAGAGAGAGAGAGAGAGAGAGAGAGAGAGAGAGAGAGA
>NC_034612.1:29247858-29254926 GCF_900095145.1 Mus pahari
AAAAAAAAATTGACAAGAATTACAATGAATATGAAAAGACTTGTCAAGATTGGTGATCTTAACTTTTGAAATTAACAATATAGCACACAGGTAAGGTACAGAAGCTTTTACAGCGATGGGGGAGTTGGCCTGAATGGGCAGAAACAGCGTTTCTGATGAAATCTTGTCCAATACTCTGCAGTAGTCCCTCTGCCTCAGGAGTCAGTTGTCCCCAAGTTGACACCAGGTCTGCTCTCTTTGCTGTAGCCCATGATGGAAGTAAGACATTTCTTCAGATTTCCTCCATCTTTGTGCACTCAATACAGTTTTCCTGTCATAACTGTCAGGGCACTCAGGAACTCACAGGTCTGCCTGTCGCACGAATCACTCTGGAAGCTAGCATGTTCCTCCAGCATTCTGTGGAAATACAAAGAAAACATTGCCCCCGCTTTTCCCCAGATTAAGTACCTGAAAAGGATCGTGCCACCTACCAATAAGTGGATCCTTTTTATTTCACCTAGACATGATTATGTGCATTTATTTATTTATTTATTTGAAGATAAGAGTGTCTATTTGCAGCAATTAAGTATAAGTCCTCAAGAATTAACACCATTATGTGGAAACAGGTAGAAACTGAGGACGCTTGAGAACAAATTTTTACAATTTGACATGCACATTGTCTAACAATACCAAAATATTATCTTAAGCCATTACAATTTTGATGATGTAAAGAACGAGATTATATGGCCAATTATTCTTGTGTAAGGTCTATAATCTGTCTGGGATATAAATCTAGCATTGCGGGGCTGGTGAGATGGCTCAGCGGTTAAGAGCACTGACTGCTCTTCTGAAGGTCCTGAGTTCAAATCCCACCAACCACATGGTGGCTCGCATCCATCTGTAACAAGATCTGACGCCCTCTTCTGGAGCATCTGAAGACAGCTACAGTGTACTTACATAGAATAAATAAACAAATCTTTTAAAATAAATAAATAAATGAATGAATGAATCTAGCGTTGCATTGCCTTAAGAGGTCTTGTCCAGGCAATCTAGAACAAATTCTTAAAGAACCGCATTTTTTCTTATGAGTTGTATATGCATAAACAATTGCAAAATTATAAATTTATAGTATCTGAGGGACGAACAATTTTAAGCAGTTGTAAGCTCTGAGCTCTATATTGACTATTAATATGCAAATTAAAGCTTGATTATTAGACATTTTAAAACACCATCTAGAGCACACAATTTATGTGTTGAAGCAGGAGTAAACTCAGAAGAATAAATATCTGACCCCATTCACACGTACTTCTCTCCCGTAGAAGGGCTGTTTTTAAGTAAAGTAAATGGGATGCATGCATGTACGAACTCATACAAGATACAAAAGCATGCATGAAAGCAATCTTTGACTTATCTTTAGGATAATGATCAATTTTGTCTAAAAATGATGGTATGCAGTAGGCCAAATATCAGTATTCTGCAATAACCAATTCGATTGCTGTTTGGCAGTCCTTGACTGAGGGGCTGTGTACAAATACCCCTTACATCCCTAAACTGCCTGCTAGAGGCAGTTTGTGAACTTTGTCGAAAACCATGTCTGAAATTGAGAAGGGATGTGCCCATCCCTGGGTCATCCCTGGTGCCTTTCTGACTGCAGCCACCCTGTTTTCTGGGTGTCAAGTCATGCTCTCTTGTGGCCAGACATCTCTACTTGGGGCAGCGCATCTTCTTGTCAAGTCTTAGCCCCCACCACTGCGCCTGGCAGTGACCCTCAATGCTTCATAGGTGGACATGAGCTTGATTTGCCTCCACTCCAAGAGGCAACTGAAACAGTGTTCAGGGACAGAGGAGCTCAGATGAGTGGCTGAGATATGTTCTCTACATTCTTCCTGCCACCGAAGGGGGACTTGAGCCTACTAGCATAAAGTGCCTGACTACAGCTAAGCCACACAGCTCTTACAGTTGCCAGTGCCACACACACTGGGGTTAGCTCCTGGGTCAGTATAATCAAGTTCAGGCTTGCCCGTGCCTAGGACAAAAAGGAAGTAATGTCAACACCTCTACCATGGTTTATGCCCAACTTACAGATACATGTAAGGTTTTATTTTTTTATTTTTTTATTTTTATTTTTTTCGAGACAGGGTTTCTCTGTGTAGCCCTGGCTGTCCTGGAACTCACTCTGTAGACCATGCTGGCCTTGAACTCAGAAATCTGCCTGCCTCTGCCTCCCAAGTGCTGGGATTAAAGGCGGGTGCCACCACTGCCCAGCTAAGGTTTTATTTTTTTAAAGATTTATTTATTTTTATTTGGTGGGTACGAGTGCTTGGCCTGCATGCGTGTATTTGTACCGTGTGCATGCTTGGTGCCTGTGAAGGTCACAGTTGTGAACCACCAAATGTGAGTGCTAAGACCCAAAATCAGGTCCTCTGGAAGAGCAGCGAGAACTGTAAACTGCTGAGCAGTCTCTCCAGCCCCTTGTTTTTATTTTTATTTATTTGTTTATTTGTTTAAGAATTACTTACTTTATTTATATGTATACACTGTCTTCAGACACACAGATGGTTGTGAGCCACCGTGTGGTCCTGGGAATTGAACTCATGACCTCTGGAAGAGCAGCCCCTCTTCCCCTTGTTTTTATTTTTAGTTATGTGTTAGCAGCATGGATTTGTGTACTGCCCGTGGAGTCCAGAAGAAGGCATCATACCATCTGGAGCTGGAGCTACAGGCGGGTTTTAAACTCCTCAGCAGGGGTGCTGGAAACCAAACTCAGGTCCTCTGCAGGAACAGCAAGCACTCTTAACCACTGAGCCATCTCTCCAGCACCAAAATCACTTTGACCTATTTATTTCTTTTAACCATATTAGTGACTGTGGCTGTGGACAGTGTAGGGGAGGACTCCTGTGCACAGGAGGTCAGAAACCAACTTTGTGGAGTTGCTCTCTTCCATCCTTATGAGGGCTCTGGGGATTGAACTCTGGTTGTCTGGCTTGCATGGCAGAGATCTGTGTGCCCACCGAGCCACCTTTGTCCCCATTTTTACAATGCAGCGCTGAGTGGGGCAGCAAGGAAGGCTGCAGTTCATTGCCTCCAAATCAGTTTTTACTGAATAAAGTGTCCCTGAGTCCCTGCAAACCGCCAGTGGCTGGGCTCTGCACCTTCCAAGTTCTTTATTGACGGTGGCAGCAGCAGTTGCCTCTGCAACATCTTTCTCTGGAGTTGTTTGCTGGCCATGCTCAAGTGCCAAGGGCACAGGAGGACACAGGGTCTTTTCTTTCTTTCTCTTTTTTAAAAACAAAACAAAACAAAAAAGCTGGTCTGGAACTGAGCAGGGTCCCTTTGAGTGTGTGTCATTGTGTCCATCCATCGGCCTGCCCTGCCTGCATTCCACCAGAGTGTTTGGGATACAAACTTGAATAGGACTGGAAGAGGAGAACTGGCTGGCACTGTGAGAGCTTTTTCCTCTTCTCAAGGGCAGATCATTCTGCCTTAGCAACACATGGGGCAGGCCTCGTAGACAAAAGTGAGATGTCAGGAGAGGAAAGGAACGCATCTCCACAGAAGTCAGATTCCCCTGCTCCCTCTGAACCTGTCAACTTTGACCTCTGCACCAGCTTTAATCTTCCTGTCCCCCACCCCAGTCCCTCCAGGTGGAATCCCCTTTGCTTCACTGAACCTGGCATGGCCTCACCTTCTTCTCCGTTGGTCCTGGCACCTATATTGATTGATGGCTGCTTGTTGCCATGGTGTCTGTCTTTGCACATGACCATAGCTGCTCTACTGAAGGGTCCATTTGCAGATGTGGCCTGCTTAAGCTGTCTTTTTCTGCCTTTTTGTCTGCTATCCTGTTGTAGTTAATCCCTCAAAGAAGGTTCTATACAGAGCACTAAGGTCTCTGTGCTTCTGGACTTGGACTTGAGTAAATGAGACTGGGACCCGA
The DNA here is from genome assembly GCF_900095145.1 of Mus pahari. NCBI lineage: Eukaryota > Metazoa > Chordata > Mammalia > Rodentia > Muridae > Mus > Mus pahari. The sequence goes on from NC_034612.1 coordinate 29,251,772, forward strand.
AGGCCTTCCTCCCTGCTTGCGTGTGCTGACAGACTTCTATACAGATGCAGAACTACTGACCTAGCCTGCCTAAAAACCAACTGGTAAATAATGAGATCTCGGAGGGAATCGAGATTGAAACAAGCACAGCTGGCAGAAAGCCAGCACAAGAAGCTTCTTAGGATGGCAGGCATGGTGCTTGTTAGCACCCACCCCAAGGTGGACACTGGACAGTAATGAACCCCCCCTACCCCCCCCCCCCAGCAACATCTCTAGATGAGCTCCAGAGGAAAGCAGCCCGCATGTGCCTGTCTGGGAGAGACTAGGTACACAGATGAGGTGGCAGGGGGGAGAACACACATGTCACAGCTTTCCAGCTGTGAATGAATCCTAAGAGAAAGAAGCCTGTTTACATAGCGGTTCTTCCCAGAGAAGGAAACCTGGACACACAGGAAACAGTGTCCTAAGTAATGCTGTCAGCCCAGGGCAGAGGTGAGTCCTGGCATTTGGGGATGTTGATGAGGGGGACTTCTGCATTCAAACAGTGTATTAGTCAGGGCTCTAGAGTCAACAGAACTTATGGAATGACTCTATATATTAAGAGAATTTATTGGAGTGACTTACAGCCTGCAGTCCAGATAACCCAACAATGGGCAACTGTGAATGGAAGTCCAAGAATCTAGTCATTGCTCAGTGCCACAAGGCTACTTGTTTCAGCTGGTCTTCTGTAGAAGTAGGTTCTAACAGATGTGCTAGCAAGTAAGTGCAAGCAGGGGAGAAGTGAGTCTTCCTTCTTCCAAAGTCCTTATATAGGTCTCTAGCAGAAGGTGTGGCCCAGATTAAAGGTGTGAACCACCACGCCTGGATTTGATTCTTGCTCTGTCCCAGGCTGACCTTGAACTCAGAGATCTGCTTGTGTCAGTCTAGAGTTAAAGGCATGTGCTACCTTGCTTGGGCCTAAGCTTTTCATAGCCACTATGCCTCGAGATCTGGATCAAAATCGTGTGTGTCATCGCATGTCGAAATCCAGGTCAGAAGCCTGTGTCTTCCAACCTCAAGATCACAGGTGTGCCCTCCATTTCTGGATTGTAGTTCATTCCAGAGGTAGTTAAGTTGACAACCAGGACTAGCCACCACAAGCATCTACAAGGATGTGTAGAAGAGTTATTCATTACTTGTAGGTAGGGAGGTAAGGTGTAAGAATTAGCTTTGGGTTTTTCACATTGTATTTATCTGAGCTGGCAAGATACCTCAGTAGGAAAAGGCACCCACTGCCTGAGTTCCATTGTATGGTGGAACTCGCCTGCATGGTGGGGGAACCTGACTCTCATGAGTTGTCCTCTGACTGTCACCTGTGCTGTGGCATGCACTCACACAATGAACCATGTGTGAGAATGTACAGGCACACAAAAGGCATGGCACACATGTAGTGGTCATAGGCCGACCTTGTGGAGTTGGTCCCAGTCTCCCACCTTGTTTGGATCTGCCGTTTCTGCGGCTGAGTTAATTACTCTAGTTACTTGGCCCAGGAGCTTCTGAAGGAGACTCCTGTCTCTGCTTTTCCTCTCTCCACAGGCTAGCTCGGATTACAGAAGCGTGCCACCAGATACGGCCTTGTTCTGCTTTTAAACATAGTAGTAGGGTTGGAACTCGGATCATCAGACTTTACCCACCGAGCGTGGCCTGGGCCTTGGCTTTTATTTGTTTTCAGTGCTGGGAAGTGAACCTAAGACCTCGTACCCCTGCCCTCTCTGTACTTGTAGTTTTGGTTTTCTTTATGAAGTGCAGCCCAGGCTGGCCTCAAACTCGGCCTGTAGCTGAGAATGGCTTCTGACTTTTGATTCCCCTGCCTCCATGTCCAAAATGCTTTCAGGCATATACTGGAAGTGGAACCAGGGCCCCGTAAGCTAAGCAAGCAATACCAAGTGAGGCATATGTAGACAGGGTCTAAGTTTCCTGGACTGCCTTGACCTTGTGGGCCTTCTAATTCAGCCTCTGAAGCAGGCCTGGAAAACCCACTGGCAAATCCCACGCCTGTCCAGGTGGTGCTGCATATGTACCCTGCGTGTGCGAGAGGAGGTCAGTCAGTCCTGGTTCCGAGTGATGGCTCAGCTTGTGTTTGAGAACATTAACACGCATGCTTTTTTACTCAGGGTTTGACTTGTTTTTAACATTTATCTATGTTTGCGTCAGATTTATGACAATTATGTTTACAGATATTTTTTATAGTGATTATAAGAAAGTAAAAGTGGATAGGCATGGTGGAGTTTGTCATCCTAGTGTTGAAAAAGCTGAGGCAGGAGGATTGCTGTGAGCTTAAGGCCAGTCAGGGAAGCATAGATAGACCTCTCTCAAAAAACATACTTAATCTTCCCAGTAAACATAAGTGGAAATAACTGGGCCAGTGATTCCCAATACTGAATCTACATGGTGCCGAAGTATTCAGTGGGTTCCAGTGTCCTGGAACCAGTGGAGTGCTCTGTACAGTGGAAGCATTCATACCCATGCTGTCCTGTAGAGCAGCCTCTGGCCACAGCCCACTGGACACTGAGATTGGCACAGCACGGATGCTGAGCTGTTTAGTGTGTGTAGGCTACATGCTGGCAACTGCACACACCAAGAGCCAGTGCTGGCTGAGCTGTCCTGTCCTCCTCCATGGCCAGGTTTGGTGACAAATGCCTGAGGGCTGAGGCGGGAGAAGTGAGTAGTCCTAGGCTCTCAGGTGCATTTAGAGGGAAACTTAGGGAAACCGGCCTCAAAGAGAGGCTGAACATGTGGCTGAGAGGCATAGCGTTGATCTAGAATTCACTACTACAGGCCTGGGCAGGACATGGCGCAGCAGTAAGACTTGACCAGAACCCACCAGTGAGGAACTTGTGGCTTAGCAGTAGACTACCTACCTAGCATCCCCAGTGAGGGACTCGGTTATAGTTCAGTGGTAGAGTGCTTGCTTACCAAATGTGAGGTTGTAGGTTCAATCCCTGATGCTCGTCGGCACACACAGTATTCAGAAGATAAAAGACCAAGAAAGTAATTTCTATTTGTGTCCAGAACATACAGAGAACTCTCAGAACTCAGTAAGAAGAACAATTCAAAACTTTTTTTTTAAAGGGGGGTGCTTTTTATGGTAGAAAGACACATCAGCTCTTTTTTTTTTTTTTTTTTTTTTTTTTTTT
>NC_034612.1:29254991-29264376 GCF_900095145.1 Mus pahari
TTTTAAGATTTATTTATTATATGTAAGTACACTGTAGCCGTCTTCAGACACTCCAGAAGAGGGCATCAGATCTTGTTACAGATGGTTATGAGCCACCATATGGTTGCTGGGATTTGAACTCCAGACCTTTGGAAGAGCAGTCGGAGCTCTTACCCACTGAGCCATCTCACCAGCCCCAATTCAAAACTTTTAAGCAGACAGTATTTGGAAAAACATCACACAGGTTGGGAACACAGACAGCACAAAGCCTATACACATGCTTGGCGTCGTTGGCATTGAGGATGGAAATTGTAACTCCAGAAGATGCTACTAGATGCTTCCAGGCTACCTTGAAGACTAGCTGTGGCATGACAGGGGAGTCGAGCGGTGTGGAAGATAGGCAGGTGCTTCCTTCTAAGGCATACCTGTGGTCTGGTGTAGCCAAACTAGATCCTGACACCAAGAAAGGTAAATGCCTGACCCACGAGTAACTGTGTGAGGGTCTAGCACAGCACCTTTAAAACAGCCCCAAGTCAGGACTGAGCTCTCGGGAGATGAATGGGGAAACTGGTGTGTTCATGGTATAGATGACTCCCACAGAGTCTGCTGTACAAGTCCACTGAGTGAAGATGCTAGAGAGAACGCTAGTGCAGGATGCAGGGCCATTGGGTCAGACAGGGCAAGCCCCAGAGCTAAAGTTACTTCTGGGTATGTGGTGGCCGTTTGCAGGTGTGTCCCACTGTGGTTTCTTATTGTCATACTTCAGTATAGCCTTACTTTTTTTTTTTTTTTCCCCCGCCCTGGATTTTTTTTTTTTTTTTTTCCCCCGCCCTGGAACTCACTCTGTAGACCAGGCTGGCCTTGAATCAGAGCTCCACCTGCCTCTGCCTCTGCCTCTGGTGTGCTGGGATTAAAGGTGTCTGCCACCACTGCCTGTTGAGAAATACTTTACTTTATGACTGTGGCCCTCACTCTTTTCCTTTGGGGGTAGGGTGGGTATTTTGTTTTAGTTGGTTGACTGGTTTTTTGTTGTTGTTTTATTTTGTTTTGTTTGAAATGGTGTCTCATTCGCACCCCAGGATAACCTGGAACTTGTGTAACTCAACATGGTCTCAAACTTACAGGAATCCTCCTGCCTCAGTGCAGTTGCAAGCTGCCAAGCCTCCCTTCTGCCTGAGACATTCTGAACTGTCAGTCAGACTGAAGGTATAACTAGCCACTTTCCTCACAGACCCTGAAGCTGGTTTTGTGGGTTCCCATTTTCTCCCTCTAGAGAGCCGCCCCAGCCTGGGCTGCCGAGAGCTGGTCTTCAGGAACCTCTCCAAGGTGCTTCCTGCCATCTGTCATGACATCACCGACTGGGTGGTGGGGACGCGGGTGAAGGCGGCACAGCTGTTGCCGGTGCTGCTGCTGCACGCAGAGGACCACATCACACAGCACCTGGAGATCATCCTCAGAACCCTGCATCAGGCGTGCACCGATGATGAGAAGGCTGTGGTCGGCAGTGTGAGTGTCCTACCGTGCAAGTGGCAGAGCTCTCAGCCCTGTAGACAGCAGTTCTGTAGTCACCAGATAGGTAAAGGTGTGGGCCTCCTGCCCTTCTCACCTCCCGTCAGCCACTGGCCTGGCCCTGGTGGTGCCCTCAAGGCAAACTTTGGTTCACCTTTGATTTCACAGGGCACATGCAGCAGGCTCTGCTTCCAGTGACCTAAGAGACTGGCTTTTCCAGCCCAGACGCACTTATGTCATTTCCACACAAAACTCGGTGGGGGGCAGGGGAGAGGAATCCTTTCATGTGTGTTTACATATGTATGTGTGCTCAATTGTATGAGTTCATGTATAGTTGTGTGCATGCTTATGGAAGCCCAAATTTACCACTGGATATTAGTTGCTGTCCACTGATTGCAGGATCTCTCACTAAAGCAGGAGCTTACAGATCCAGCTAGTCTTACCTAGCCAGCGTGCTCCATGGTCCTCTGTGTCTGTCGCCTGGGTACTGGGATGACAGGAGGCTGTCATCCCTTCCCTCCTTCTACATGGGTGCTGGGGATCCGAACTCTGATCATCGGGCTTGTACAGCAAGCACATCATTCCCTGAACTACCTCTCCAGGCATTACCATGAAACTTGTGAACATCTGTTCTGTAGGCAGAATGAAGGATTTTCTATCTCCCAATACGGTTTTTGAAGGAGCGGGAGGGACTGGTGAGAAGTGCCGTGTGCAGGCTGCTGTGTGCGTGTGCTCTGTGCCTTCCCCTCTGTGTGCTGCCCCTATCTGCTCCATGATGTGGGTGCAGACCTGGCTGGGACCACAAGCTTTGTGCCTCCCTCTCCAGCCCCTCGAGCCCCTCCCTGGCAGCCCTTGCTGCTGTCCAGCTCTGTGTTATGTCTTAGTGAGTATTTTGTTAATGCAAACAGCAGTGAGGGGCTGTGGGGCTGCTGGTGCAGTGCCCTGCATTTGGCCCTTGTCCTGGCCATTGCTGAATTCCCTAGGGTGAGGAGGCATTGGTTGTATGAATGAGACACTTAGGCTTCCAGTGTCAAATGAAGCAGGAGAGCCAGACGCACGGCTTCAGAGCCCTGGATCCCATTTGCCTTGGTATCCCCCATGAGAGAAATGAGGGTGTATGCTTCCCCACAGGTCCCATAACTCGTGCTTAGGACAGGTGGGAGGCCCTGTGGGGTAAGCCCAGTCACCAGTGCGAGCCCTGGCTGTGGCCATGTTTCCAGAACTCCGCATCTTCCCTTCTTTCTTGCAGTGCATAAGAGCCGCCGAGCTCATCGGCACCTTTGTCAACCCAGAAGTATTTCTGAAACTGGTCTTAGCCATGCTGAAGAAAGCACCCTCTGCCTCTGGCCTCTTGATCCTTGCTTCTGTCGTCCGGGGCTGCCCCCGGAATGCCCTCCAGCCACACGTCAAGGTCATAGCCACAGAGCTGGCCCAGGAGCACATCTGCCAGGGCTCTGAGAATGTAAGTGGGTGTCTGGAAGGGTGGGCATCAGGCTGTCCTGGTGCTGGCCACTCTGTGAGTGTAACTGCTGATGCGGGCTGATGCTCCATGGGCAGCAGCACACCCAGGTGCCAGCGTCCACAGCCCCTAGTCAGCCCTGTAGCCACCCACCGCAGGCAGCCGTTTAAGCTAAGATTTCTTCTTGTTAGTGTCAGTGGCTTGGGCAGCTCAAGATACATCCATCTCCCAGGAGAGTCCAGCCGGCCTAGCTGCTGTGGGTGCTCGTAGGTCAGGGACATGGGCTGAGGACGTCCGGGGACTACACACCACATCATTGGTGTGACCAGCACATCCTCCGGGTGACCAGGAGCTCACTCATGTTCCTGTCACTCAGCACTTGACTCCTATGTTTGAAGTAACCACTTGTGACCTGATGGAGAGGTTTGCTTTAAGCTGAGCCGGAGCAGCCTAACCTGGACATGACCACTGGGATGTGTTCTGGCTGCTTCTACTCAGGGCAAATGAAGGTTGCTGGGCTGATATATGTTAGGCATACTCTCTCCCATGGAGGCCAGAATATGGCTAGGAGTCCCCCAGAGCTGGAGTTACAGATGAGTGTGAGCCACTGGACAAGAACGCTGGGAACTGAACTTGGATCCCCTGCAAGAGCAGTACAGATTGTTAGCATTGACCATTGCTCAGCCAAGAGGAAACTGACAAAGCTTGAGAGCATGGACGGACCCAAGAGGCCCTTCTCCTTCCAGTGTGCCAGCATGTTCCCTTCCTCAGTCCAGGGAGGCTCAGGCATCAGAGAAACCTAGGCTGGGTATGTTACTTCCTTGCCAGCTCAGAATCATTAGCGAGAAAGTGCAGGTGTTTAGGAGGGCTCACAGCCCTTGGACTTGGATTTGACAGCTCCACGTGCTTCCCTACCCCCTTCATGTGAAGTTGTTTGGGATGTTGGGTTTCTGGTCATGAGAACATGGTAAGAACAAACTGAGGGCTGGTAAGATTTCTCAGCAGATAAAATCACTTGTCTGAGGGCTGATGTGTAAGTATGTATGCTTTTTTATGGCATATTTATGACTTGCCTGTCACTGCCATTCCTGTTTATTCTGTGCTCTGTGGAATAGACAAGGTAGAGGAATAATGAAGGGCATGAATGTAGAAGGAAGCCTGTGGGATTTCTGCTCCCTGCAGCCTGTGGCGAGCACTTCACAGGGTCCCACTGGCCACCCAGCCATGGGTCCACAGGAAATGCACCTGAAGCCAAGTGGAACCAGGAATGTGCAGCTTTGCATTCAGCATCTCCATCTGTTAGAAAGCTTGTGATAGGCATCTCTGGGATGCAAGCTAGACAGGCACTCCACCAGCAGAACTATAGCCTCGACCCACTCTAGGTATTTGAAGAGGATCAGAGACATTCGGTCATTTCAGCATGGGAATGTCACTAAGTTGTTCAATGTGAGGTTTGGGGTGGGGGTTGGTTAGGGTTTTTGTTGTTTTTTGTTTTGTTTTGTCGAGACAGTCTTGTGTAGTCTAGGCAGAACCTTAACTAGATAGCCGAGTTAGGCCTTGGATTCTTGATCCCCCTGCCTCCACCTCCCTGATCATGAGACAACAGACCTATGAATGAAAAGGGGAAAGAGAAAAGAGGATAGGACCTCTCCTAAGCGGCTGAGGTTTTATTGTACATAGAAGGGAGGGCAGAGGCAGAGACAGCTGGGGCGGCCCGCAGGCTGAACTGGGCCTTGTGAGGAAAGGAGAAGAGGGCCTGGAGACCAAGAGGCCAAGCAAGAGGCCTGCATAATCAAAATGGCTAGGTTATACAGGAATCAGATGCTGGGGGAAGGAGACTCAGCCCAGTCCCTAGGCTAGAAAGTTTGGGGTAGGGAACAGGTACGCCAGCCAGAATGTCCATAACAGGTACTGGCGATGCTAAGGGGGGCTGCACTCACCTGCACACTTGGGCTGTCACCCGGGAAGGTAGAGCTCCCACAGGCTGCTTTTCTGCATGGGTGTCCTTTGTCATTCTTTTTTTTTTTTTTTTCGAGACAGGGTTTCTCCGTGTAGCCCTGGCTGTCCTGGAACTCACTCTGTAGACCAGGCTGGCCTCGAACTCAGAAATTCGCCTGCCTCTGCCTCCTAAGTACTGGGATTAAAGGTGTGTGCCACCACTGCCCAGCCTTTTCTCTTTCCGATCCCATGTCTGTTTCACAGGTTCCATAAAGCACAGAATAAATTCGAATGGCAGTTTTAAGATATGAGTGAACATTCACAGTGTGTATTCTTTGTTTTGGTTTGGTTTTTGTTGTTGTTTTGAAACAGGGTTTTTCTATGCAGCTCTGGCTGGCCTGGAATTTGCTTGTAGATCAGGCTGGCCTCGAACTCCTGAGTTCACCTCTACTCCCAAGCACTGGGATTAAAGGCATAACCCACACCATCTCCTGGCCCATGATATGTATTATTCTTTTTTGGTTTGGTTTGGTTTTTTTCGAGACAGGATTTCTCTGTATAGTCCTGGCTGTCCTGGAACTCACTCTGTAGACCAGGCTGGCCTCAAACTCAGAAATCCGCCTGCCTCTGCCTCCCAAGTGCTGGGATTAGCGAGATGTATTCTTTATCCGTCTGAAGCTCCCTGCTGGCCCCCTGTGCTCTTCTGCTTGTGGACGTTGTACATCGTGGTGCGCACTAGGCTCCGCACCACGATGTACAACGTCCACAAGCAGGGATTTCTCTGTATAGTCCTGGCTGTCCTGGAACTCACTCTGTAGACCAGGCTGGCCTCAAACTCAGAAATCCGCCTGCCTCTGCCTCCCAAGTGCTGGGATTAGCGAGATGTATTCTTTATCCGTCTGAAGCTCCCTGCTGGCCCCCTGTGCTCTTCTCTGTGGATGTGCTCAAGCCAGGACCCGCAGCCCTCAGGTGGGGTGCGGCAACTCCTCTGGCTCCACGCTGACAGTGGGCTGTGGAGGGAGGGGGTGGGGATGCTGACTCCCACTGTTGTCTTCCAGAACCTCTACCTGGAGCATCTGCTGCTGTGTGTGCAGACCCTGCTGTCTGTGTGTCAGGAAGACTGTTGTGCAGCCAGCCTGCAGCTCCTGGAGGTGCTAGTGACAGTCATGGCAGTCTCAGATGCCGTGGGTCTTGAGAAGAAGGTAAGGGCACAGCACCCTGCAGCTACAGTCTCTTTCTCCAGGAAATGTAGTTGTCTTCTGTTAATCTCTAGCATGGTTGGATTTCAGACCTGGGGCAAGCTTGACGAGCAAAGATGAACGAATTCAGGATATTTAGAAGGAATCTCTCACAAGGTGGTCTCCAGGGAGGGGCCCTCGCTGCCCTTCCCTCTAATCTCTTGGTACTTCAAAATGTTCCTGTGCAGCCACAAGCCGTGCAGAGGGCTGACGGCTGTCCAGTGTAGCACAGCTCTGGGAGTTATTTCTATCCCCTTGACTCCGCATTTAAGCTTTAATTTTGTTTTGTTCTGTTTTTTGTTGTTGTTGTTCTATTTTGGGTTTTTTTTTTTTTTTGATGGCCTTATTATGTAGCCCAGGCTACCCCTGAAATTCTGAAGGCAAACTTCTGTCTCACAAATAAGGTGGAGAGTGACTGAAGTAGGCACTCAGCGTCAACCTATGTTCTCCACACGCACGCATGCACGCACACACAGATCTCTAACATAGAATCCCTGTGAGCCTCAATAGCCATATGGACCACATGTTGCTTCTTCAGGGTGACCAGAGCAAGCCACCGTTCTGGGCCTGCAGGAGGCTTGGGTTCCAGTGGACCCTACCTGAGGGGGCCTTTTCCTCTTGTTGGGGACTTTCTCGATTCAGATTCTTCTCTGTGAAGAAACCTTTGCAGAGGGTGTGTGTCATACGTCATCAAAGACAGCTTATCACTGTTAGGACTGAGTTCTAGCAAGGCTGTGCCTACAGGCCACAGGAAGGAAATCAGACCCATTGGGTCCACTGCCCTGGGGAATGTCAGGGACTGCCTAGTGCATTAAACCCTCCCTCAGCCCCCACTAACCTTTGTGGTTGGTTCCAGAGCAGCCAGCGAGTAGTTTTTACCCTGAGATCTGCTCTGGGGAGGAGAGCTATGCGGGGAGGGTGCAGGCAGCCTTCAGGGACTGGCGTTTTACAGTTTGGGGGTTTGGGTGGTAGTTTTGTTGTGGGTGTGAGGTGGACGGTTGTTTGTAGCTGGGGGTGGGGCCGGGGCCTTTCATGTCGGCTTCAGTGTTTCAGGGCTTTTACTTTGAGTTTTTGGCTCTTTTGGTTGTGTACATATGTGTATTTGTGTGTGGACATGACCACATGTGTCCTGAGAGGCCAGAGATGTCGGATCCCCAAGAACTGTAGTAACAGATGGCTGTGGGCCCCCGACATGGGTTTTTGTGTGACACGGGGTTTCTCCCTGGCTGTCCTGGAACTTTGTGGAGCAGGCTAGACTCAAACTCAGAGAGATCCACCTGCCTGGTCTCCTGAGTGCTGGGATTACAGGAGTGCATCACCACGCCTGGCTGGACTTTTGTTTTTAAACATGGTCTTTCTGTGTAGCTCAGGCTGACTTTGAACTCCTGACCTTCCTGCCAGAGCTATCTATAAATAGTAACAGGTTTTTTTTTTCATGCTTATATTGTGTATGTGGGCGTGTGTGCTTGTCCGTCTGAGTGTGTGTGTGAGTGTGTATGTGCGTGACGTCAATGCCATTTCTCTGGCACCATCCAGAGTTTCTCTTTCTTTGCCTTCCATTTTATTTTTGAAAGATTTTTTTGATGTGTGTGAGTGTGTACATGAGTGTAGTACCAGCAGAAGATGGACGAGAGCTTCAGATTCCATGGAGTTAAGAGTTGTGAGCTTAGCTGGGCGTGGTGGCACACGCCTTTAATCCCAGTACTTGGGAGGCAGAGGAAGGCGGATTTCTGAGTTTGAGGCCAGCCTGGTCTACAGAGTGAGTTCCAGGATAGCCAGGGCTACACAGAGAAACCCTGTCTCAAAAAAAACAAAACAAAACAAAACAAAACAAAACAAAAAGAAGAGTTGTGAGCTGGGGACCAGAGAGATGGCTCAGTGGCTAAGAGCACTGACTGCTCTTTCAGAGGTCCTGAGTTCAAATCCCAGCAACTACATGGTGGCTCACAACCATCTGTAATGGGATCTGATGTGTCTGAAGACAGCTGCAGTGTGCTCATATACATAAATAAATCTTTTTTTAAAATTCCTTTAAAGTTGTGGATATGACCTATTTATCATGATGCTGGGAACTAAGTTTGGGTCCTCTGCGAGAGTAGTATGTGCTTTTTTGGTTTTTCGAGACAGGGTTTCTCTGTATAGCTCTGGCTGTCCTGGAACTCACTCTGCAGACCAGGCTGGCCTCGAACTCAAAAATCTGCCTGCTTCTGCCTCTGCCTCCGAGTGCTGGGATTAAAGGTGTGCGCCACCACGCCCGGCTAGTATGTGCTCTTAATTGCTGAGCCATCTCTCCAGCCCTACCTATTTGCCTATCTGACAGTCTTTTACTGGTTCACCAAATAGGCCAGGCCAGTCAGCAAGCCCTAAGGACCACCATACCCACTCCATCTCTGCCTCTCCATTGCTGAGATTATAGGCATACACCACCATGCCTGTCTTCTCATATGGGTTCTTGAGACCAGATTCAGGGCCTCATGCTTACAAATGACTAAGCAATCCTCCCCCTCTACCCTAAGCCCTGGCTTTAAAACTACTTTGCCCCTTGTTCACCTGTGGTCAAGTCCCTGTTAGCATAGGCTCTGAACATCTTTAGGAAACACATGCATGCACAGACATGCTTGCATGTGGGTTCGTAGACACACACACAAATGAGCTGGGCACCTTGGGCTGCCGAGTGGGTGGGTTTGTGTCTGTTATTACCTGCTGTAGGAATAGCACTGACAGAGGCAGAAAGTGTTGTGGGGAGGGCATCAGCCCCGATAGAGCCCTGCTGTGGCCCCCTGCCTGCTCTTTGGTGGGCTTGTTCTACAATACTACTTCCTGGTCAGCTGTTTCTGTTTCGCTGATGTTTCCTATATGTCTTAGACCTCAGATGACAAGAGAATCTCTCAGAATGGAAAGCTTTAAAAAGTAGATTCCAAGCTGGGTGCTGGTGGTGCATGTCTTTAGTCGAGGATCTCCAGAGGCAGAGGCAGGCGGATCTCTGAGACGGAGGCCAGCCTGGTCTACAGAGTGAGTTCCAGGACAGCCAGGGATACTGTGAGAAAGCTTATATCAAAACAAAACAAAAAATAGGGCTGGAGAGATGGCTTAGCAGTTAAGAGCACTGACTGCTCTTCCAGAGGTTCTGAGNTCAATTCCCAGCAACCACATGGAGACTCACGACTATGTAATGGGATCTGATGTCCTCTTCTGGTATATCTGAAGCCAGTTTATTCACATACATAAAATAAATCTTTAAAACAAAAAGTTTTTTTTTTTT
>NC_034612.1:29264731-29267905 GCF_900095145.1 Mus pahari
AAAAAAAAAAAAATGCTAGCCACTGGGGGGCCAGTGAGATGGCTCATCATACCTGGTGCTTGCCACTAAGCCTGACAATTGAGGTTGATCCCTGGAATCCAGCAGTGAGAGAGCTGACTCCTTCAGGTCGTCTTCTGACTTGGCGCATGCACCGTGGCCTGCACACCCTCCTCCCCACAAAGGACATGAGGAAATGTAAAGGAGAAGACCAATAGGATGCCGAAGTAGGGCTATAGCTCAGCTGATTTACCTAGTGTGACGCAGCGTAAGACTGCGTTAGCACATGCCTCTAATTCCCACACTCGGGTTAGAAACAGGAGGATTCAGAATTTGAGGTCATCTTGGCCAGCCAGACTGCATAAGATCCTGTCTCAAAAAGCCAAAAATACTTTTTTTAGGGTTTCTCTGTAGCCGTGGCTGTCCTGGAACTCACTCTGTAGACCAGGCTGGCCTGGAACACAGAGATCCAACTGCATCTGCCTCCTAAGTGCTTCGATTAAAGGCATGTGCTGCTGCCGCCACCACCCGGCCAAAAAATTATTTTTAATTTAAAAATTAGTCTGTCCCATCCTTTGTATCCCCTTTTGTAGGCTCAGAAGACCATGGATACACTGGCTGAGGTGGAGGATGTCCCCAGCAGTCAGGACCTCTACCGCAAGCATGTGGGTGCACTCCTGGAGCGGCTGACAGCCTCGCATGGCGAGTGGGCAGCGCGCTCTGTGCAGTTGCTGAAGTTCACTGTGCTCCTCACACAGGCAGGTGAGCTCAGGACCCTGGCCTCGGCCCCAGCCTAGTTCTTGTTCTAGCGACAGGGTCTTGCTACATAGCTCAGGATGGCATCAAAGCAGGTCTGCTCCTGCCTTGTCTTCCCGAATGCTGGGATCGCAGGAGCGAGCCTCTGAGCCCAGGAGAGATGTCCTCCACGGTAAGCCTTGAAGATAGGGTGTGCCGTGGTTGCTTCTGCACCTGTGCTCCTTAGCCCCGTCTGCTTTACAGTGGGATCCAGCATCTCCAGCCACGGGGGGGAGTGAGAGGCATTGTATTTTTATTTTGTTTTTTAACATGTTTAATGCCAAGAGGTGCAGCCCCCTTCACAAGTCCCCCTTGAGCCCCAGCTCTAGAGGAAAGGCTGTAGATACAAGAGACACAGCCCTGTTCCTGTGCTCCAGCCATGCAGCGTGGCTCATCTGTGCGTGTGCCAGAAGGTCTTGTTTGCTGCAGTGTTTTAGAGTGTGGACAGATGAGAAGGCAGAGGTGGCACTTACAGGACTGACAAGATGGCTCATTCAGTCAGGTGCACACTCATTCATGCAGTCATACGTATGCATAAGATAAAATAAAAAAAAAAAAAATGTAAAGGCCAAGATGGTATCATGTTCCCGTAATCCTGGCACCGGGAAGGCAGAGGCAGGAGGAGCCTTGGGCCTTGCTGGCCAGACAGTCTAGGTGATTCAGGGCGCCCTGGTTGCAATGGAAAGTGTTTCCAAAATGAAGTGACAAGCACTTGGGGAGAACACCTGATGTCAGACTCTGGCTTCCGTGTGCTCACCCACACAAAGAATGACAAGAGACCATCCCACTCCCTGAGAGGACCTGCCTTGCTGGATGGGGCTGCTCCTGACCCTGTGAGCCTGGATCATGGGAAGGTCCTACCCCATCCATCCTTCAGGGCCCAGTACCCTTTCTGCTCCTGGCCTGGATGGTTAGCAGTGGGGCCCTTTGTGCTCAGCCTGGCTGCAAGTAGGAGCATTGTTAGGGTTTTAGTGTGGCTTGGTGAGTGCCCTTGTGTGGCCTCCGGTTCAGTCCTTTCCTATTGACCCAGCTCCCTCTGGGAGCCATTTCCCACCACCCTCTGCCCCTAAGCTCCTGGGTCTACTTGGTGTCGGAAGGTGGAGTGGGCATCAGAGCCTACATGTCGGGGGCCGTTGAGGCTTTGTGTTCTGACTTGCTGAGATATAAAGACCAGAACTCACTTAGTGCAGCAGCTCCTCCTGTCCCTGTCAGTGTCCCAGAACACTGGGGGCACACTTCTCTGAGCTCACCAGTGGCAGGGTACACCCAGGTCTCCAGCCAGGAGCAGGCGGATGCTGCTGCCGCCTCCGTAGGCCTCCAGGGCCACTTTACAGACACTGGACCTACAGGGGTTTGAGAAACTGCATCTCGAAATGGGAGATTTAGATGACTTGCCACGTTGTCTGGTTGTAGAATTAGCACACTCTGCCTGAGAGTGTGCTAAAATGTCGGGCATAGCTGAGCAGTGTCCGGGGTGCGTTCTGGAGACTTAGCTATATATGTCTCACTCTAGAGGCTGGGCAGTTCCAGTCACCAGGCAGTGAGCCCGCACGTACAAGTCTGCTTCTGAAGGCTTTGTGACCTGGGGAAGGGTGGCTGAAGGGAGCAGATCCTGCCTCAGCTTTCAGACGGCAAGGCTTGAGCAGACCGTGGCACGCTTTGATTTTTTTTTCTTTTTTAGATATCTCTTGACTTTAGTTTAGATGAGTAGGCCTTCATTGAGGACCATCCCAGGTCCTTTTAAAATGCCAGGCATTTTGCTTGTTTTTTCGTTTGTTTTATTTTGATTTTCAAGACAGTGTAGACTGTGTAGCCCTGACTCTCCTGGAATTTTTTGTGTAGCCCAGGCTGGCCTCAGACTCAGAGGTCCACCTGCCTCTGCCTCCTGATTGCCAGGATTAAAAATGGGTGCCACCATGATGATGTAATCTTGGCCCTTGGAGAGGTAGAGACAGTCTGGGACTCAGTGGCCAGTCAGCCTAGCCTAATGATTAAGTCTCAGGTCCGAGAGAGACCCTGCCTCAGAGCAAGAAGGTGGATGTCACTAATGAACAGTTGGAGGCTGAGATATTGTCTCAAGTTCAGGGCCAGGCTAAATCCTGTGTCAATAGAAAAGGGGGCTGGAGAAATGGTTCTGCCATTAAGACCTCTTGCTGTTCTTGCAGAGGTCTGAGGCTTGGCTCCTAGCACCCATGACATATGGCTCTAACCCCTGTGACTCCAGCTCCAGGGGGGTCACTGCTTCCGGCCTGATACTGCAGCCATGCACACAGTGTCAGGCACACATGAACAGTATTAAAAATAAGGTGCATGAGCCGGGTGTGGTGGCACACGCCTTTAATCCCAGCACTCAGGAGGCAGAGGCAGGTGGATTTCTGAGTT
>NC_034612.1:29268597-29283278 GCF_900095145.1 Mus pahari
CCCACACACACACACACACACACACACACACACACACACGCACACACTGCTGCCCTGGGCAGGGCCCCCCAGGTCTAAAGTACAGGCTTCTTGGTGGGCTGTATCTCTAGACTCCACCCCACTAGGTAAACAGTGATCTTAGTGAGCATACCACAGACACAGACAGTAAATCAAAGTCACTTTAGGGGGTCATTAAAATTCCATCCAGTGAGAAAGTTTTAGGGCACATTAACTATTAATGGCTTCTGTTTCGGCTGTTCTGTTTTAAAAGGCTTTTGGCACCTTTCAGACCTAACAGAGCTGACTGAATTAGCGTTGATGGTGAAGGCTTAAGGGTAGTCTGTTATCTCAGAAAAGCTCAGGGGCAGCTCTGCAACCTAAGAGCCTCCGATTTTATGGCTTTGAAGTAAAGGGGAAGTGGAACAAAGAGCTTAGGAAAGAACAGGCTCTCAGGGGAGGAGGGAAGCAAGCCAAGACCCAGCAGCTCATCCTGCGAGAGGACGGTAGAGTAGAGCGAGGAGCTGAGAGTGGTAGAGGATATAGAAAATCACACACGCGCACGCACACACACACGCACGCACACACACACACACACACACACACACACGTACACACACGCACGCACGCACGCATGCACGCATGCACCTTCCTTGGTTCATTGAACAGACTAAGATTCAAATCACTCTGGGACCTCCTAATCCCGACCCTTGGCAGCTTGGGTCTTGCGGATGGAGACCTGAGTACTTAAGCCATGTGTGAGCCCCTGGGATGCCACCTCCACCACCCCACCCCACCACCCCAAAAAATCAAAAAACAAAAACCTATCACTGTGAGGTATGGTGAGCAAACTGTAAAGTTCCCTGTGAGTTTCTTGTTCTAGCCTTTCTGTGGGGCTGACTGCCAGCCTCTCTCTCACACTGCAGGAAATTCTGTTTCCTGCCATCTAAAAACCCTCAGGGCTGAAAAGGGACCATAAAAAGGTATTAATGAGCGTCTTGGCAACAAGCCTTCGGGCAGGCGTATACACAGGAGTGGAGTGAGAGAGTGGCTGAGCTGCCACCAGACTGTAGCCTTTTCCACACACACAGTGTACTGAGGAACAGTGCCACGCCTGACCCACAAGCACAGCTGCCAGGTTTGGGCCAGGTTCCCAGTGACACACTTCAGACCTCTCCAGGGATCAGGTCAGTCTAGAGAATCCAGTTATGCAGATGAGTTACCGAGTGAGCTATTGCTACTGTTTGGGTAGGGGCAGTTTGAAAATAGCATTGTCTTAGTGTTCTATTGCCATGACGGAACACCATGACCAGAAGAGATTTTAGGAGTTTATTTCACTTGTACTTCCATCTCTGAGGGAAGTCAGGACAGAAACCTGGAGCTAATGTAGATGCCACTGAAGAGGGCTGCTTACTAGCTACTTATTGGCTTGCTCTGCCTGCTGTTTTATAGCACACAGGACCACAAGCCTGGTGGTGGCACCACCCACAATGGGCAGGTTCCTCCCACCTCAACCACTATTTAAGAAAATGCCCTGCAGGCTTGCCTACAGCTAGATCTTATGGAGGCAGTTTTTCAGTCGTGGTCCCCTTAGAGTTAGTCTCTCAGCTGAGTCTAGTTTGTGTCACATTAACATAAAACTAGTCAGTACAAAATATTATTTGGTTTTGATTTATAAATCACAGAATGATAGAGTGAAAGGTTGGTTGTCCGTCAAGGCTCAGTCTAAGGATGTCATCTCTGGCAGGGAGTCAGGATTCTTAGGGAAGGTTCTCTCACGGAGCCAGAGTGGTAGCGCCACTGCATCCCACCTCCCACAACCGGAGACTCCCACTCCCCCAGCCCTTCCTCGCACTCTCGCCTGAGCTATCGAGATACCTGTGAGAGAGTCGGAGGGCACTACAGAAAACTCTACCCAAGGCACTGCCTTTGCAGGTGGCCTTTGCTTCAGGGCTTGTGGTAGCCTTGAAGTAAAATTTGGTGTAAATTGTGGACTAGGGCCCAGTAGGATGCCGCAGTAAGTAAAGGCATTGCTTCCAGACCTGACTACCTGAGTTCAGTCCTCAGGACCCACAGAGTAGAAGGAAACCAACTCCTGCAAGTTGTCCTCTCACTTCCGTGCCTGCACTGTGGACGCGTACCACACGAGAGCAATAGATAAATGAAATGTAATGCAAACTAAAGAAACAAGATTGGGGCCTAAGGTCTAGGAATGTGGCTCAGCTGGTAGAGTGCCTCTCTAGCTCACAGGAGCCTTGGGTTCCTTCTCCAACACTGCATAAACTCGGAGTGGTGGTGTATGCCTGTAATCCCAGCACTCAGAAGTGGTAGCGGGGGATCGGGTATTCCAGGCTAGCCTGGACTATATAACAAGACCTTGTGTCAGACAAACAAACTGAGCTGGAGGTGGAGCTCAGTTGGAAGATTGCTTGCCCTGCCTTCTCCAGCCTTGTACAGATGGGGTGTGGAGGAACACGCCTCTAGTTTCTGCACTCAGGCAGGAGAATAAGACCATCATCTTCAGCTATATAGGAAATTTGAGTCCAGCCTGGGCTACATGAGATCCCATCTTTTTAAGTTAAAAATGAAAGTAGGTTATAGAGCTGCAGTGGTGGGGAGAGAAGTCCTGAGCAGCTGGCAGACTGTCTGCTCTCTGAAGGATGAAGCCCTGAGCAGTTTGTTAGAGAGGGCATGACAGACAGCTCTCCTTCAGGTAGACTCACATTAGCTAGACCTGCTGGGCCTCTTCTGTATGAAGGTTGCTGTTAATAAAAGATGTTTTGTGTGCGCGCAGGTACCTGAGAGGCTCTTAGAGGACTGCATTCCCCTGGAGCTGTAGTTACAGGGGGTCCTGGAACCAAACTCAGGGCCTCTAGAAGAGCACCAGACCATCTCCAGCTCCGTGTTACTTCTCTGTCTCTGTCTCTGTCTCTGTCTCTCTCTCTCTCTCTCTCTCTCTCTCTCTCTCTCTCTCTCTCTCTCTCTCTTTTTGTTTTTTTGAGACAGGGTTTCTCTCTGTGGCCCTGGCTGTCCTGAAACTCACTCTGTAGACAGGCTGGCCTTAAACTCACAGAGATCCTCCTGCCTCTCTCTCTAGTAGTGGGATTAAAGATGTGCACCACCACACCCAGCCCTTATTTCTTGCTTCCTTTGTTTTAATGGCACAGATAGCAGGTTCAGTGGATGGTGACGGAGGTGCCATATGGCCCACATAGATGATCACGGTTGGTGCAGCCCTTGAGCACAGAGCCCCCTGAAACCCATCACCTTACCCGATCACTTCACAGGGGTCCCCTTGCAGAGAGGCACAGGGTCAGGTCCAGTTCCATTCCCAAACTGAAGCATGTCCTTCAGAGAAGTCTGTCTGTCCTTCCTCACTTGCCCTCTTGTTCCAGACAGTTCCATGGCTACTTGGATATGGTAATAAATGACATCCTAGCCCCCAACCTGCAGTGGCATGCAGGGAGGACAGCTGCAGCCATCCGGACGGCTGCTATATCCTGCCTGTGGGCACTCAGCAGCAGTGACATCTTATCAGCCAAGCAGGTAAGGACAGCTGTAACCATCCCAGTTGTTTGTCTGTGTGTGTATCATGAGACCTTGCAGAACTGTGTCTTTCAATTAGCATAGAAAGTTCTAAAGGGCTGAGGTCTGGGGGGGCCAGATCTGGGCAGGGCCCAAGTCTTAGTGCCCTGGTTCCCACATCTCCTTGAAGGATCTGGGATCTGGTCTACAAACTGTCTTAGTTTCTCGCCCTGTTGCTGTGATAAAATACCCTGACAAAGCAACTCAAAAGGGTCTGGGGACATACCAGGTCAGGGTATGTGGGGAATGACGTGCCAGCCACGCCTGAGTTTGGATCCCAGCATCCACGTAAAGAAGCAAAACCAAACCAGAACAGGCCTGACCACACGGGTGACCAGCATTGTGAGAGCAGGGACAGGGTTCACGGACAGTCAGTACGCTCTGACTTCGGGAGAGAGCCTGTGTCTTCTGAGCCCTTCTTTCTGCTTTTGCAGAGGACCCAACTTCAGTTTCTAGTACCCATGTCTGGTAGCTCACAACTCCAGAGGATCTGATGCTGTCTTCTGGACTCTGAAGGCATGCACATGGTGCACATATAGACAAACAGACACACACATAGAAAATTGTGTGTGTGTATGAGTGTGTGTATACATGGTGGAGAATGATGATAACAGATGCCTGGTATCAATTCCTGGCCTTCAAAAGCACATGAACACACATATGCATTATGTCTGCTGCGACTGCACATACAATGTAGCATTTATTATTAAGATTAGTGCCAAAGAAAGTTCTCCATCAGATACTGGGTGAATGGTCTCCTAAGTCAGTTTCTGTTGAATGCTCTTCACAAAATTCCAGGCTTAGGATGAGGGCTATCCCTGGGCTCAGTTGTTACCATACACAGGTGAAGTGGCTGTGAGTGGCAGGCCAGGCCTGCATTGCTCTGAGTGGTGAAGTGAACCAGGAGACTGATGCTTCCTCACGGCCTGCCATCCGCTCACGGTGTGTGAGCGCCCCCTGCTGACAACAGAAGGTTGTTACCTAACTCACATCTGAGGTACTCGACTGACTAAATTAAAACAGATGATCTGAAATTTAGAATCAAGATCTGAGCCGAGAGAACATTTGCTCTTAGAGAAAATACAGTATTTCTGTCCTAGAGCAGCAAAGCTGCAGGCAAACCCCTCCCCTTGTGTTGTGATCCCTTCCCCCCTGACATAGATGCCCTCCCCAAGATCCCCCCCACCTGCCTCACCCTCCATCTCCCACCGCTACCCTATCTAGTCAGCAGCCCCGCTGTTGTCTTGCATTTATTACACCGTGAGAAGCCCTTCTGCTTCCCTGGAAAGTGACACAGAGGCATCCACTTGGTGGCAGTACAGCCATAACTCACCAGGCCCTCAGCCCAGGGCCTGCAGCCACACTGGTTGTCCCCACCAGCACCTCCTTCACTGGCACCACCAACCCTCCCACCCCTTTCTCCTCAGCAAAGGGATCAGGAGAGCCCTGCTCAGGCCACTTACAGACCTGTAAACCTTTCACTGGTTCGTGCCTCCCTCATTCTCGTGTCCCGTGAAGACTTATATGTGCATCTAAACGTGGTTTATCTCCCAGGCTTGTCCCCATTAAGTGCTAGGCATTTGAGCCACAGCTCCAGGTACTTTACTAGAAGATTCTAGGGAGGTGGTCTACCGTCTACCATTGAGCCACGGGCCAAGCCTCTCCCTGGGGGATTTTAAGCAAGTGTTCTGTGGCTGATCTGTGTTCCTAACTGATTTTACTTTTAATTTTGAGACAGGATCTCAGTAAGAGTCCTCAGCTGGCTTTTAACTTCCTCTTGTAGTCCAGGCAGACTGACCTATGAATCTCCTGCCTCAGCTTTTAGTGTTCACTAGGATATGACAGGGCTTTGCCCAGCTTTTCCTACTTTCAAAACAAAACAAAATTCCCTGTCACAGCCCCACAGTTCCCATCATTCCCTGCCTCTTTTCTCTACCGAACCCCTGGAGAACTACCTACACTTCAAATTTTATTTTAGTAGAGCAAAGGGTTTTTTTTGTTTGCTTTTTTGTTTTTTTTACAGTATCTGTGGTGTGTGTGTGTGTGTGTGTTTGTTTGTTTGTTCATGAGCACCAGAATTAACTTTTGAATATCTGTCCTGGCTAGTTTTATGTCAGCTTGACACAAGCTAAGATTCTCCCAAGAGGAGAAAACCACAGTTGAGAAAATCCAGCTGTAAGCAGGCAAGCCTATAGGACATTCTTGATCTAGGATCAATGTGGAAGGGTCAGTACATTGTGGTTGGGAACATCCCTGAGCTGGTGGCCCTGGGTTCTAAACGAAAGCAGGCTGAGCCGGCCAGTAAGTAGCATCTTCCGTGGCCTCTCCGTGCGTCAGCCCCTGCCTCCCTGTTGCCTCCCTAAGCAGACTGTGATTCAGGATATGTAAGCCAAATGACCCTTTCCTTCCCAAAATGTTTGGTTATGATGTTTCCTCATAGCAACAGTAGCCGTAACTAAGGCAGCATCGGAAGTCATTCCTCACATGCTGTCCACCATGGTCTTTGACAAAGGGTCTCTTCCTGGCCTTGCACCGGGAATGCAGATGTACATCACCACATCCAGCGCATCCATACTACCACACCCAGCTCGTCCATGGGTGCTGAGGTTGATCTTGATGCTTCAAAGTTCCTTACCATCTCAGCGAGTCTTCTCTCCAAGCCCCTTATGGATACGTTGTTAGTTGATTGGTTGATTTTTCCATTGGGATGGTTTTCTGTAGGCCAGGCTGCCCTAGAACTCCCTGTTTAACTGAGCCTGCCCTTGAAGTGCTGGGATTACAGGTGAGGTGTCTGTAATTCACATGGTCTGCTTGCCTTGTGTAGCCCGGCCTATCCTGTAGCACTCTGAGCCGATAAGTGACTTAGTGCCTGGTGGTGGCAGCACCACCACTAAAGGCGGTGGCCTGTAATCCCAGCCCTCGGGAGGCAGGGGCAGGCAGAGCTCTGAGTGCGAGGTCAGCATGGTCTACAGAGTGAGTTCCAGGACAGCCAGGGCTACACAGAGAAACCTCGAATGGAAAAACAGATAATTAATAAATGAAAGTGATTCAAGGGCCAATAAGGTGACTTGGCAAGTGAGGGCACTGGCCATCAAGCCTGGCAGCCTGAGTGTGCTCCCTAGGAGAGAGCTTAAGGTTAAGGAGAGAACTGACCCCTGCAGATTGTCCTTGACATGTGTGCGCCTGCACACTCACAGACATACACACGGAAAATAAGCAAAACTTTATTGTTACAAACAAAACCAAAAGATTCAAATCTACTTGTAGGTGTGATTCGCAGCATTTGAGCTGCATTGCCTGGCATTGAGCACTGATGCACTGACAGCATAGGTGGTCCCACATTCCTCACACCCATTTGTGGCCTGCAGGTACAAGAGGCACAGGAGACCCTGATGTCACGAGTGCTGGCCACACTGGAGGACGACTCCCAGACCACACGCCTGATGTCCTGCCGCATCATCAGCATGTTCCTCAAGAATTCAGGGGATATCATGGAGCCAGAGAAATTCCTCAAGGTCTATCCTGGTAAGACCCCAGGCACGCGCGCACATACAACACGTTATTTAGTACCTTCTTTTGTAGTCAGACAGAGAGTTGGTGCTGGGTATCCATACGTCACCAAAGTGACAGATTAGTCACTCCTGCCTGAGCAACCCGCATGAGAAGCAAGAGAGGGCATTATTGGAGATGGAGGCCAGGCTCTGTTTCCAGGACCAGTAGGGTGTAGCCAATACAGGTGGGAGACCCTCCTTGAAGCAGAAATCGTCCAGGTCCTAGTTTACAATATATTATATATTGTAAGGTTTCTATCTACCATTGCTAGAGGGAGCAATCTACCTGGAACTGGCGTGGTGAGGCATGATGGGGGCAGCTGCATTACTTGTCTAGAGCCAGCCTGAACACCAAGCCGATTAGAAACAGAGATAATGAGGCTGTTAAAGCCAACAAGATCCCAGGCGGTGACCCGGATCCGTACTGTACAGAACACAGCACAAGAGGAACAGACCCATCCTTAGGAGCAGTGAGTGTGAGGGAACATGGGGAAAGCCAGTACAGAGATGCTCAAGTCTCCATGCTAGCTTACCAACACAGCTCCCAGCTCAGCATGGGGGCTGATGGATGCTCCTCAGGACAGGTGATATTAGAGGGTTGAGGACACACCTCTTATGGTTCTTACTTAGAGTCGCTTGCTACTGTCAAAAAACTAAAATAGTAACATCCTTTAGAGGCAAGCCAAGACCTGGCCATTCTTGCACACTGCTCTAATCCCAGCGTCTGAGAGGCATGGGCAAGGGGCACTGTTGCAAATCCTAGGCAGGCCACATAGAAAATTCCAAGCCAGCCAGGTCTACACAATGAGACCCGGTCTCAAAACACAAGAAAGCCCAGGTGTAATGGCACAAGACTGTAGTCCTAGCACTTTGGAGGTGAAAGCAAGAGAATTGAGTTAAAGGCCAACCCTAGCTTCACCAGCCCCTGTCACAAAGAACAAAAAGTCCTAGGCTAGGCATGCTGCTGTGTGCCTTTAATCCTAGAACTTCCAAGGCAGAAGCAAGCAGATCTCTGAGTTCAAGGCCAGCCTGGTTTACAGAGCAAGTTCCGAACCAGCCAGGGCTAATCAGTGAGATCATCAAATAAAAAGTCTCTCAAGAGTATCAGATAAACTCGGAAATGGCTGAAGGAGAAACGAGTGCATTAAAGGCCTTTAGCTCCCTAACACAGCCTCTGGCAGTAGGAATCAAGGTGTATTTCTCCAGGGATGAAGTGGTGGCTCCAGAAGAGATGGTGATCAGGGTTGAAGGCAGACTCGGATTCTCAGGCCTAGAGAATAGAACAGCTGAGGTGGGAGAAGCCTCTACCAGAAAAACCCCACAGGCTCTGCCGGCCTCTCACATTACGTTTCTGATTGTTTTGCTTTTGTTTCCACCCACAGTCTGTGTGGCTCTACTTTTTAGCAAGCTTGGCTAATGCTTGCTAAGGGCTGGTGGCTTCCCGCTTTGAGGGGAGTGCCAGTGGGAGAGTGCACACGTTGGGCACACCTCCTGCTCTGCAGTTATGGCAAGCACAGAGCTGCACCACATTGCAACTTCTTAGTGCACGGAGGAGGCTGTTGTATAGGTGCCCCGGGCCAACTCTGAACAGAGGACAGAGGGGGACTGCTCATACAGGGCAGTGTTGGCTGCCCCCAGCCTGTTCTCCCCTGCAAGTTAGCCCCGTGCTCATCAACTCCGTGTAATCCCAGAATTGGTCTGGGTGCCCTCAAGCCTGGGATGGGTGAGTCCTTGTGCTCAGGTTTACGCCTCAGCCAGCCTGCTCTCTTGACTCGGACTCAGTTCTGTCATCCTGAGGTGTGTAGATGGTTTCCTTCTGTTCCTGTTCACAGTGTGTGAGCAAGAAGCAGCCAGAGCCCAGTGTGTTGGGGACCCCTATGAGTCCTTCCTTCAGGTCCCTGTCGTAAAGCCTGTGCTCCTGGCAGGCGGGCAGCCTTGCACTCTGCCTGGGTGGTGATGCTTTGCATGCCTTTAGTAAGCCAGGGCCAGCCCGCTCATGAGCAAGGGTGTCTTGCAACATAAGCTCAACGTTCCAGTACAGGCAGAGAACCTTCCCAGCTAACACTCAGCCGTTACCTATTCGTGCATTTTCCAGAAGGTTTGTGCTATAAAAGTAGGTTCCAGCCAGACAGTAGTGGCGCATGCCTTTAATCCCAGCACTTGGGAGGCAGAAGCAGGTGGATTTCTGAATTTGAGGCCAGTTGGTTTATGGAGCAAGTTCTAGGGTAACCAGGGCTACACAGAGAAACCCTGTCTTGGGACAAGAAGTTTCTGCCTGTCAGGAAAGGTAGATGTGGTTTTGGCCACTGGCAGCCTGGTGAAGGACTTCCACAGAAACAAGGCAAGGGTGACATTGTGGGGTTGCTGGCCTCAGGCTCATGACCTGCAGCAGGCGTGAGGAAGGTCAGCCCCGTGCTGTTGTCCGCTGTGCGCCTAGGTTGTCATGGGGGTCTCAGGGCCGCTGGGGCTAAACAGCTTCAGGGAAGTAAGGGCCATCATTGAAGAGGGCCAGTGCTGAAGAGTCCCCTCTTCTGAGAGGTGGATTCTTGGGCCCCAGAGAAAAGACCCTCCACGTTTGCACCTTGGCCCTAACGCCTACTCCCGCTCCCCACAGAGCTCCTGAAGCGCCTGGATGATGTCTCCAATGACGTGAGGATGGCAGCTGCTTCCGCCTTGCTCACCTGGCTCAAGTGCATCGAGAGCTTGGATGGGAAGTCCGCCTATCAAAGCAGCGTTCAGTTCCTGTACCGGGAGCTGCTGGTCCACCTGGATGACCCAGAGACTGCCATCCAAGACACTGTCCTAGGTGAGCTCTCCAGGCCACAGTCTGTAGGGCCCGTGGCTTCTAGTGCCCTGAGACCAGGTATGTGTGCGTGTGAGTGAGTGCCTGTGCACATGCAATAGCCATGAAGGGCAGAAGAGGGCATTGGATACCCTCAATCTTGAGTTACATACAGGTGGTTTTGAGCTGCCATGTAATATGAGAATCAAATCCAGGTCCTCTGGAAGAGCAGCCAGTGCTCTTAACTGCTGAGCCATCTCTCCAGCCCCCACTTTTTTATATTTAACACACACACACACACACACACACACACACACACGGGTGGGGAGAAGAGAAGGAAATAAAAAGGAATAAACATAATGAGAATACTGTTACAACAGCTTGGCATGATGCAGGAAGGCCACCCTGGGTGCTGCGGACTTGGAAGGAGAGTGGGGGTAGTCACTGCGGTGGGAGGGGAGACTCTGGCTACACTAGCACCTGCTGAAAGAGAGGTGCCATTTGTTTGTTCATAATAAAACACACTGCAGGGCCAGCGAGATGGCTTAGCAGATAAAGGCACTTGCTGTCAAGGATGGAGACGTGAGTACCATCCCCAGGACCCACGTGGTAGAAGGAGAGAACCCTCAAAGGTTTCCCCTTGAGTTCTGCGTGCATGTAAGAAGGTGGTTTCAGCCCTGTGGGATCTACCCAGCAGCCAGAGAGAAAGACTGCCAGCTCTGTAAAGCTGTGAGGTGGGCGCCCAGCCCACTGCTGCTGGACTCAGGGTTCTATGCTCTCTTCTAGAAGTCCTCAAGGAGGGCAGCGTCCTCTTCCCAGATGTGCTGGTGCGGGAGACAGAGGCTGTCGTCCACAAACACCGCTCAGCTACCTACTGCGAGCAGCTGCTGCAGCACATGCAGACCATGGCTGCCGCTCGGTGACCACGTGCATCAGCCACTGAAGGGAGACAGTGGTGGCCTGCACAGCTTGCACTTAGGACACCGAGTCCATGGCCTGGGGCCATCCTTGGGCCCCCACCAGCCACCAGATGGTGCTTGAGCATCAGCTTCTGTGTTTCCTAAGCGGATTTCTGGGATTTCGTAACATGCCTACTTTTCACAGAGGCCTCAGAAAGCTAAAATTAAAGTTAAGTCACACACACACACACACACACACACACACGCGCGCGCGCGCGCGCGTCAGCTTCCCAATTAGCTGCTTGAACATAATGTTTTTAGTCACAAGCCCAGGGGGTCCTGGGCTGCTTTCAGACTCACCATAATGCTCTTCACGTTGCAGGAAAGCCAAAGCGATTGTAAACCACCCACCCACTTCCTCTGGGCTCTGTCCCATCGTCCTCTGCTGAGGACAATGTCCAGTCTTGACTCACTGATAAAGTTTCTCCCAACTATTTTGGTTTTTGACACGGTTTCTCTGTGAGACTTTGGCTATTCTGGAACTCTCAGAGATCCACCTGCCTCTTCCTCCCACACTGAGATTAAAGACCTGCACCACTACCACCCTGCTCCTCCCGATTTTAAATACACTGGGATGTCTTTCAGTGTGGGTGCACTGTCCTGGTGTTTCTGTTTCTCAGTACTAGTGATGCCTGTGAGTAAAGGATAGACTAGGAAACCAGCCTTCATCCCTACCCCTTGCTGCAGCAGGCAGTAAGGTGGTCATTCTCCAGTGTCTTTTCCACCAAGTGCCTAAAGATTTCTAAGTGGTTGTTAGCCGCAGCCAATATTTTTGTTAAGACAATGTTGGGGCAGAGGGTGGGAGGGGAGGGTATCCAACAAATTTTAACATTTCTGCTTTGCCATTTATAGAATTAAATTATTTATTATAGTTATTTGTGTGGCCATCTGTGTGATTTGACTGATTGCATTACATCCGTACAGACAGCTCCTGTCTCCATATGTCAGTGTCAGGGTGGTCCAGCCTGAGGGATGCTGGCCGTGGACTCCATGGGATGGGCCCCTCTAGTGACAGTCATCACTGCCTATGACCTGCATTCTGACATAAGGTATCTAGAGGGCCGAATAAGGCCCAGCCATCACCAGAGTGCCCCAGCATGGTCCCGAGTCAGGCTGGGCATCCACGTGGGTGAAGGTTGGCCTCAGAGTGCCTGGCCCAGGGACTGCAGCCTGAGGCTGCCTTCTGTCCATCTCCCATTATCCTTGCTGCCTGGAGCTCTGTCGGTCATCTGCAAGATTGTTCAGCTCTTTGTTTTATCTATTACAATACTGTATTTGTCTGAGAGTGCACGTAGGCTACAGTGTGCGTGTGGAGGTAGGACCTGAAGGACTCAGTTCTCTCCTTCCTCCATGTGGGTCCTGGGGATTGAAGTCAGGTTGACAGGATTGGCAGCAAGCGCCATGGCCTGCTGAGCCATCTTGTTGACTGGAGCACCAGGTGTTTTATTTATTGTTTGTTACTGAGTACTGAACTTAAGACTTTGCCATTGTGTTCTACCTGTGAGACATGCCCCCAGCACCTCACTTACTTAAGGCAGGAGTCACCGCCCTCCACCCCTAGCTCAGCATCTTTGCAAAGAGATATCTAGTAAGTATTTTAGGCTTCATGGATCTTCCAGATCAGCTGTTGCTGGGGCTCCAGCCGCACTCAAAAGCCTTGTGGATACATTGCTCATGGTGTAGGCCTGTTTCCCATTGCTCCAAACATAATGGCTGAGTCAGATTGGGGAGGTGAGTCCCATAGAGTCGGGGTTATTTGTAGCTGCTTTATTGATCTGAAGTTAGAGTGGGCAATTAGGTGACAGGCACACACCACAGCACCACCTCCATCGAGGCGGACCGCTTTCAGGAGCCTATGGGGAGAGCATTCTTAACCACCATCACATTAGCATCACGTGGACACTTGTTAGCAGTGCAGACAGGCCATCTCACCAGCTGCCTCCTCAGGGAGGGAAGATGCTCAGTTGGAAGAGGAGCCTCTAGGATGGAGGTGGGAAAATGAGGTCAGGAGCTATGTCCTCTCTACCTCATGCCCACCTCTCCTTTTGAAAAACGAAAACCCTCAGTCAAGCCTGTGTAAACAAGTGGAGTTCTTTTCTCTTTTTTTTTTTGGTTTTTCGAGACAGGGTTTCTCTGTGTAGCCCTGGCTGTCCTGGAACTCACTTTGTAGACCAGGCTGGCCTCGAACTCAGAAATCCGCCTGCCTCTGCCTCCCGAGTGCTGGGATTAAAGGTGTGCGCCACCATACCCGGCTTTCTCTGATTTTTTTGAGACAGGGTTTCTCTGCATAGCCCTGGCTGGCCTCTACTCAGATCTGCCTTCAGAGGGCTGGGATTAAAGGTGTTTGCCACCTCTGCCTGGCTAACAAATGGGCTTCTTACTGTGTCAGAGCCAGTGAGACGGCTCAGTGGGTGAAACGACTTGCTGAGCAAGCCCAGTGACCTGGTTCAATCCCTCCATATATGCAGTGTAGCATGTGTGCCCACACAAATGGATGGTACACAGGAGTGCATTCAAGGGCTGGAGAGATGTCTCCGGCAAAGGCACCTGTCACAAAACCCGACAGCGTGAGTTCAATCCCTGGGACACACATAGTAGCAGGAAAGAACTGACTCTGCCAAGTTATCCTGTGACACTCACAAAAAGACATGTTGCATGCCCTCTTCGCAACACGCAAATAAATGCAATTTAGTTTTTTAAAAAGGAAAAAAAAAAAAAAAAAGGCCAAGTGGTAGTGGTGCACACCTATAATCCCAGCACTCAGGAGGCAGAGATGGGTGGACCCCTAGGCTCGAGGCCCTCCTGGTCTACAGAATGAGTTTCAGGACAGCCAGGGCTACACAGACAAACCCTGTCTCAGAAAAAATGTAAAACAAAAAGGAAAAGAAAGATCTCTTAACCAGTATCATTGCAAGATTGCCTATAATCTTAGCAGTTGCCCGTGGAGGCTGGAGGACCCGGAGCTTGAGGCCAGCTACATAGAACCTTATCAAAATAAATCCCTGAATCCAGGTCTGGGGAAGGAAAATGGATGATGGTTCCAGAATCAGTCAGTGCTTGGGGGGTTGGGGTGGAGGTGGGGTGCCCACCACCACCCCCCATGGCCAAAACTGGAACGCTGTGAGCAACAAAACAAAAGACTTAACTGTTAACTTACTGGGGCACAAATAACCCAGGCAGGGGCTGTACCTCCATCATGTTCCTAACACGAGGAAGAACCTTGTTTTCATCCCTACTACCTCAAAAGAACTAAAAGTAACCCGCAAGTCTATGGCGATGCAAAGAAGTCAGGCCTAGCAGGACGAACCTTAGACTCACCTACTGGGGAGGCTGAGGCAGGTGGATTAAAAATTAGAGGCCAGCCTGAGATGGATACAGAGTGAGTTCAAGACCACCTAGACTTTGCCTAAATATAAAAAGTAAAACAGGCTAGGTGAGCCCAAAGATGACTCAACTGGCAAGAGTGCTTGTCACTCAGACCTGACGACCTGAATCAGTCCCCAGGACCCATGACAGAAGGAAAGAACCAACACATCACACACACACACACACACACACACGGGGCCTGGGCAGATGGCTCGCTGTTAAGAGCACCTGCTGCTCTTGCAGAGGACGAGCACCCATATAGTGGCTCACGACCATCCAGAATTTAGTTCTCGTGGGTCAGATGTCTTCTGACCTCCACAAGCATCAGTCACTAGCATGCATGTAGGCAAAACACCCATGCTCAAATTTAATAATAAGGCAGAGGAGCTGGGCGGTTGTGGAGCAGGCCTTTAATCACAGCAATTGGGAGGTATAGGCAGG
>NC_034612.1:29283542-29300962 GCF_900095145.1 Mus pahari
AAGAAAGAAAGAAAGAAAGAAAGGAAGGAAGAAGGAAAGAAAGAAAGAAAGAAAGAAAGAAAGAAAGAAAGAAAGAAAGAAAGAAAGAAAGAGAAAAGAAAAGAAAAGAAAAGAAAAGAAAAGAAAAGAAAAGAAAAGAAAAGAAAAGAAAAGAAAAGAAGAAAAGAAAGAAAAGAAAAAAGGCTGGGGTGTGGGTATAGTTCTGAGCTTGCCTAGCATTACAAGGTCCTGGGCTCAATCCCCAAAGGAGAAAAAGAATAACAGCCAGGGAGGTGGCTCAGTCCTGGAAACGCCTGTAGCCCAAGCCTGGGGAACTGAGCTCAGCTCTCCAGCACCCATCTTCCTCTCTGTAACTCCAGCACTAAGGGGCGGGTTAGAGGCAGGAGGAGCTCAGAGCTCGCTGACCAACCAGTCTAGGTAAGTCTGGGAGCTCAAGATTTAGTGGCAGCTTTAGTAGCTCAAAAAAATAAGGTGGGAAAGAGCTAGAGAGATGGCTCAGGCTGAGGGGGATTGCTGCTCTTCCAGAGGACATCAGTTCGATTCCCAGCACTGGGCAGTTCACAATCTCCTCTGACTCCAGTCCAGGAGATCTGACCCTCTTCTGGACCCTGAGGCCACTTGCATTCCCATGCACAAACCCACATGTAGATGCACACATATAAATAATTGATTTTTTTTTTTTAATAATACAACTTTTTTTTTTTTTAAAGGTGGATATAACCAGGTGGTGGTAGCGCAAACCTTTAATCCCAGCACTCAGGAGGCAGAAGCAGGCAGATCTCTTGAGTCCAAGGCCAGCCTGATCTACACAGTGAGTTCCAGGACAGCCAGAGCTATACAGAGAAATCCAATCTCAAAAACAAACAATATCAATTAAGATGATGCCAGACAGTGGTGGCTCATGCCATTAATCTCAGCACTTAAGAGGCAGAGGCAGGTGGATCTCTGAGCTCTGAGTTGTAGGCCAGCCTGATTTACAGAGAGTTCCAGGATAGCTAAGGTGATGTATAGAAATCCTATCTCAAAACAACAACAAAAAGCCAGCCTGGTCTACAGAGTGAGTTCCAGGACAGCCAGGGCTACACAGAGAAACCCTGTCTAAAAGAAAACAACAACAACAAAAATAGATGACACCTGATGTCAAACTCTGGCCTCAACAGACATGCACGTGTGGGTTGCACATGCATGCCTGAATATACAAGCACACATACACACACACACACACACACACACATGCTCGCATGCACACGCACACACGGAAGGGAAGCAGTCAGCTCTAGATTGCATCTGTAGCTTTATCAATTGTCCTGTGTCCAGTATTAAATTTCTGGTGTCTATCACTTCTGTGCCTTAGTTATGTAACATGCTAATGTTATAAGGAGTCAAGCAGAACAGACCAGAATGCTCTGTACCAATTTTTCTATTTTTGTGTTTAAGAAGTCCTAAAATATTTCCATGTAGGGATTAAAATACATACACAGATGGGCGAGAGCAACTAGAACACTCATCTCCCCTAAGTGGGTGAGCAAGTGCTGTCTGGCCCATGTCTCAGGGAAGGGGAGACCCCTGTGTGATCGGGATGGTGCACTTTGGTGCCAGGTCTGTGGGTACCGACTGAGTTAAAATAAATGCCCTGGGGAGGAGTAAGCTTAGCAAGTTAGAGAAGTGGTAAGGAAGCCATCCCACGGGCCTCCGCGTGGGCTAGGGGAAACAGGGAGCGCAGCCATGAGTAAAGTCATCAGGGGCCTCTACCTGCATCTGTTAACATCCCCTTCCTCCTCCCTTCCTCCCTTCTTTAAGAGAGGGTCTCTTTATGTAGCCATGGCTATCCACTACATAGACCAGGCTGGCCAGGAACCCATAGACATTGGCCTGACTGTCCGCAGAGTGCTGGAACTAAAGGTGTGCAAAATCCTGCCTGCCTTTGTTACCTTCCTCAAGTGCTTGTGTATCAGGGAGCAACCCAGATTTGTGCCCCACCCCCACCCTCTGCCTCCCCACAATAACCCAGCCCCATACAGACCACCATTCCCTTTTCATGGCCAAAGTCACTCCTTACAGTTAGAATGTGTTAACAATGTTTACATTTCAGTGGTTCCTATGTAAATCGATTTCAAAGGCTACAGCTTGACTAGACATTCTGCCAGCAAGTCCTAGGATGGCTCAGCAGGTAAAGTACAGAAACTGTAGGCTTGAGTTCATATTGCGGGAATCCATAAATAAAGCTGGAGTTTGTGTATAATCTCAGCACTCTTAGGATGAAATAGCAGGCCGATCCAAGAGAATCTTCTACAAGCTCACAAGCCTGGAGTACTTAGTACAGCAGCAAACACCCAGAGGAACAATCTTTAAAAATAGGGTGGAAGGCAAGGACCAATACCCAAAGACAAACAAGAAACAAAAGAAATATAAGAAGGAGCTGATGAAGTGGCTTCATGGTCAAAGGGACTTGTCACCAAGCCTGATGACCTGGTGCTCCATCCCAGGGACCCACATGGTGGGATTGACTCCTGAAAATTGTGACCACACACACACTCACATAGGCTACACTTCCATCAGAAACATTTTCTGCTTGTGGTTCATTTATCATTCAACTGGTAAAGTAACATTTTCTCCCACTGATATGAAATATCCTAAAATGAATTAATATATATAGAATATTTTCTCCATGGTTTTCTCAAAATGCTGTAGTTTGGTCTGCTATTTCCATTCATATTTGTTTGTGTGTATTTATTTGTTTTGTTTTGTTTTTGAAATACTCTCATGTAGCCCAGACTCATCACACCTGTTAGGTACCTAAAGCTGACCTCTGACCCCAGATTGCCATGCCTCCCCAGTGCTGGAATTATAGGCCCCTGACATCATTCCTGGTTTCTGTGGTGCTGGATATGAAGCTCAGGGCTTCCCAGGCAAGCACTTTACCAGCTGAACCATATCCCAGGCGCATCAGTGGGTGTGTGCTCGGTCTTGTAACAGAGTCTCACTGTGTAGCTCTAGCTCTGACTCTCCTGGAACTATGTAGAGCAGGCTAGCCTTGAACTCACAGAGATCCATCTACCTCCCAAATGCTGGGACTAAAGGCATACATACATACACCACTACGCCTAGCTATTCCCTTTGTTTTGTTCTAACTTGAATTTTAATTTGTATTTCCCTTAAGACAGGTTCCTGGCCACCTCTGTGTGTGTTAAGTTATTCTTAAGCATCTGTGGCGTATCTGGTCAGTTTTTTCAACACATTTCTGGTGCCTTCTTACTAAGACAGCCAAGTCCTCCTCTCCTTAGGATTCTGATTAGCACATTCTCAAAAACCTTTCAGCACCCCCTTCCCTAGAGCCTTTGCTCTCCGGCAGGTTCCCTGGAGTCTCCCATTTAGAAACCAGTGGCTCCCTTGGCCATTTTGGGTGACTCGGTTTCCTTGTCAGGCCTCTCTCCTGAGCTAGGTGTGCAAGCAGAGCCTCCTGGGCATCATCCTTCTAAGATGCTGGGACCTCCGTAGGGGCCACACCCAGGAATGGCTGCTTGGGATGCCTGGCCGTGCTCTGAGAGCCTGCCGGTTAAAGACGCCCTTCCTCTGCAGAGGAGGACCTGGCTCTTTGCTCTTGGGCCAGAGCATCATGCCAGTTGCCAGTTGTTCTAGGCTCCAGTGTGAGAGGGCACAGTTGTTTCAGTGCAGAGTTTAGCTTAATCCCTGGAGTGCCAGGCGTGCCCCCAGCCTCACCCTGCCTCAGTTCCATGCCTACTCTCGGATACCCGCCTACCCACATTCTACAGCTTCCCGCCTATTGAAATTTGCCTGTGTCCTGCGGGTGTTCCTGTCCTTTTCTTCTGCCTACTTTATCCCCTGTCTTCTCCACTTGTTGGGCACAGGCTTTTTAAACACAGGGGTGTTTGCCTGGGACGTTTCCTCTTCCTCTTATGCTGTGTGCTGACAGGGTATAAGCCGCTAGGTAGAAAAGCAGAGTCTAACAGAAGTCACAGACTCTACCTGTATTTAAAAGAAACAATGGCGTGGACCTCACATTTACAGGAGCCAGGCTTGGTACCAAATGTCTGTGATCCCCATAGTGGGGAGACAAGGGCAAAAGGCTCAGGAGTTCAAGGATAACCTGGGCTACAGAAGATCCCATGCTAAAAACAAAGGGAGACCAAAACATGTCCAAAAGTGGTTCCTTCTGGGTGGTGAGATACAAGTGACACATTCAAGTAACTGTTCCTTTTCCTTCCCTCCTCCCTTCTCTCTCTCTCTCTCTCTCTCTCTCTCTCTCTGTTTTTTGTTTTTGTTTTTGTTTGTTTTTTGAGACGGGGTTTCTCTGTGTAGCCCTGGCTGTCCTGGAACTCACTCTGTAGACCAGGCTGGCCTCGAACTCAGAAATCCACCTGCCTCTGCCTCCCAAGTGCTAGGACTAAAGGCGTGCGCCACCACGCCTGGCTCTTTCTCTTTTTTAAAAAAGAATTTTAGTGGCTGGAGAGGTGGCTTAACATTTAAGAGCACTTGTTGCTCTTGCAGAGGACCCAGGCTCAATTCCCAGTACCCACATGGTGACTCACAACTATCTGTAACTCCAGTTCCAGGGGATCTGATGTCCTCTTCTAACCCTTCAAGGCCACTTAGCTTAGTGTATGGGAGCGCATGTATGATGACAAGTGTGTGGAGGTCAGAGGACAAGTCGCAGGAGCCAGGAGCCAGGAGCCATTCTCCCACTTTCCACTATGTGGGTCTCAGGGATAGAATGCAAACCATCAGACTTAGAAACAAGCACTTTTTATTGGCTGAGCCATCTTACTGGCTCACTCTTCTCTCCCCCTCCCCCTCCCTCTCTCTCCTCCCTCCTTCCCTCCCTCCCTGTCTCTTCTCCCTCCCTCTCCCTCTCTCTCCTCCCTTCCTCCCTCTCCCTCTCCCTCTTCCCCCCCAGGGGGAGGGGGAGTTCCCTATGTAGCTAAAGCTGGCTTTTAGCAGTCCTCCTGCCTCAAGCTCTTGAGTACTATATTACAGCCCTGTACCACCTTGCCTGGCACTGTATCTGGCTGAAGGGACAGCCAGTGCTTTACCCATGAGAGGGACAAAAGTCTTTTGGATCACAGAGTGGAAGAAACTAGTTTTACTTGGCTGCAGTGAGGAAGACCCAAAGAGGAGAGGGCAAGGTGCATCCAGGAATTCAAACTGGAAGGCGTCGCGGTGGAGATCCCAAAAGATCAGAGAGTGACTAGGGCTCACCTGCGGCCAGCCAGAGTTCAGAGCCACTCAATGTGGAGGTCAAGGGCTCAGGAGGAGCCTATATGGAGTGTAGGAAGGAGCCTGGCGTGATGGAGCTGACTTCAATGGTGTGGCTGGCGAGGTGCTAAGAGTGCAGCCGGGAGCTGAGGTCCAGGAGCCTCAGAAGGACCTGAAGCTGTCTGGCCTTTGGCAGCCTGCTGTAGCAGCACCTTGGTTAGCAAGGGCTCTGGCAAAGGGCTCCGGGAGGCCAGACATCCTTCTAGAGTTTTACTGAAAAGGGAAATGAGGAAGCCAGGACGGGTTTGTTTTGTTTCTAGGATGCAAACCTTTTGTTGTTTTACAAAGTGTATGTGCATAAGTGTTGGGCCTGCATGTATACCTGTGCACCATGTGTATGCTTGCTGTCTGCAGAGCTCAGAAGAGGCCATCAGATCCCCCCAGAACTGGAGTTGTGGATGGTTATGAGCTGCCATGTGAGTGAAACTGTGTCCTCTGCAAGAACAACTGCCAAGCCATCTTTCTAGTCCTCGTTTGTTATTTTGAAATTAATATGTGTATATTAGAATAATTTATTTTATTATTTTCTATGTATGAGTAGCTCCCTGGCAAAGGGACCGATCTAGAGTCTTCTGGTGCTGGGGCCTGTGAGACAGCTTAACAGGTAAGGGCTTTGGCTGTATAGGCTTAGTAAGCAGCCAGTTCCGCTGTGCTGTGAGTCTGTGTGTGTGTGGGGGGGGGTGTGGGTGTGTGTGTGTGTGTGGGGGGTGGTGTGTGTTGTGTGTGTGTGGGTGTGTGGGTGTTGTGTGTTGTGTGTGTGTGTGTGTGTGGTGTGTGTGTGTGTGTGTGTGTGTGTGTGTGTGTGTGTGGTGGTGGTGGCAGTGGTGGTGCTTGGTTGTTTGTTTGAAAGTGGGTCTCAGTATGAAGCCCTGGCTGTCACTGAACTCAGAACTCGGCCTGCCACCTTCTTCTGACGGCTAAGATTAAAGGCATGTGCCACCAAGCCCAGATGATACCAGTTCTTCTTTGGGAATTCACATAAAGGTATGAGAGAAACAAGTCCAATAACCACAACAACAATATTAAAGAAATAATTTGAAAACATGAATAGGGTGTGGCTCTGTAGTAGGGCACTTGCCTAAAATCCCCTAGAGAGAGGCTGGGGGCATGGCTCCAGCTTAGTTCCACCCCTAACACTGGGTGCTAAGATGGAGCCTAAGTGTGGCAGAAGCACTAGAGCTCATCTGCAAACACCGTCCTGTGAGCAGGGTTCTGGATCAGGGTTTAGAACTGCTGTCAAGGCTAGGCTTGTCTCAACTCTGACTTGCTGTGCCCCTCCCTGCCACACCCAGAACCACAGTGGGACTAGGAAACGCCCTTGACCTCTTCAGGGAACCACCAAGAGCTTAAAAAAAAAAAAGTCCTTTGTGGTGCCTCCTGCCCCAAAGCTGAAAGCAGAAGGAAGTCTGATTGCTTCCTTAAGAGAAAGGGATTTCCTGGGTAAGTGGCTTTCCCATTGGAGTCTCTGCTGGCCCAGTTTGCTGATCTCCTTGCTGCACCTGCCCCAGAGACTGGCAGCCTCCAGCTCACACCTGGATAACCACTGAAAGACTGATGCCGGAGCCGGTGTAAGCTCACAGGCACTGTCCTCCCAGGCAGCCATCGGTGTCAGGCGAGGGGAAGCTACTCAAATGCCACTCTAAAAAGCAAAACAAAAACAAGAAGAAATTCAACAAGAAAATCAGCCCAAGGGCGGAGTTCTTGCCAGCATACACAGCACCAGGTTCCATTCCCAATACTCCATAAACCAGGTGTGGTGGCACACAAGTATGTAATCCCAGGATTCGGGAGGAGGAATTAGGAGGATCAGAAGTTCAAAGTCATCCTCAGCTTCATAGTAAATTTATGGCATAGTAAATTCATGTGAGACCTTGTCTCAAAAAAGAAAGAAAGAGAGAGAGAGAGAGAGAGAGAGAGAGAGAGAGAGAGAGAGAGAGAGAGAGAAGAGGAAAAAAACTGGAGAGGGGGGCAGTGTTGGTTTAGCTATAGCTGTCGATATGTCAGCAGGAAGTGGCAGTGCAGGACATCCTTTATTATTGCAGGTCACACTGATGCTGGCTGGACAGCAGTGTCCTGGGGGTTATAATTATGGCAGCCCCTTTTGCTGTTTTGCTGTTTTCAAAAGCCTTAATTCCTGACATTGTTGCCCCTACCTCACAAGAGCTGGGATTCTCATTATGTACGATCATAGCTGGTTTATTATAACTCCTATATATACCTAGGAAGATGGGCTTCCTCCATCCCTGGCAGCAGCTGGGGTTGCAGTTTCTGGGGGGCCCTGGGTGTTGGGATTCCACAACCCTCCATAACAGCCACAATTATAGCTCTCAGCTTGTGGTGAAAGGGACCCTTGGCCCTACTACCCTGGCCGCTCTCTGCGATGTCCCGTTCCCTTCTCTGGTTCATTGCAGACTTCTCGCTTTCAGCCTTTGCTCTCCACCCTCCAGGGACTCCTTCAGTCCGTTTTCTTCCTGCTCTGGCTGCTCCTTGCCGCGTGCTTCAGGTTCCTCTTACTGCCACAGCTTCTATCATAGTCACTGCCTGCCTGAAGCACCTTCTGCCCACACTGCTGCTTCCAGAGGCTCAGTGCACTGCCAGCCTCTGTTGTCACCACCACTGCTTCTGTCTCACCACATCTGTCTTGGTACTATGTAAAGCAGACAGGAAATGACCAGTGGGGTAGCCTGAGCCACCACACCTACCTGCTAATAAAGAGCCCAAGTTGGCTGGTGATATAGAGCTGGTAGAGTGTCTTCCTCGAGTGCCCAAGGCCCTGGGATCAGTCACCAGCACTGCTTAAACTGAGTGTGGCAGAACAGTTCTTTCATTTCAGCACTTTAAAGGTAGGTGCTGAAGGATGAGCAAGCACTTTGTATCAAATTTCAGGCCAGCCTGGGCTACAGAAAACCCTGTCTCAAAAACAAAACAAAATAAAAAACAAAAAACAAAACAGAAAAATGAACTAATAAATAAAAGAAGTAAAAATAAATAAATAAAAGAAGGAAAACTGCCAGTTGTGGTGGCTAACACTTTTAATCTCAGGACTTGGAGGGAGAGGCAGGAGGATCATGAAACCAGCCTGAGCTACAGTGTTGATTCCCTACCAAAACAAAAACAAACAAAAAAGGCTGGTTACGGTGCTGTATGCTTTTAATCCCAACACTCAAGAGGCAGAGACAAGTGAATCTCTAAGTTCAAGGCCAGCATGGTCTACATAGTAAATTCCAGGACAGTTAGGGCTACATAGACTCCATCTCAAAGGAAAAAAAAAAAAAAAAAAGCCTGGGCTCAAGAGACAGCTTATCAGTTAAAAGCGTTTATTGCTCTTCCAGAGGATGCGTTCCGAGCACCCACAGAATCGCTCACAGCCATATGTAACTCAAGCTCTAGGGGATCTGATGCTTCTTCTGACCTGTGTGGCCACCAGGCACACACATACACAATGCAAACAAACACTTATACACATAAAAAAAAAAAACAAGTCAAATTAAAAAAGGCAAAACAGCTAAATATCCACAAAGACTCCTACCTCTGAATGCACAGAAAGCTTTAATCACAACAGTTCTAACTGACGAAATCCAAATGTCCAGCAGCCGGCCTAGGCTCCAGCAAACCATAGGGTCTCTGGCCCGTGGAGCCAGCCAGCTGCCCTACCAAATCCACCCACTTTACTAATAGTGGACTTCAATTTTTGTCACAAATATCCATGTGGCCCAAAAGCCTCTAACATTTATTATAGAAAAGTCTCTCAACTTGCCAGTGGGAGAAATCAACACATTGTCAAACGCTCGCCATGTAAGGAGGTGAGTGTGCGCAGCATGAGTGACTATCACAAGCAGCAGCAGAGCAGGCTATGCGGCACATGCCTGTAATCCCAGCACCGGGATGGAACGGGAGGCATTCCGAGCCAGCAATGGCAACAGACTCTCTGTGTGTAGATGTGTGCACATGCACGTGCCTGCACTAGCGTCTTTCCTTTGGAACCACCATCCACCTTGTTTTCTGAGACAGGATCTCTCACTGGGTTGGTTCTCATCAAGTTAAGTTAGTTTGGTGGCCAGCAAGCTCTAGGGATTCCAGTTTCTGCTTTCCAGCACTGCGATTACAAGCATACAGCACTAGGCTTTTTTTTTTTTTTTAATTCATATTCTAAGATTGAACTCAGGTCTTTATGCTTACAGTGCAAGCATTTTACTAACTAATCCATCTTCCCAGCTCCAGACCCTTTCTAAAAAATGTAAAACCAGCCAGGCATGGCAGTGAGTACCACTGGTCCCAGTGGAGGCAGGCAGATCTACATAGCAAGTTCCAGGGTAGCCAGGACTACATGGCGACCCTGTCTAAAAAAATAAAAACAAAAATTAATTAATTTTTTAAAAAAGTGTAAAAGCCAAGGTCTGGAAGGATGGCTCAGCCATTAAGAGCACTTGCTGGTCATTCGGAG
This sequence comes from Mus pahari, assembly GCF_900095145.1. NCBI lineage: Eukaryota > Metazoa > Chordata > Mammalia > Rodentia > Muridae > Mus > Mus pahari. Next base: position 29,293,261 of record NC_034612.1, read on the forward strand.
GAATATTTGGTTGCCAGCATCCCCTTTTGGCAGCTAACAACCTGCAGCTCTGGGGCATTTGAGACCTTTGCAGGCAGACACACACACACACACACACACACACACACACACGCACGCATTCATCATCCACTTCAACAGACACACACAAACACACTTTTAGAAGAGAGTGAAAGCCAGCCAGCCAGCTGCCTGTGGCATATGGTAGTAATCTCTGCTTGGGAGGATAAGGCAGGAGGATTGTGGCAAACTGGAGGTCAGTCTGGGCTATGTCGTGAATTCTAGGCCACAGTGAGACAGTTAAAAGAGGAAAAACCGGGCTGGTGAGATGGCTCAGTGGGTAAGAGCACCCGACTGCTCTTCCAAAGGTCCAGAGTTCAAATCCCAGAAACCACATGGTGGCTAACAACCATCCGTAACAAGATCTGACGCCCTCTTCGGGTGTGTCTGAAGACAGCTACAATGTACTTACATATAATAAATAAATTAAAAAAAAAAAAAAAAAGAAAAATCCAAGCGGGGGGTGGTGGCACACGCCTTTAACTCCAGCATCGCAGAGGCAGGCTGATCTCTGCGAGTTCAACGCCAGTCTGGTCTACTGGAGAGTTTTAGGGCAGTCAAGGTTACAGAGTAAAACTCTGCCTATAAACAAAACAAATGCAATTCAAGTTTTGGCAAAACTGCGCAAGTGAGAGAGGGCCTGGAGGGTGGAGTCCCCATGAGAAAAGCTCTGGCTTCCAGCCCGCAGGGCAGGGCAGGGCAGGGCAGGGCAGGGCAGGGCGTCGGAGGTTTCCTGCAAACGCTACGCGGGGACAACAGAGAAGGGGATGTGCTTGGGAGCCCAGGAGTCGGCTCTTCGGGGCCCACTGAAGCCCTGCCTGGAACTCAGCGCGGGCGAGCGCCTCCGCACACAATCCTAATTCTAAGGCCACCGGAGAGGAGCAGCCTCCCTCGGCGCGGCCCCTCAAGTCCCAGCGCGCCCGCCCCGCCCCCTGACGCCACACGTCCCGCCCTTTCCCCGCCCCCCCCGCGGGCCGCGGCGGGTCAGCGGCCTCTCCATTGGCTTGGAGCTTCAGCAAACGCGCACGGGATTGACGGACGTTCGCGTCGCTCCCGCCTCCGATCCCGGCGCGGCGCGCGATTGGCTGTAGATGTGGGGAGCCTTCGGTCCCCGGCCTGGGCGGCGCGGACGAGGCCTGAGGCGGCGGCGCGAGGCAGGTGAGCTGCGGCCAGCGGGCTGGGGAGGGTGGGGGACGAGTGGGCGGGGGGCGCTGCGGACGCGCCTCGGGCACTGGGGACTGTCTCAGGGCGGGCCGGGGTGTCGGCTGCAGGGACGGCCCCGAGTGGGAACCGCCAACTGGCCACGACGCGCGTGACGCCCTTCGCGTTGCCAGGCCGCGCGCCCCGGCGCCCCGAGTCCAGTTGTCCCGTGTGCCCGGGCACTCTGGTCCCCCCCTCGTCCCGGACCCATGCGTGTTGGGTTCCGGGGTCTCCTGCCACCCGTCGAGGAGCACCCACGCAGACGCCATCCCGGGGGCGCTCCCTCCCGGGGCGCAGGTGTTGTAGGTGCGGCGATGGGCGCGGGCCGGGTAGCGAGTCCCTGGCCTGTACACCCTGCCACCAGCTTGTTATCCCTGGTTCGTTGCCTTCGTCCCCAGCCCGGCACGCGGGACGGTACCGAAGCTGGCCCGCTGGAGCTTTTTTGGATGCAGCCTGGGGGCGGGGGGGGGGGCCGATGCCGTCAAGCCGGGCGAACTTTGCTGCTCCCCGCTGTGTAGTGTGAAGTGCAGTCCTGTGCTGCGCGCTTCGCGCCTCCTGGACCAAATACTAATTAGATTTTACGGTCCGGTCTATTGCACCGGTGTCGAATTTTAACCTGATTGTTCATACATTTTAGATCCCTCCTAAGTTCTTTTCTTTTTTCTTTTTGCGTCCCAAACTCATGTTCTTTTTCTGTCCTTTGTTTCAGGAGACAGGGTCTCATTACGTACTTGACTGTCTCTGTCTCGGCTGTGTAGACCAGGCTGGTCTCGCAAAGATCCGGACTGCCTCTGCTTCCTAAGTGCTGGGGTAAAAGGGATGTGTGCAACTAAGCTGGCATCTTGAGACAGGCCCGCCTAGAACTTACCATATAGTAGAAGATGACCTTGAGTTCCTAATCGTCTTGCCTCCACGTACCTCGGATTAGATGACAGGTGTGCACAGCCCTGTGGTACAGGTTCTTTTGCAGTAACTTCTGGTTCTTCTCTCTTTTGGTTTCCTCCGTCAGGTCAGTCTTGAACTCTTTGGTTTTTCGAGACAGGGTTTCTCTACACAGCCCTGGTGATCCTGGAACTCACAGAGATCTACCTGCCTCTTGTCTCCCAAGTGCTGGGATTAAAGGCGTGTGCCACCACCGCCTGGCTCAGGCCTGCACTTTTATAATATGCAGGCTGTGGAGAACTCTCCCCAGGCTGTGGGCTCTATGCATGAGCCTTTGCTCTTGTCACCTGAGGGACTGATAGGATTCTTCTGCCTCACCTTTCTGGTCTTTTGTGTTTTGTTTGGGGCAGGGCTTTGGTAGCTCCAGCAGGCTCTTAGTTGAAATCCAGATTCTTGTGCTTCCAGCTCCCCATCGCTGGGATCACAGGTGTGTGATACCATGCCCTCATTTGAGAGTTGGGCCAGAGATTGGAAGAGATACTTTTTATTTCCCGAAGGTTGGCAGCCTCAGTTTATTTATTTACCCTTTGTTTTTCCTGGGAGAGAGCAGAAAGGGGCTGAATGTGAAAGCCGGCTGGTGTGTGTGTGTGTGTGTGTGTGTGTGTGTGTGTGTGTGTGTGCATTTGATGAAATGCACTTTGACTCCCCTTTTAACAGTATACTTTGTTATGCAACTATCGCCATTATCTCATTCCATGGCTTTTTACCACCTAAAGGTAAAGCCAGAACCCTCCACACAGTCCCTCCCGTTTTCCCCCTCCCTGTCCATTAGCTTCTGCTTACAGCCTGTGTGTGTGCCTGCTCTAGTTATCTCATTTAAGGCTCATCCGTGCTGTGTAGCATGTGTCCCTCCCTGTTCTATTACTTTCTGTGGCTGAATTGTTTCCCACTGTATGGACCTATATAAGAAATACTTCCTATCACATTTTATTTACATGTGAATGTTTGCTGAGGTCAGGAGAACAATTTACTGGAGACACTTGTCTCCTTCACCTATATAAGTCCTGGGGGACTAAACTCAGGTCATCAAGTGTGGTAGCAGTCACACTGAACCTCCTCGAAGGCCTTATTAAATCCTGTTTATCCACATCAGTGGATTATTTAGTGCTGCTGGGAACATGGGAACAAGTTTGTGTTTGAACACCTGTTTTCGTGTGTGTGTGTGTGTGTGTGTGTGTGTGTGTGTGTGTGAGAGAGAGAGAGAGAGAGAGAGAGAGAGAGAGAGAGATTGAGATTGTGGAGGCCCGAGGTTGATGTTGGGTACCTATACCTATCTCAACCATTCTCTATCTTTGTTTTTATCTTTTGTTTGGTTTTGTTTTGTTTTTTGTTTTCTTCAAAACAGGGTCTCACTTTGTAGCTCCAGCTGTCCTGGATCTGTAGACCAGGCTGGTCCCTGAACCCAAAGATTCTACTGCCTAAACCTTCCAAATGCTGGGATTAAAGGCGTGCAGTACCTGCTTCCTTAATTTTTAAAACAGTGTCTCTCACTGGAACTTAATTTTTTTTTTTTAAGTGTTTTTGAGACAGGGTTTCTCTGTGTAACCCTGGCTGTCCTGGAACTCAATCTGGAACTCAATCTCACCAGGCTGGCCTCAAACTCAGAAATCTGCCTGCCTCTGCCTCCCAAATGCTGGAATTAAAGGCATGCACCACCACTGCCCGGCAATGTTTGTATTTCTAACTCTTTACTGGCTAGGCCTTGGCTCCAGCCCCTGAACACCTGTTTTTAATTCTTGGAGTATAGACCTAGGAGTAGAATTGCTGGCTCACATGGTAATTCTATGTTTAACTCTGTGCGGAGCATCCAGTCTGCTTTTGTTTTACACTCCCACCCACAATGTGGGAGCCGGCCCACTTTGTCCATATCTTTCCTAATGCTTATTTTCCTTCCGTCCACCCACCCCACCTCAGTGAAGTATATCTTTGACTTTGGTCTGCATTCCCCAGATGACACAGGGATGTGTGTGAATTTTTGTTTTAGGTCCTCATTGGCTGTCTGTATGTCTTTGGAAAGATGCCTGTTCTGCCCTGTCCTAGTCCATGTGCACATGTGCGTGTGTGTGGACCAAGCTGGCTTGGAACACAAGGTCTGCTTGCCTCGTCCTCTCAATGCTGGGATTAAAAGTGTGACCCATCATGCTTAGCCTTTCCCTGTCTTTTAATTAGGTTGTCTTGATGATTTGTGAAAGTTGTTTATACATTCCAGATACACATACCTGACTTGCAAATACCACCCCACCTCTGACTCCATCTCTCTTTGAGGTAGCATCTCACCATAATCTCAGACTGATTTCCAAGTCATGGTCCTTCTGCCTCAGCCTCCTGGGTGCTCTTATGACTGGTGTTTGCTATCATGCTTTGCTTATTCACCTTTGACTCCTCCCCTCGTTATTATTTGTGTGTGATATGAATAGGCATGTGTGTGTAGTCAGAGGCCAGTTTGGTGGATTCGGTTCTCTTTCACTTGCCGTTGGTCCTGGGGAGGGCTCTGGGCATCAGGCTTATGTTGCAAGTGCTTTAACCATTGAGCCATTTGCCAGCGGTGGTCATCTTTTTCATAGTGTTTGTTGTGCTGTTGTTTATTTGTTTGAGGCAGGGTGTCATTGTATAGCCTCAGCTGACCTGGAACTCACTCTGTAGACCAGGCTGCCTCAAGCTTAAGAGACTTATCTGCCCGTGCCTCTTGGGCATTTTTAAAGCTTGAAGTAATAAAGTTCTGTTTTCTTTAGGTGGGTGTATTGCAAACCCAAGGTCACGAAGAATTGTCTTTTTGTGTTCTCTGTAAAAGTTTGTTAGGTTTTTGGGGTTCTAGTTAGGTTTTTGATCTGTTGTGAGTTCATTGTGGGCTATGATGTCTGAGAGTCTGACTTAATTCTTCCCACAGAAGCTCAACCATCTAGCAGCACTTGCAGAAAGAGACTTTCTTCCCTTGTCAGTTGGCCTCAGAAGGAAGGTTAACCTTTGACCCTGTATACTTTCTGTTGGAGTATGTCTGCCTGTATGCCAGGGCTGTATTGGCCTGCAGTGGATTTCTCAGCTCAGCTCATTTTTCCAGACTTATCTGTTCTCTGGAACCTTCTGCAGTTCTGTGTATATGAGGAATGGCTTTTCCGGGCTTTGCAGAAATGGTCCTGGGATATTGACAGGGGTCACAGTACATCTATATATCCCTTGGGCAGCATTGCTTGGCAGGATAGTGAGTCTTTCTGTTCTTGGACTTTTTTTTTTTTTTTTTTTACATTTCCTTGTGGCATTCAGTGCCCAGTTCTGCCCTTGGGAGGTTAAATTGATTCCCAAGGCCTTTTCTTGCCTGTACTGTTGGAAGGAATTTTGTATTCCACTTAACCTTGTTTGTTGCTAGCATGTGGAAGCACAGCTAGCTTTGTGTCGTTGTGCACCCTGCCACTTTGCTGAATTTGTTAGCTTTAGGCTATCCTGTCTATGAAATCCTGTCAGCTGTGTCTGTGTGTGGCTGTGCCTTACTGTTAGTTACTGTCTTTCCAGTCTGTACACGTTTGCTCCCCTTGTCTTGAGTAGTTGCTCTGGCTTGAACTTCAGGACACTGTGAGATCCACTGCTGCCTTGTCCTGTTCCTTCATGCACTTGGGAACATTAAGTCTTTTTGCCTTCAGGTGTGATGCTGCCTGTGTGCTGCATTCAGGAAGTTCCCTCCCAGACTGACCTGGCTCGGGATGAACTTGTGCCCCTCCTGCCTCTACAGGATGACACCACCGCCCCTGGTTTATACAGTGCAGGGATGCAACCCAGTGCCTGTGTATGAGAAGTGTGCATTCTACCCCCTGAACCACACCCATATACTATGATATTTTGGCAAGGTGGGGCTAGCTTTGAACCTTTGTTTTTGTTTTTTGTTTTTGTTTTGTTTTTTGAGACAGGGTTTCTCTGTATAGCCCTGGCTGTCCTGGAACTCACTCTGTAGACCAGGCTGGCCTCGAACTCAGAAATCTGCCTGCCTCTGCTTCCCGAGTGCTGGGACTAAAGGTGTGCGCCACCATGCCCGGCGCTTTGAACCTTTGGAGTTTTATCTTTAAAGAGCTGAGAATACAGATGTGAACCACTACACTTGGCTATTGACTATTGTGTTATACATGAAGGGGCGTGGGGACTCTCTATACCTACTACCTTGCTCATGTGGTCTCACTTGAGGGCATCTCCAACAGACTTCATGTCTGACCTCCTCCAGACTCCTAGTTTCCTTACACCCTCACTTCCACATGTTAAATGGGTGTCACTAGTTCTTGAGTCTTTGGAGTTCTTCAATGAAAACTAGGCACTTTTGCTGTTCCAAAAGCTTCGTTTCTTTTGGCTCTTTTTTCCTGTTCCATGCTTATTTGCCTTTCCAGGAAATCTGATGCCTGTGTTCAACACCTAATTTGTTCTGCGTGTGGGTGCATGTGCCATACACAACATCTATTTGGAGAGTGGAGCTTGCCCGAGTCAGTTCTCTCCTTGCACCTGCGTCCCAGAGATCCAACTCAGGTCACTAGGCTTTGTGACAAGTACCTTTGCCTACTGAGCTATCTTGCTGGCCCTGTGCTCATCTGTCACAGGGGACATGCTGACTGGAGCTTACTGGGTGACCTGTTTTCAACGACCTGTTTAATTGGAGTGTGCTTCACCCTCTGGGTTTGTGAGTCCATTGCTTTCCCAAGTACTCTGCTCCTTTTGGGGGGTCACATCCCATAAACCAGGCCACTCTGCATTAGCTCCCAGTAAACAATGGCACCAATTTAAAAAGTCAGTCTCAGGAGCTTGCCCTCCCTTAAAGGTTTCAAGTAAGGAAAGAGAGCCTCAGGACTGGCAGGGTGCCTCCCAGGGCACTGATCCCTCCCTCAGGCTGCTGCTCCTGAGTGCCTGGAGAAGGGAGTGCCTTGTGCTCAAGGGGATACCGGCTGAAGGGTTGCCATGCCACCTTCTTGATTGAAAACATGTTCTTGTTTTCTCCTCCCTACTGCCCAAAGTCGGAATGCACTGCCATTCTGGACCTCCTACCCCACTAGATTTTCCGATGGCGAATCTGAGAATGCTAGCTCTGCATCTGAAACCGGTCCCTTCCCAGGTGACAGATGAGCAGCTCTCACTGAGGTGCTGGTCTCTGATGGGCTCTGCCCATCAAGCAGTACAGTCTTCAATGATCAGGCAAGTGCTCCCCAGCTTTTGAAGGTGTGGGTCATAGATTTTAGCGTGGAAACACAATCTCTGTGACCTTTGCAGAATTAAAGTGCAAGTCACAGACAGGTGGTATGAAAGGGTTTCCTGGACCGGTGGTTCCCCAGCAGAGGAGAGGATTCCCTCAGGGCAGGTGTGGTTTTAGAGTGCCTCTGCTTGCCTGCCCTGCCGCTGCCGCTGCTATGTTCTTTTTTTTTTTTTAGTGTTGGGCCCTCACACACGCTTACCCGCTTAGTCCTCACACATGCTTACCCGCTTAGTCCTCACACATGCTTACCCGCTTAGCCCTCACACATGCTTACCCGCTTAG
>NC_034612.1:29301992-29306638 GCF_900095145.1 Mus pahari
CCTCACACATGCTTACCCGCTTAGCCCTCACACATGCTTACCCGCTTAGCCCTCACACATACTTACCCGCTTAGCCCTCACACATGCTTACCTGCTTAGTCCTCACACATGCTTACCCACTTAGCCCTCACACATGCTTACCTGCTTAGCCCTCACACATGCTTACCCGCTTAGCCCTCACACATGCTTACCCGCTTAGTCCTCACACACGCTTACCCGCTTAGCCCTGTCACTGAGCTGTATGCCCTGGATGCGGTCTTTTTTACTTTATTATTATTTTTGAAATCCCTTTTGGGATGAGGTCTTACTAAGTTGCTGGGGCTGGCTAAGTATTCTGTAGAACAGGCAGACCTACTTGAGATTGTCCTGTCTTAGCCTTTCATGTAGATGGGGTTACAGTCCTGTCCCACCATACCAGGTTTTAGTACTGTTGTTTTTACTTATCTGTTGTTAGTGGTTTTCTGAGATAGGGTCTTCTTGTATAACCCTGTCTGGGCCAGAACTGTCTGTGTAGACCAAGCTGACCTGAAACTCAGAGGCACTTGCCTCTGCCTTCTAGGGTTGGGATTATAGGTGTACACCACCATGCCTGGCTTTCATTTGTGTTTTTGTTGTTTTGATTGTTTTGAAGTAGAGTCTGACTTTATAACCCAGGCTGGCCTCTAATTCTCTGTTCCTACCTCAGCCTTCCTAAAGCTTAGTTACAAGTATGCCCTATCAAACCTGGTCTAAGGTAAGTGCTGTGTGTGTGTGTGTGTGTGTGTGTGTGTGTGTGTGAGAGAGAGAGAGAGAGAGAGAGAGAGAGAGAGAGAGAGAGAGAGAGAGAGAGATTTTTTTCCCAATAAATACGGCAGAATTACTTATTTTGGAGGCAGGGAGGACCTTGTTATGTAGCCACGCTGGCTTGAAGCTTGCAGTCCTCTTATATCAGGCTCTGTAGTTGTGCTCTAGGCCTAGCAAAAACTTGGTTTTTGCAAGAGGTTGCTCTGTGACATTCACAGCCATAGTGCACTTTCATAGCATACAAAATCCCCTGGGTTTCATCTCCAGCATTGCAAAACCAAAGAAACAACAATTTCAAGTGTTTTTCTTGACAGTGAACATAGTCATTGAGCCTGCTAGGTAGCACGTAGCTGATGTGGAGAACTAAGTCCTAGGTGATGGTGAATCAGTAAGGTAGAGGTGGAACATAAATGCACATAATGATGTGTGTGCTATGTCTGTGCATGGCTGTGCTGTTCTGGTTCTTGTAAAAGGTCCTATAGGTAGGGATCAAGTGAAGCATCTATCTGGAAGGGCTAGGGGAGCACCCACTACCAGTTATGGTGTGATGGGGTTTCAGGGCACCACTGAGGGATGAGGCCTGTAACGGATGGTGCTTCCTATGAAGCTAGCTGGCATCCTGTTCTCCCTAACCCCTTGAATTGGAGTGGGGTGCACTGTCAGACCTGAGTCTTCAGGGTTTGATCTCAAATGGTAGAGAAAGTGGTTTTAAATCATGCTGTGGTCCTCTTCTGGGGTAGGTCATCATGATTTCTGGCCAAATCTGTGGTACGGCTTGCTCAATGTAGTTTACTGACGGTACCAGGAGGTGCCAGCTCCAGTGTACTGGCTAGTTTTGTGTCAACTTGACACAGCTGGAGTTATCACAGAGAAAGGAGCTTCAGTTGGGGAAATGCCTCCATGAGATCCAGCTGTAAGGCATTTTCTCAGTTAGTGATCAAGAGGGGGAGGGTCCTTTGTGGGTGGTGCCATACTGGGCTGGTGGTCTTGGGATCTGTAAGAAAGCAAGCTGAGTGAGCCAGGGGAAGCAAGCCAGTAAGTAACATCCCTCCATGGCTTCTGCATCAGCTCCTGCTTCCTGCCCTGCTTGAGTTCCAGTCCTGATTTCCAGTATGGAAGTGTAAGCTGAATAAACCCTTTCCTCCCCAACTTGATTCTTGGTCATGATGTTTGTGCAGAAATAGAAACCCTGACTAAGACACCCAGTTACAGCATCTTCTACCTTCCCAGAGTCAGAAGGAGGTGCTGCCATCACTCTTCAGGTTTGCCTTTCAGGGTGTCTCTGCACCAAGGGTTCTGTTATTTTTTTCACTTAGAGTTTCATCACCATGGGTACAGATCAGATCTCTTGTGTGGCCAACATCCTCAGACCCAACCCAGACAGCTGTCCCTTGCCGTGGCTCTCAGTAGGGACCAGTAGAAAGATTGTGCTTGGTTTATTTGAGAGCTGCAGTTCTGTCTTAGGTGTGTGTGTTGTTTGCATGAAGCTACCTTTTTTTTTTTTTAAAGATTTATTTATTTATTCTATGTAAGTACACTGTAGCTGTCTTCAGACCCTCCAGAAGAGGGAGTCAGATCTTGTTACGGATGGTTGTGAGCCACCATGTGGTTGCTGGGATTTGAACTCCGGACCTTCGAAAGAGCAGTCGGGTGCTCTTACCCACTGAGCCATCTCACCAGCCCATGAAGCTACATTTAATGTATTCTTGAAATTTTCCTGATGTGTTTTCTGTTTTGCTGTGAAGAAAGTACATAATTCTAGGTGACAGAGACAGAGATTGGGTGATTTAGGTGATAGGGTGGAAGGACCGAAGTTCATTCTCGATGAAAGCATTCACAGGCAAGACCTGGGCTTTACATTTTCATTCTCAGTGTATGTGGATCTTGCAAGGGGAATGGTGGTGATGAGAAATCATTGTGCTGAAGGATCCTGCTGAGGCATGCCTGCTTAGAAAACATTTCCGGGGCTAGTGGTGTGGAGCGGTTGTGGTGGAGTTTTACCTAGCACGTGGAAGGCCCTCCTGTGGACAACTTGGGCGGCGGAGCGCCTGTGTCTGCTTTGTCTGGAGCCCTGGCTCTCCACCTTCGGGTCTCTGTGCGCCAGTGTGCTAGGCTGGTGCTCTGGAGCCTACGCTCAGCTCCTGTCTTTGCCCTAGCACAAGCTGACTTTAAGCAAATCCTTGTTTTAGAGACGGGGCCCCTGTGAGGAGTATGGCCTGAACAAGGTTCCTTTCAGTGGTAACACTGGTTTAGGCAGCTAGACAGGCTGGAGGAGTGACAGGACCTCTGGTGGCCAGCAGGTTCTTTTCAGGGTTTGCTGATGCTGTTGAAAACAGTTGCATTTCTTCACTTATGGTTTTATTACCCTTCAACCTATTGTTGCTGATCATTTCCAGTCAGTCCCATAGGCTGAGACCCCACAGAACAACCTCTTCAGGGTGCGGCCAGGAGGCAGACTCTGGTCAGCAGATGAGAGGGGGCCTTGGGAATGGAACAGTGTGAAGATGCTAAGCCTGGTTTTGGACACCAGGAGGAGCAGCAGATTACGTTTGGCCTGTAGGTGGTGACGTGAGTATGTGAGGGGCCAGGTGTGTCTGCGCCATCCATGATGATCATGGACTTTAGTCTTCTGTTCGAGACAGGGCTGAGTTAATCTTCCAACTCTGAGACTGTTAGCCTAGGAGGAAACAGATCTTAAATTTATTTTTAATCTTCACATTAGACACCCAGAGGGAAGGATGGAGAGAGAGACAGAGACAGAGACAGACAGAGAGAGACAGACAGAGAGAGATAGAGTGTGTGTTTGTGTGTGTGTGTGTGTGTGTGTGTGTGTGTGTGTGTGAGAACGAACGCACACACACACAGTTCTTGGTTCTGCCTGTTGTCACTTGGGTTCCAGATATTTGAACTCAGATTGTTAGGCTTGACTCCAAGCACCTTGGCCTGCTGAGCCATCTTAGCAGCATCCTCCCCAATAGCTGTGAGCCTGAATCATTCTTTGTTTTTACCCACTGCATAGTTTGTATTCCTACAGAGTGATTGCAGCTGACATTGCAGTGTGTGCCTGTCAGTCTCTCTCTGCCTTATGTGTACTTACCCATTCTGTCCTCTCTGATTTGACTTTATGAGATCATCATATTCTCTTTATCTAGCTCAGGCAACCTTGAATTCAGTCTGCCTCAGCTTCCTGTATAGCATTGACTGCAGGTGTGTGCCAAAGAGTAAAATAAATCTTAATGGTAACTGTTGTCCTGTAATTCAGATCTGCAGTGAGCTTGAGAAGGAGTGGGCTGTTCTCCTGTTTGCACTACTATTCTTTGGAAGTGTGCGTGCATGCACGTGCTCGTGTGTGGACCTATGAGTGTAGTCATGTTTTCTGGGCTCTGTGGTGATTGGCTGGATCATCAGTAGAGCACTGGACTGAGTTTGGGCCTAAGACAGATGGTTCAGGATTCTGTGTCCTCACGTAGCAGTATTGGGAAACAGGGAGAGTGGTGATCTGCACACACAGTGTTTAGTAGGCTTCTCTGGAGAATGTTATTCCAGAACTTTCTAGATTCAAGAAGCATCAAGTTTAATGGAGGGGAGGGTTCAAGGTCTGTTGTGGCTTAATGTCATCAGTAATTGCTTCCTCCCTGTCCAGACCTGGCTGCCTGGACTCAGCATGTGTTCACACTGGTGTTTTATGTAGCATCACCTTTGCATTTCAGTTCATCAAACACTTTTCAGCCCAGCACCCTCAGCTGCAGGTCTCCTGCCCACTTCTGCGGACCTGCAAGCCTTTGACAGGGCTGCCCTGGGCCTGACTGCCAGCTGCAGGTCTCCTGCCCACTTGTGAGGACCTGCAAGCCTTTGACAGGGCT
>NC_034612.1:29307003-29309599 GCF_900095145.1 Mus pahari
GTCTCCTGCCCACTTCTGTGGACCTGCAAGCCTTTGACAGGGCTGCCCCGGGCCTGACTGCCAGCTGCAGGTCTCCTGCCCACTTCTGCGGACCTGCAAGCCTTTGACAGGGCTGCCCCGGGCCTGACTGCCAGCTGCAGTCTCCTGCCCACTTGTGAGGACCTGCAAGCCTTTGACAGGGCTGCCCCAGGCCTGACTGCCAGCTGCAGGTCTCCTGCCCACTTCTGCGGACCTGCAAGCCTTTGACAGGGCTGCCCCGGGCCTGACTGCCTTTGCTCCCCCTGCAGATTTATGCTCAAAGGAGGTTAGGTTCTCCTTAGATGATGGCACGGTTGTCCCACTGACTGTGAGAACTGGGATGAACCGTGCAGTGGCCAGGTTGTATAGTGGATGTGCGGGCTTCTCTGTCCTGGAGCTTTGCATGGCTCCATGGGTGAGAACATGCCAAGGTATTTCTTCTCATAGGAATGCATACATAGCTTCTTACATGTCCCTGCTCCCCAGCGTTGGGAATCGAGTCTTGGCTGTGTGAGACTTTGTTGTCCCACATAGGCAGTATGAGTGGTGTGACGGGGCCAAGTCTCTCTCTGCTATTACCCCCAGTGGTCCCTCTGCCTTCCAATCCTTATCAGGGCTTGCAGGCGTTAGCTGTTGGATCTTGGCATTGTCCTAGGGGTTGAGCCAGGTCAAAAATGCACCATCCACTAGAGTGTTTACATTAGAGAAAGCTTGATAGATATCAGTACTGTCTTTGGGCTCAGACTTGATCATGCCAGATAGTGCATTTGGGGAGTGAAAGGTAGGAAGTTGGCTTTTGATGTTAAGAAAATAATGGGATGAAAAGAAGTAGTAGAACACCTGTAGTGAAGAAATAAGAATGGGTGTGTACTGATGCTGTCCCTCAGCACAGAATGTTCCGGTAACCTGGTCGGAATCCATTATTAAGTTCTGCCAGGGTGGGGCCCTATTGTGCTGGGGGTGGGGGAGCAGTGTGCTTGAGGCCTTGGAGGACAGCCAGGAGATTGGAGGCAGTGAGGTGTCAGGTTCTGTGCTTGGACCTTCTCCTCTAGGTCTGTTCAGGAGTCGCTCATATGCAAAGAGGGGGATGGAGCCGCTAAGCAGGTATCAGGAATTACGTGGGTTCAGCAGTTATCTGTTGAAGGTTGTCCACATGTCCCCTCACCTACCAGGAGTGTGGCTGGAAGGTTGAAGTGTTTTCTCACGGGTGTGTCATGAAGTCCTTAGACCTGCTGGGTGTGACGCAAGTGCCTTCTGCCCTAGCTGCTGGCAGGATTGATTGAGCTGAGTTAGAAGTCAGCCTGGAAGACATGGTGATACTTCATTTCTCAAGGACCAAAAGAGACTCAGTACTGCAGTAAACAGCAGTAGCAGCAGTGTGGCATTACAGCCCAGGCTGGCCTGGGATTTCCAGTCCTTCCTCCTGTGTCTCCCAGATGTTGGGGTGATTGATAAGCCGTGTGTCACCATAGAGATACCATACAGATATGGTGGCTTTTATGAGTGTTTCCTTTTTAAGGAACGATTTGGGCTATTTTAAGTAAAGTAGTGTTAGGATTGGAGCGATGCATGGTTCAGTGGGTGAGAATACTTCCTGCTTTTGCAGAGGACCCAGGTTTCATTTTCCAACACCCACAGCCATCTGTAAGTACAGTTCCAGGGGATACAACACCCCCTTCTGGCTTCTGTGAGAACCAGTCATGTACATGGCACACATACGTATATGTAGGCAAAACACTCATGCACATAAAGAACGTAAATCCTTAAACAAAAGGCAAAATGATATAATGAAAGTGCTTTCAGCCCTGAAATGGTGGCACATTCCTTTTATCCCAGCACTCTGAGTTTGAGGTCAGCCTGGTCTACATGGGACAGATAGGGCTACGTAAAGAGAAACCCTTGTCTTGAGAAAAAACAAAACAAAAAACATAAGCAAAACTTTCTTTTTTTTTAAAATCTATTTATTTATTTTATGTATATAAGTACACTGTAGCTGTACTTATATACACTGTAGCTGGTTGTAAGCCATCATGTGGTTGCTGGGATTTGAACTCAGGACCTTTGGAAGAGTAGTCAGTGCTCTTAACCACTGAGCCATCTCTCCAGCCCTAAGCAAAACTTTCGATGTGACTTCAAAGTGCCATTTGTGTGCAACACATTGTTCAGGATTTTGTTATTTTCCATTTTATTTTCTCCTATTAATTTGATATTAACTGTTTTATTTGAAATAAGATTGCCCTCTGTAGTTCAGCAGGCTTCACGTTGGCAGTGTTCCTCTTTGCCTGCTGAGCTCTGGTAGTAACCCACCGTGCCTGGCTTCCTCAGTTGTTCGTTTGGTGGTTTGGGTTTTGTGTCTCTCCTTTTAGAGGGGTGGTGGGGTTGTCTTACTCTGTAGATCAGGCTGGCCTGGACCTCACAGCACGCAGCCTACCTCAGAGTGTCAGGGTTGCAGCTGGCAGCCACCACCGCCTTCCGCCTTTCCAGTGGGTCATGAGTCACGTTACTGTGAGGGATTGCTTTGTTTTGTTGTTTCTCTCTCTCTCTCTCTCTCTCTCTCTCTCTCTCTCTCTCTCTCTCT
>NC_034612.1:29309642-29313676 GCF_900095145.1 Mus pahari
CTCTCTCTCTTTGGTTTTTCAAGACAGGGTTTCTCTGTAGCCCTGGCTGTCCTGGAACTCACTCTGTAGACCAGGCTGGCCCTGAACTCAGAAATCCACCTGCCTCTGCCTTCCAAGTGCTGAGATTAAAGGCGTGTGCCACCACGCCTGGCTTATTTTGTTTTTCAGTTCTGGGGTGGAACATAGTAGTGTACAGTCTGAAGCACAGCCTTACTGAGTTGCATCCCATCTTTGTGAGGACTTGAATGCATTCCATGTAGACTGATAGCTTGGGGAGAGATAGAAAAGTCTTCACCTCCTTATTCCTCTTCCTCGCTTTGCTGCTGTGTTTTCCTCTTTGGTTTGAGATAAGTGTGCAAACCTCAGCTTTGCAGCAAAGCATTGCAGTGCTGCTCTCTGATCATGGGATAAGAGTGAGTCCTTTTACTTAATGCCATTCCTTATGCCAGAAGAGAGCTTGTGACACCTTCAAGAAATGGAAAGGCACAGGCCCAAAGGAACCCCAGCACTTAGGAAGCAGAGACAAGGAACCTGTGTGATCTGTGAGTTTGAGCCCATTCTGGTCTACATAGTGAGTTCCAGGAGTA
This sequence comes from Mus pahari, assembly GCF_900095145.1. Classification (NCBI taxonomy): domain Eukaryota; kingdom Metazoa; phylum Chordata; class Mammalia; order Rodentia; family Muridae; genus Mus; species Mus pahari. The sequence continues at coordinate 29,310,230 of NC_034612.1, forward strand.
TGTAAGAGGCTTCAAAATCAATCGAGCAAACAAATAAATAAATAAGAGAGGGAAAGGGAGAAGGGAAGGAAGAAAACCGTTTTAGCTTGGTGTGGTGGCTCACACCTTTAATTCTAGCACTTTGGAAGCAGGGACAGGCAGGTCCCCGTGACTTTAAGGCCAGCTTGGTCTAGGACAGCAGGGCTGCCCAGAGAAATGCTGCTTCCAAGTATCACCTCCCCCACACCAAAAAAAGCTTCTCGGAGTCACTCAAGTTTTTCTTAGACAGCGCCCAATTTATATAAGCCTTACCAAGATTTCTCTTGTTACTTTTTATTTTTAGTGAGGGTCTTGCTATGTAGACCATGCTGGCTTCAAACTCAAGATGATTCTTCTGCTCCAGCCTCTCTGGTGTTGGGATTATTATCATGCCTGGCTTGCTTGGTATCTTTCGGGTTTGCTTGGGGGTGGGGGGGCTAGTATATGACTGTGCGTGTACAAGCATGGAGGTCAGAGGAAAATGTCCAGTGTTGTCCTTCCTTCCACTTCGGTAGTGTGCACCAGACTGGCTGACTCATGCACTTCTAACCTCCCATCTCACCATCGGAAACTGGGATTACAGATGAACTTCTGTGTCTGGCTTTACATGGGTTCTGGGACCCAACCCTGGTGGGCAAGCTTGTGTGGCCAGAGCTTCATTTTTATGTGCACATTTGGAGGGAACATATGAAAGAACCTTTGACTTGGGAGTAAGAAAAACTGTCTTTTGTTATAATCAAAATGGACTGCCAGCCCAGTCCTGAAGTTCTGTTAACCCTTTAACGCCTGGTCCTCTTCTGTTTTTTTCTGCAGCATGGTCTGAGACGGTGAACATGGACTTTTCTAGGCTGCACTCATATACCCCACCCCAGTGTGTGCCGGAGAACACTGGCTACACTTACGCACTCAGGTGAGTGAGTGCTCTGGTGGAGTTGCAGCACCACACGGCCTCAGGGCACACAGCTATGTGTCGATGTGACAGTCACACAGCATTGAGCTCTCCTCAGCTTTTAAATGATCACAGAGACCGTGAGTGGCTTCTATAGCTGTAGACTTCTGAGTCACCTCTTCCAGTGACTCAGGTGTTAGTCACTTTAAGTGACTCACTGTTGTAGGCTCTACCCTGTGGCCATGATTGGGAGCAAGCTGGTTAGTATGGCCAGTGTTTTGTCACTTGCTTTAATAGTTTGAGCATCCACCAGAGGCCCTGAGCTAGGGGCTGTCTTTGGAAGGCGCATGCTCCAGACAGGATGTCTGGGTCCTTTGAGTCAGCAGCTGCTTGCTGTTCTGTTCTTTCCAGTTTGCCTCCTCCAAGCTGTCCTGTATGCTAAGGAGAATCAGTTGTACTACTAAGTTAGGGCATGCCTGACAGGTCAGAAAATTGGGTGCCTAGCAAGATGTGGGAGACCCGTGAGAAAGATGTGCTGAGTCGTTGTCCAAAGGCTCCCCCTATACAGGTGAATCCACAAGAAAACCTAGATGAAATCGGAAAATATTTAAAGATAAATCTGTGTGTTTGCGTGCATATGTGTGCACATGTGTGTGGGCATGTGTGTGAGTGTGCAGTATGTGTATGTGGAGGCTAGAGATGGACAAGTGGGTATCTTTGTTCTTACTATTTATTTATTTATTTATTGGTTTTTCAAGACAGGGTTTCTCTGTGTAGCCCTGGCTGTCCTGGAACTCACTCTGTAGACCAGGCTGGCCTTGAACTCAGAAATCCACCTGCCTCTGCCTCCCAAGTGCTGGGATTAAAGGCGTGCGCCACCACACCCGTGTTCTTACCTTTTTTTAGTCATGCAAGATCTCACTGAATTCAGAGTTCACCATGTTTGGTTGTTCAGTCTAGCTAGCCGGTTTGTTCCTGGGATCTCCACTTCCTGAGCACTGGGATTATGGACAGGCTGCCGTGCCTTTGACGACATGTGGAGAACACTTTTCTCCTGAACCGGCCCCAGGAGGATGCTTTTATAGACAGCAGTGCTCAGCTGTGAGTGTGACTACTCTGTTTTCCATTTCCATCCTCAGTCAAGTAGCACTTGCTAGGCTCAGCCTTAGGTTTTCAGACAGGTTGTCCCCACATAGCCAGAGCCCATGTTGGCCTCACTCAAACTCCCAATGATGTTTTAGCCTGGAGCCTGTAGTATGTCAGAAGTAAATGAGTGGCCAGCACAGGTGACTTCTCTGAGCCTGTCTGGGGACATAGAAACAGTTATTCTTGATGACTTATTTTTAGCCTTTATGACCTATTTTAAGTACAGTGCTGAAGAATCCATGTGGCCTGCAGTGAGGTTTGCAGTATTTGCTCAATTAGGCTTGTGGGGCTTGTGGTGGCACCGTGTTAGGTATGTAGACTAGAGTCCAACTGAGGATTTTAATCCGTAGAGATGTGCTTAAAGTACATAGGACTGAGTAGGCCAGACCTGGCTAGGGATACTGAGGTGGGTGGGTGGCCAGTGAGAGGCTTTAGTCTTCCCAACCTTAGTTGGCTCTTCGGGGTGGGTAGGATTGACAGTCAGGAGAGACATGACTGGAGTTCTGAGCCAGTTACCAGGAGGTAGCAGCTGGGCCCTAAAAGTAAGTGAGCATGCCTTAGGCCATGAACAGCAGGGGCCAGGCATGAGGGCAGGGTTGGGACAGTGGAGCTGGACTGGCAGAGATACTGGGAAGACCCAGCAGGAGACAGCCTAGGCACAGCTGTGGCACAGGGTTCTGTGGGTACAGCTCCAGGCTCTGCTCCCCAGCCGGATGCTCAGTGTAGAGGAGGCAGAGCAGCTGCAGCCTGCTTTCCTCCAGGAACACCTGCTGACCCAGTCCAGCGCTGGTCCAGCAGCCTTCAGATCTCAGTTCTCAGCCACTCACTCCATGGGTTTAATTAAAATGTCTTCCTCTCAGAAAATGCCATGCACCATCAGATTTTGTACCAGCTCCATTTTTCAGTGACCTTGGCTCTCTCTTGCCTCCACTGGTTTACTCTGAGTACTAATCAGAATATCAGTTTTGATGGAATGTGGTGACACAGGTCTTTAACCTAAGCACCCAAGAGGCACAGGCAGGTGGAGCTCTGAGGCCAGCCTGGCCTATAGAGAGTTCCAGGGTAATTCAGACCCTATCTCAAATAGATAGATAGATAGATAGATAGATAGATAGATAGATAGATAGATAGATAGATAGATAGATAGATAGGTTCCCAGACTCTTCTTGTGTTTATAGTGAGTTTTTTCAGAAGAGGATCCTCACTTTGTGTGTGTGTTGAGGCCAGATATCAATCTCAGGAGTCATCTACCGTTTTTTTTTTTTTGTTGTTGCTTTGTTTTGTTTTGTTTTGTTTTTCGAGACAGGATTTCTCTGTGTAGCCCTGGCTGTCCTGGAACTCACTCTGTAGACCAGGCTGGCCTTGAACTCAGAAATCCGCCTGCCTCTGCCTCC
>NC_034612.1:29314611-29348171 GCF_900095145.1 Mus pahari
AGGAAGGAAGGAAGGAAGGAAGGAAGGAAGGAAGGAAGGAAGGAAGGAAGGAAGGGAGGGAGGGTGTGTATCAGCTTCCCTCTTTGAAGAACTCTGTCTGCGTATGTGTGTGTGTGTCTGTGACTGCAGCTGCCACTCAATAGAGCAGAGACAGTAGGTTGGAGACTCGCCTGGGCTACCAATGGACTCCACAGGCTTAATGGGTTAAATCACATATTACCACCAAGTCCAATGAACTGACTCCTATCCCTGGGAAACAAATGACAGGAAGAAAGAATTGTTGCTCAAAAGCTGTCCTCTGACCTGCACATACAAATCATGCCAGCTCCCCCCCCTCCCCCCCCGCTCAATGTAAAATTTAATTTTTTTCTAAAAACTAAGTTCTTGGAGAGTGGGTCTATAAGAGCTGTTACTTTTCTCAGGATAGTCTTTGAGATTTATAACTGGGGTCTGTATCTTCATCTGCCACTTTGTTCTCCTCGTCCTGCATGGAACCCGTAAACACAGCTACTAAAAATGCTTCAGGACTTAAGGGTTTATGCTGCCTTGAGTGGGGTGCAGGGTCCCTCCTGCATCTGGCTCTGGGTGTCCTTGTCTATGGAAACCATGCTTAGGGGTGATAGGTTATAACCTGGACAACCTGGGTAGCTGGTGACACACTAAACTACAGTCCCTACAGACCTGGGCTACGGCAGATACACAGCAGAGACCTGGGAGCTGCCAAGGCCAGTTCTTCCTTGGCAGGTCAGTAGGGTAGCTGGTCCCCTCTTTCTTCCCTTTCCTTTTGTATCTCTGTCCCAGACACTGCCACGCTATCAAGATTTCAAATTGTTCATTGCCTAGCACCCAGAGAAAGTGTGAGAACCTTCTAGATATTTTCTGAGCTTATGTGTTATGTAGAGACTTATGTGAGTTTCTTTGTAGCACAGTGTGTCAACCTTCTCATCAGTGGAGAAGTACGGGACAGAAGCCTTTGAGGAAGGTGTAATTGGACTCACAGTTTTGCGGGTCTCAGGCTGTGGTCCTTGGCTGTTGATTCTGGACCATGGGATGTGTGATGGAGCTGAGTTGCTTACCTCATTGATGAACCAGGACAGAGAACATGGAAATAACTGGAGACCAAGCATAACTTTGCAAGGCACAGTCTCAGTGACTACTTCTTCCAGTCAGGCCCTACCTATTGTTTCCAGAATGCTTCCAATCGGTTCCTGCAGCTATAGAGGAAGCATTTACCCACATGCCCTGTGGCGTCATGTCATAGCCAGCCTGTAGTAAGCAGTGGAACAGTTTCTGTTTTCTCTTAGCCTTCCGTGTGGAAGGCCTCTCTCTCTCTCCTCTTACTGGACTTCTCTTCTGGTCCTTTGCATACAGAATAGCAGCAGTCTGTGCTCTTCCTACCATACCACAGGATTAAACACTCCCTGAGCTGTGAGGATCTCTGAGCCAGCAGCTAGAATCTGAGGGTGAATGTGTGTTGAGGAACGGGAGCCTCAGTCACTGTTCTGTTGCTGTGAAGAGACACCGTGACCAGAGCAACTCTTTTTTTTTTTTTTTTTTAAAGATTTATTTATTTATTATATGTAAGTACACTGCAGCTGTCCTCAGACACTCCAGAAGAGGGAGTCAGATCTTGTTACGGATGGTTGTGAGCCACCATGTGGTTGCTGGGATTTGAACTCAGGACCTTCAGAAGAGCAGTCGGGTGCTCTTACCCGCTGAGCCATCTCACCAGCCCCAGAGCAACTCTTAAAAACAAAACGTAATCAGAGACTTGTTGACAGTTTCAGGGGATTCTTCCATCAGCAAAGCCATTCCTCCTAATCCTTCTCAAATAGTTCTACTCCGTGGTGACTAAGCATTGTATATGAGTCTATGCAAGCCATTCTTATTCAAACTATCACAGTTCTGGTCTGTATCTGCAAGATTAATTCTGATATAAAATATAATCTTTGTAAACTAAAGCCATAATTGTATACAGTACTTTGCTAGAAGGAAGTTGTCTGATTTCAGGGTTCACTGAAACTAGCTAGCTAGTGTTCTCATTGGACACATGCTGTCAACTCCTATCTCATCCTGACTTGGCCTTTAAGCTGGTGTACCAGAGTGTCCTAAAGTCCATGCCTGTTGAAGCCACTGACTAGTGGTGCTTACTTACCAGGCTGGCTTGGTATTCCATCTGTAAGCTCTTACATCACCCAGACCCTTGAGGCTACAGGGCCCTTGTGTTAGCAGGATATGAGGCTGGAAAGCCACTAACCTCATGGCTGCTAGAGTTGCCCATAAAGGAGAGTTCCCCAAGGTGTCTGCTGTCCCCTCGCCTACTTTGTTCTCATGGGGTGTCCAACCGACAGCACTCTGCCTCTTCCCCTCTTCTCCCTAGCTGCCTCATGCTTATCGGTCGTCACCCTCATCACTGCAGCTTCTTCTCCAGCAGTACTAGGTTCCTTGTGTCTTGATGAAGATGGGTGCTGCTGATGGGGGTAGCATAGTCTTAACCCAAGGGTACCTATGTGGGCAGCCAGCTGGCTTCAGGCCTAAACAAACTGGGTACCACTCAGAGTGAAGATGCATTCTATCCACTGCACTAAGCTGACAGCTTCGAGGGAGGCATTGGAAGTAATGGGATTTTCCATGGCTCAGAGGAGTTTTATCTTAATCTAGCTTCAGTTTATGAAATGTGGGCTCTAGGGCTTTCCATTTTCTCCTCAAGAACATACTACTGAATTCACTTTTAGTCTCTGGAGTGTCACTCTTGTTAGTTGCTCCACTGGGCCTGGTGTCTGCTTATAAGGGTGCTCTGATTTTATCATGCTACACCGACACCATTCCCATTCTAACAGTCTTGGCCCGCCTCAAAAAACTGTTCTCAGCTAAAGTTCCAGGCCTGCCAGTCTGGGTCTGCAGGTGAAGGCGGTTGGCAAAGGCTCCTGCACAGCTGCTTACCTGACTGATACCTGACCTTGCAGTGCAGTGATGCTATAACTAAGGACTGTTGTGACTCCTTGCCTGGCCACCAGTGCTTCCTCTAGCCATGTCTTCTTCCAGTTCTAGTTATTCTTCGGATGCTCTGGATTTTGAAACTGAGCACAGGTTGGAACCCGTATTTGACTCTCCAAGGATGTCCCGCCGCAGCTTGCGCCTGGTCACAACAGCTTCATACAGCAGTGGGGACAGCCAGGCTATTGACTCGCACATCAGCACCAGCAGGGCCACACCCGCCAAGGGGAGAGAAACCAGGTGAGCATTATGTGGCTTGTCTTCACAGCTGTCATCCCCCCTGGCTTTTCAGATTGTCAAGTCAAGCTCCTCCCCTGGAATTGTTTGTGCACACATGTGCAGATCTGCCCTATGAACTGACTGAATTTGTTCTGGAGTGCTCCAAGTATTTGCTGTCTACCTGCATAGTGGTGATGTGTGTGAGATGGCAATATAGATGCACTTCTCATGCTCATAGTCATCCTGGCATGAGCTGAGCTTCAGTGGCCTACCAAATGGAGAGGAGTGGAGCCTTGCTGGGCCTGTGCTGCTCATCTGTCATAGCCAACTCAAGCCTGTCTGTGACATGTGGAAGCTGGGTACCTATGCAAGTACAGTTGGATGCCCAGTACATTTTGTCTCTCTTCCTTTCATGCCTTGTTTTCACTGTAGCTGATGGCAAAAGTTCTCACCATCTGTACCTTTTTGAGACTGAATAGAAGTGGCACTCCTTAGTTTATTTTGCTCATGTGAAAATTTCATTACCTTGGAGATTGCTGGCACTTTGTTCACACTACCTGGGGCCCTGTGGGTAGTCTGCCCCAGCCTGAGACCTGCAGGCTGTAAGGTAAAATGTCAGGCTGTGGAGTTGTAGTAGCTGACTCCCAAGCACAGCTTGCTGTCAGGCCACCCAGAGGTGTGGAGGTGTCCCGAGCTACAGTCCCTCAGACAAGAGACCAGGGCAGTGACTGGTATATATTAGTACTGCCTTCATCACACCAGTTTCCTGGAGGAGGTGGCTTGGGTGCCTTTGTCCTGTGTGTACCTACTCAAGTCACTTGATGCAAGATACTTAGAGGACATTTGGATTTTGTTTGTAGTTTGTTTGTTTGAGGCAGAGTCTTTCCATAACCAGGGCTGGCCAGAACTCACAGAGATCTGGTTACCTCTGTCTCCTGATGGCTGGGATTAAAGACAAGTGCCACCACATGTAGCTATCATTTGCTTCTGGGCTGCTCTGTTGTGTGATGAGAGTAGCCTTCGCCTTTGCTGTGCCTGCTGATGCAGAGAGTGGTAGGGCTGTTGGTGTGTTTGCTGTTACTTGATCAGAAAAGGAGGTGGTGGGCTTAATGTATGAGCTCCAGCATTTGTTTAACTCCTAAGTCATTTTTTATTTTCAGGTTATTTCAAATTTGAGCCAATGTGGGGTTGTCAGGCCCAGAATAGTCTGAAATTATTTTGTGTTTATAGTTTAAGAACAAGTTCTTAGTCGTTTTGTAGAATGACTCTAGCTTTAAAAAATTCATTTTTTAGATTAATGAATGTTTAGATTGTACCAGACACAGCATAAGAAAATGACTCATTCTAAAAAGTTGTGTATGTTTCCTGGCACAAATTTTATGTTAGTAAAAATCTAATGATTCTGTATTTTCTAAGCAAAGTCTAAAAATGTGTTTCTTCTTTGTAGGACAGTCAAACAGAGAAGAAGTGCAAGCAAGCCAGCTTTTAGTATCAACCACCTGTCAGGGAAGGGCTTGTCCTCAAGCACAAGCCATGACAGCTCTTGCAGCCTGCGGAGTGCCACGGTGCTGCGGCACCCTGTGCTAGATGAGTCCCTGATTCGTGAGCAGACCAAAGTGGACCACTTCTGGGGTTAGTCACTAGAGACACAGACATCCTCATCCCCAGTGTGGCTGTGTCTGCACTTGTTCTGGGAGGGAGCCCAGTGAGGTCAGGGTCTCCAGGGGGATGTGGATTCTGCCTTCATCTGCTGCCTCAGTGGCTTAGGTGAGTTGGTAGTACTGCTCTCTGAAGCGTGGCTGATTAAGTAAGCAGACAGCAGTCTTACAGCCATTCTTAATATGGCACACTTAAATTTGTTATAAAATCCTGGTATGTTCTAGAAAACACTAGGCAGCTAGACAGTGAAGATACGTTTGAGTCATTAGGAAATACTTAGTATAAGTTGGTCATGGCTGTGTATTTCTATAATCCAAACACCCCCGATATGGAGACAGGAGAATCAGAAGTTCAAGCCAGTCCTAAGCTACATAGTGAGTTCAAGGCCAGCCTGAGCCCCAGAAAACCCTTTCTCAAAAAACAAAGGACTTGCTGTAAAGCGATCAATGTTGGAAGGCAAGAGGCTATGCCCAAGCTCAGATAAAGAGCCATCTGAACCCTCAAGGTGACCTGTGCCATGTTACCAAACACATGTGCACACAGACACAGCTCCTCCGCTGAGCTACAGAACTGCCTGCTAAGTCCAGCTTATGCTCTCGTTGCTCTACTGGGGGATTTGGAAGAGCCAGCTTAGTTCTACAAGTCCTGAGCGCTTCACTTCGGGGTGCTTCTGCTTTGCTCAATCAGGGAGCCTGTGTTGGGCCCAGGGCAATACATGCTGTAAGCCAAAAGCCCAGAAGCATTGGACAGTGGTGCACACCTATAATCCCAGCTCTCAGGAGGCAGAGACAGGAATTGCTCTTTGAGTTCAAAGCCATCTGGTCTACAGAGTGAGTTCCAGGACAGCTAGGGCTACACAGAGAAACCCTGTCTCAGAAAACTAAGGAAAAAAAAAAAAAAAAACCTAGAGTTTCCATAAAGCTAGCTAGATCTTTCCCCTTGTCTGTCCTTGTGGGCCAGAATGCACTGGAGTGCACGGCTCTCCATGCCACTGCCTTTGGGTGACAGGAGTACAGAGCATCTTGGAAATAGACCGCAACAGTGCCACAACATAGCACTGGCCTATCACCGGGTACAGTTGTGGTGGGGTTGGTTGTATTTCACAGTGTAATGTGTGGGTGTGTATGTTTCAGGTCTCGATGATGATGGTGACCTTAAAGGTAATTACTTTGGTATTTTGTACACTTTTTAAACTAGAAGCCATTGCTACGTAATCTGTAGATAGTGATCAACAGCTTTCATTACCCTTTTGAAAACCTCAGGTGGAAATAAAGCTGCCACTCAGGGAAATGGTGAACTGGCAGCAGAGGTGGCGAGCAGCAATGGATACACCTGCCGTGACTGTAGGATGCTCTCAGCACGCACTGACGCACTCACAGCCCACTCTGCCATCCACGGGGCCACCTCCAGGGTTTACTCCAGAGATAGGACTCTCAAACCACGTAAGTCTTCTGCTTCTGTAGTTAGTAAAAGGGTCAGCCCAGCTCATTCTTTTCTTGTAAATCTGACTATGGGCCAAGGATGTGGCTCACAGTATAGTGTCTGCCTAGCACGTGCCAAGCTCTGCATTCCATCCTCAGCACAAGCCTTGGTGTCTTGAACTGTTTGTCTTACAGAGTTGAACTCGGTATTCTCATAGCATTAAACAGGCTCACATTAACTCTGTCCTACTTGTCGCTTCCCAGTTTGTGGTACTGTGGTTAGGTTTTTGTGCCCTGAAGTAGTTCAGATTTGGTACATTTGGACTTGACATGAACAAAAGAAAGTTCCTACTTCTGTGGCTTCTTACTCGGGTGCTTCTCTGTGTCACCCAGTACAGCCCAGATACTCAAGTAGCTATAGCACCAGAAGTCGATGCTGCTGAGAGTGAGAGCTCTGGTGTGATGCTATGAGACAGGTGCTCTGGGAGGGCAACTTGGAGCCTGGCATCTGGGTGGTGGCATCAGACCATTGGACATGAGAGGTGGGTGCCAGCGTCTTGACTTTTCTACCTGGTACAGAGGTTATCACAAAGTGGCTGAGCAGGCAGATTGATTTGTACTGCCTGAACTTTCTCCTAAACATTGATAGACCTTTCTGTGTTCCAGGCGTGTTGCTGGGCCTTCCCCACCCATGAGTGTCACAGGAAGACCAGGAGCAGCACTGAGAATTTAGTCCTTATTGCTCATGTCTAGTTTCTTCTGTTACTACAGGCCTGTTCTTGTGTTCAAGGCTTTGTCAGCACTTTAACATTAATGTCACAAAGGAGAATCATAGAAAGGGAAGAGACAGGTGACTGGACCGAGTGACACTGCTTTTCCTCCTTATATATGTGAGTGTGAGAGCCACCATGAACTTGGTGCCTCCCTCTGACCTTGCATCACTGAGCTCTCACTGAGTCAGGGCTCATCTCAGATGGTCCCAACAGCTTCCTTTGCACAGCTGAACACAGCTGACAAGGCAGGGGTCAGGCCAAACAGGTATCCCCATCACCACACTGCCCTGGAGTTGTGCTGTGCTGTCCCAGTCAGTGGCAGGCAGTGCTGGTGTATGCTTCTTAGTTCAGCCCTCCAGCAGCTTCTGCTTCTACTTAGCAAGACGTTTCGTAACAGAAAGACCACTGTGCGGCCCACAGTGCAGCCTGTACACTGAGCTGTGCAGCTTTAAGAGTTTGCATGCTAATGGGGATGATTTTGGTGCCTGTGCTGTGTGTGCTGTTTCAGGATACTCTCCTTCTCGGGCTGGAGAGCGGGTAAGAGCACTGACTGCTCTTCTGTAGGTCCTGAGATCAAATCCCAACAACCACATGGTGGCTCACAACCACCCGTAACAAGGCCTGACGCCCTCTTCTGGTGTGTCTGAAGACAGCTACAGTGTGCTTGGATATAATAATAAATAAATCTTTAAAATAATATATTCTTCTAGCTGCCTTTGATAAAGGCTGGCCTGCCTTGCTCTCCCTGCAGCAGATAAGGGTTCCTTCCCTTCTTTTACTTTTTGGTCCTGGGGATTGAGCCCAAGGCCTTGTACATGCCAAACACATGCTCTGCCACATGGTTCCAGCCTTGGCACCCTCCTGTCCTTGCCAACTCAACATTTTTTTCTTGCTCACATCTTGGCAATGTGGTGAGTGTCTGATTATCTAGGAGACCACCAAGCATGTCTCCAGCATCCCTCCAGCCTGGGAGGGCATGTGCACAGGTGGACGTGGGATCCTCTTGACCTTGGGCTAACTGCCTGGCTTTGTGATTTTGCAGTACAGCATTCAGACTGGAAAATAGCTCTTTCACTATTCTTTTGGGGTGGAGGGGGAACAAAGATTAATCATAATTATATTTATTATTACTTTACATGTATAGGTGTTTTGCCTGCATATGTGTTTGTGCACCATGTGTGTGCAGTGCCCTGCAGAGGTCAAAAAAGGTTGAATCTCCTGGGACTGGAATTATGGGTAGCCATGAGCTGATCTGGGTCCTCTGGAAGGGCTCCTTCCTGCTGAGCTGTTTCTCCAGCACTCTTTGAAATTTTATAGTTGTAGTATTTTCTTTCAAATCACACCACTCAGACTCAGTGACTCATGATGGCCTTCTACTCAAGTTTTGAACATACTGAGCATATCTGGCCTTGGGAGAAAGTGGAAGAAGTACTTCATGGTCCATGGGTCTCCGAAGCCCTTCAGATGCCAAAGGGATGGACAGCAACCACTGTTCCCAATGTGCTCCATACTCTGGGAAGAAGCCATTTTCCAAGAACAGGGGTTTTGTTTTGTTTTGTTTTTTGTTTTGTTTTTGTTTTTGTTTTTTTTATTTTGAGACAGGCTTTCTGTATAATCCTGGCTGTCCTGGAACTCACTCTGTAGACCGGGCTGGCCTCAAACTCAGAAATTCACCTGCCTCTGCCTCCCGAGTGCTGGGATTAAAGGCGTGCACCACCACTGCCCATCAACCGAGATCAGTTTTGCAGACATGGTTTACAGCATTTCCCTCCACATGCTAGGTTCACAGAAAGCCTTCTGGAGGCCAGCGTGGTCTACAGAGTGACGACAGGAACCAGGGAGCCGTCAGTGTGTGCCTCCGGGGCTCAGCGTCATCACTGGGTGGGACTGGAAGTGCTCAGCTGCTGTGCCTGAGACCTCAGTTATAGAGAGGCCACCACAGCGCTTCCTCTTCGTCTCCAGCTGGCTCACTGCTGGATGTTCTCAGGCGGTCTCTTCCCCAAGTGTCCAGTTTTAAAATGCTTTGCAACTTGGCTTTTCTTAAAAGTTTGGCCATCTGGTTCGTTGGGTAAACAAGTCTATGGGAAGAAATGACGCGTGTTCCTGGTTTCCCACTAGGCGGTGTGTCCTTTTACCTGGATAGGACTCTGTGGCTGGCCAAGTACACCTCCTCATCCTTTGCATCATTTATGGTTCAACTTTTTCAAGTGGTTTTAATGAAGCTCAATTTTGAATCTGAAACGTACAAATTGAAAGGCTATGAATCCAGAGCTTATGAATCACAGAGCTATGAGACAAAGAGCCATGAGTCAGAAGGTATTTAAATATTTTTTTCTCCCTTCTTTCAAGGTGGAGAAAGCCCTGCTTCTTCTGAGGCTCTTCTGCATCTTCTGTGGGCTCCATGCTGCTCTCTCAGCTGTTTTCTGTGGCTCTTCTTCTTATAGGAGCTTGCCAAGTGTTGATGTGGCCTGTGTACAGTTCAGCTTCCTGAAAATGGGTCATGATTTAGGCTTTAGAATTTTTTTATTGTATGCATAAGTACTCATGGAGATCAGAAGACAACTCTGTGAAGTTGTTTCTCTCCTTCAGATTCTAATGGCTTTAAGTTTTTAAAAAAGTAGGGATCGGAGCTAGAGGGCTGGCTCAGCAGTTAAGAACACTTGTTGCTCCTGTGGAGAACCTGAGTTTGGGTCCCACACCCACATTGGAGGTGTATACCCACCTGTAATTCCAGTATCAGGATCTGAGACCCTCTTCTGGCCTTTGGGTGTATCTGCATGAATGTACACATAATTAAAAACATAGTTAAAAATGAAGAAAGTTAATGAACTCAACTTTGACTTTTGCTTATTAATGTTAAGCAAAACCAGTTCATTTGCATGCCATTTAGAATCCCACTTGAGAAAACTTTTAGGTAGGCCTGTCTTCCCCTGTGATTACTAATACGTATTAACAGCTTGCAGCTTTCTGGTTTTCCTGGTGCCTGTGCTCACTGGTGGTGAGAGCCATTAGCATCTCTGACACTCCTGAGGCATGGTCTCTGGTCACACTGGCTTTATAGGGCATCTGGCCCTCAAGCTGACTGTGAGCTTCCTAAAAGCCCCTTTTGCATGTGTTGCAGCCCATCTCGGTCACTGTGGGAGGATGACTGCCGGAGAACTTTCCAGAGTGGATGGGGAGTCCCTGTGTGAGTACAGCTTCCTCTTCCAAGATGGTGTTGGTCTTGGAGGACTCCAGTCCCATTGTAATAGTGGGCCTCCAGCCATGCAGAATGAACAGCCCACCCTAGCTGATGGCTTCACTGGCATGGCTGGTCTGGCTGCCACCAGCTCTCAGTACTGGAAGTGAGTCATCCCCAGACTGTCTGCTGTGATTTAGGGGGATCGTTTCCTAGGTTTTCGAACATTCTGTGCAGTATTCTGATTGAGGTTTGCATATTAACCTGTCACTCCACTCCTTGTCACCACACCACAGGTGATGACTGTAAGGGGAAGAAGCACCTTGAGATACACACAGCCACCCACTCTCAACTGGCCGAGCCACACAGGGTGGCCGGGGCCGCGGGGCGCCTCTGCGTCTATACAGGTCATATCTTGTACCTTGTTCTAGTTGTTCTTGTTGAAAGCGCTGCTGTGTTTGGTTTATTTACACTGCCAGTGTCAGAAAGCACTATAGAAGGTGACAGTAAAAGAACAGCTGCGGGGCTGGAGAGATGGCTCAGCAGTGAAGAGCACTGACTGTTCTTCCAGAGGTTCTGAGTTCAATTCCCAGCACCACGTGGTGGCTCACAACCATCTGCAATGGGATCTGGTGTCCTCTTCTGGTGTGTCTTAAGGCAGTGAGTATAGTCATGTACATAAAATAAATTTAAAGCAAAACCAAAACCCAACAGCTGTGGTTTAGAATACAGAGAACCAGCTGGTCATGTTGGCATAAGCCTGGATTCCAGCACTCTAGGGGCCAAGGACTTTATGCACTCAAGGCCAGCATAGGCTATGCAGTGAGACCCTATCTCAACAGCAGTAGTAGAAAAAATATACAGAATCCCTTTGGAGCACTTTGTGAATTTATTTAGTATGGGTTCACTGATACTTATATTGGCAAATGCTCTTTTAAAAGAAAATTAATTAATATATTTAAGTACAATGTAGCTGTCTTCAGACACATCAGAAGAAGGCATCAGATTCCATTAGAGATGGGTGTGAGCCACCACGTGGTTGCTGGGAATTGAACTCAGGACCTCTGGAAGAGCAGTCAGTGCTCTTAACCGCTGAACCATCTCGCCAGCTCTGGCAAGTGCTCTTATAGTGACTTCCCAGCCCTAGGAAATACCCATAGAGTGTGTTTTCCAGCCCTGCCCATAACTATAACAGATGCTACTTGGGAACAACTCTAAGTCAACATTTTTTGGTTTGGTTTGGTTTGGTTTTGGTTTTGGTTTTGTAAAGATTTTTTTTTTTTTTTAGTTATTTATTTTATGTATGTGAGCACACTGTTGCTGTCTTCAGACACCAGAAGAGAGCATCAGATCCCATTACAGATGGTTGTGAACCATCGTGTGGTTGCTAGGACTTGAACTCAGGAAGAGCAGTCAGTGCTCTTAACCGCTAAGCCCTCTGTCCAGACAATTTAAAACATTTTTAATCATTTTAAAACCACACCCCTTATTATCTGTTGTGTTGAAATAGTTTAACGGTTATGGGGGTTAAAATGTAGATATTAAGTGACAGCCAGCAGCCAGCTATGGTAGCCACACACATTTAATACCAACACTTGGGAGGCAGAGGCAGGTGGATAGTTCTAAGTGTAAGGCCAGCATGGTCTACAGAGTAAGTTCCAGGACAGCCAGGGCTACATAGAAAAACCCTGTCTGCCAGCAATCACTCGAGAAAATGGAGAAAAGTTGACTTAAAAAACCATGTGGCTGGTAGCATATACATACAGTTACTTAGGTGGCTGACGTAGCGGACAGTCAGAGGCCAACCTGGCAATGTAAAGAGACTGTCTTAAATGGGGCCAGCGTTAGGAAGTGGTAGGTTTTCTGCTGTGTTGAATGCCCATTCATTTCAATACTTATCCAGTGATGCTCTAAAACTTTAGTCTACTGGGGTATGGTAGAGGTGGATTTAAGTTTTGTTTTTTTGAGGCAGTTCTCTGTGTAGCCCTGGCTATCCAGGAACTCACTCTGTAGATAAGGTTGGTCTCCTCAGAGGTCGGCCTGCCTCTGCCTCCCAAGTGCTAGGATTAAAGGTGTGTACCACCACTGCTCCAACAACTTCAGTATCTTACTACCTTCCCACTGTGAACACTTGAAGCACCACTCATCTAGAAGGTCATGAACACCTTCTAGACCCCCTGATAGTATGTAGTGAAGAGGTACCTGCCTGCCTCTCTGTTAAGCAATTGACGGTGAACTCGGCCTGGTGGCACATGCCTTTAATCCCAGTACTTGGGAACTTGAGAAGTAGAGGCAAGTGGATCTCTTGTGAATTCTTGACTATCCTGGTCTATATAGTGTGTTCCAGAACAGCCAGGCTACATAGTGGGTCCCAATCTCAACAGCCCCCTCCCCCCCCACACACACACACAAAAAAAAAACCAACCCAAAACCATGGTGAGTCAAGTATGATGGCTCGTGCACTTGGGAGACTGTCTGTGTCTAAGTGAGGACAGCAAGGTTTTCTCAAAAAGATGTGAGTGTCCTTCTGGCTTAGTACAAGAGGGAGTTTGAGCAGAGTATACTGGCAGCCTTGCTCACTCTACTGTCAGGATGTGCTGACCCCTACAATCTGTCTCACAGTGCCCTCTGCCATGTCTTCTCTGCCACAGGTGACCTCTTGGTTCGAGCACTTCGCAGGACTAGAGCTGCTGGGTGGTCTGTGGCCGAGGCCGTGTGGTCGGTGCTCTGGCTGACTGTCACTGCTCCAGGTGGTTATGTGGCTTCTGTGTTAGTGCTCTCACAAAGTTTGGGGCAGTGATAAACAATGTACAGGACCAGGCTGGAGCTTTCTGCTAGGTCCTCACTGTGACGTGCTTGCTGTCTGCTTCGGGGGCATCTTGTGTGGGGTGTGTGGACCTCAGGCTGCATGATGCATGGCAGTGGTGCTTCCCTCAGTTCGTCCTGTGTGTAACTGGTGGCGTTCATTCTCCTGCCTGTGGCTTCCCAGAGACATCCAGCTCCGAGCAGCTTCTAAAGCATGTCTCATCAGAACACTTGCTCTCTTCTCTTGTAGGGAAGGCAGCCTCTGGAACCTTCTGGTGGCTAGGGAGTGGCTGGTACCAATTTGTTACTTTGATTTCTTGGCTGAATGTGTTTCTTCTTACCAGGTAAGAAACTGAGGGTGAAGGTCTTAGTCAATGTTGGGGGCTCCTGTGTCAAGGTGGGGGCCATGTCAGCATTGGAGCCTATGCTTGCATGGGGTGGTAAGCAGGTCTTGTGTATCAGTTGTAGGTCGCTCTATAACAGCTTCGTTTACATTTGCAGGGTCTGCATCAATATATTGATACATGTTTTACAACAAACCTTCCTATTTTGGTTTTTCAAATTAACGGAGGTAGAAAAGGCAGCTACCATCGTTAAGTACACTGGATAAATGTAAAAGCACACAGATGGAGGGCCCAGTCAAATCCTATGGTCATACCCTAGTCTAGAGCAGTTCTCTGGCCACCAGCTCACCAAGGTGGGTGCTAGTCTTAGGGCAGGGCCTCAGGCCCTCTGTGCTTTTCTTGTGGTACAAGATAGTACTTCTCAGGTGGCCAAGCAGGGAGTTAGTGTATGCACAGGTGCGCAGAATGGCACACCACCTCTGTCTTTCCAAAGTTAATGGTTTCCTCTCTGTTCTTAGGTGCCTTCGAAATATTTGCAAGGTTTTTGTCTTGCTCCTCCCACTCCTACTTTTACTAGGTAAGACATGGCATGGTGACCTTCCGAGACCAGCACATGCCCACAGTGGAAACAAAAAATCTGAATTCCTTGGGGCATGTGTACATTTGCATACAGCTGTCTCCCCCCCCCAGGTGCTGGTGTCTCCCTGTGGGGCCAGGGAAACTTCTTCTCACTCCTACCAGTGCTGAACTGGACGGCCATGCAGCCAACACAGAGGGTGGACGATTCCAAGGGCATGCATAGACCTGGCCCTCTTCCCCCGAGCCCACCTCCAAAGGTAACCAGGAAGAGAGCTCTTGGTGATACCATGAGCATGTGTTCTTTAAAGCTTTCCATGCCACTGTGGACAGCCAGTCTTAGATCCTGCCTTAGGGGAAAGGTCTTTTTTTAGCAGACTTTAACTTCGTAGGCTGGACTAGAACTCACAGAGATCTATATACCTGTCTCTGACTCATAAGTGTTGGATTAAAGGCGTACACCATGCATAGCCCTAAAAATGTAAAATAATAAACAAATAAATATGTTTACATATATACATCACATATAAAAATAAGCAAATATGTGTGTATGTTATGTATGTATGTATACACACCACAAGTTTGGTTTTTTTGTTTTTTGGTTTTTTTTTTGGTTTTTCGAGACAGGGTTTCTCTGTTTAGCCCTGGCTGTCCTGTAGACCAGGCTGGCCTTGAACTCAGAAATCTACCTGCCTCTGCCTCCCGAGTGCTGGGATTAACACATCACAAGTTTTATAGCTTTTCAGATGCAGAATTATATGTTCCATTCGTTTATATAATCCACTTGATTATGAGTGTGAACACAACACGAGAGTAGAAAGAACGAACCACAGCCCCTTATGTGCTAGAGTGTCCCTCTGGTTGTGACTTCAGCTTCCTGGTTCCATCTCAGGTTGATCACAAGGCTTCCCAGTGGCCTCAGGAGAGTGACATGGGGCAGAAGGTAGCTTCTTTGAGTGCGCAGTGCCACAACCATGATGAGAGACTTGCAGAGCTGACAGTCCTGCTTCAGAAACTCCAAATACGGGTAGACCAAGTGGATGACGGCAGGGAAGGGCTGTCGCTGTGGGTCAAGAATATGGTTGGACAGCACCTGCAGGAGATGGGCACCATAGAATCACCTGATGCTAAGGTAAGGCCCAGAAACTCCTTTGGACCTGTTGCACACATTGCTCCCAGCCCATGTGGTGCCTCTCCAGTGCAAACACCTCCTGGCACAAGGAAGCAGAAAGGGAGGAACGGACCAAGACAAGATCTGCATTTTGGGCAAATCCCTGGTACCTGACTACTGCCATCAAAGTCCTTTAAGCATTGCTACCACTGCCCAGTGGTGTCAGCACCCAGTGGGTAACAAATTCATCTGTGGCCTGATCTCTGGGTAGGGTGGAGCCCCCTAGTCGCCTTAGTGACTGGGTCCACCAGACTGAGGACCAAGCCTTCAACACAAGCCTTTTTTTTTTTTTTNAAAAAATAAAGATTTATTTATTTATTTATTTATTTATTTATTTATTTATTTATTATATGTAAGTGCACTGTAGTTGTCTTCAGACACACCAGAAGAGGGCATCAGATCTCGTTATGGATGGTTGTGAGCCACCATGTGGTTGCTGGGATTTGAACTCAGAACCTTCAGAAGAGCAGCCAGTGCTCTTAACCGCTGAGCCATCTCACCAGCCCCCAACACAAGCCTTTTGAGGTTACATTTCTCATTCACGGTATAACACAAATCTTTGTTTTTCCTGTGGTGCTAGAGGTGCTAGTCACACGATGGACCCTTACTGTGACTGGTACTTTTGGATGTTGCTAGTGAGTGTGAACATACCATGTATCTCCTATGGGTAAGAGATGACAGGGAAATGAGTGTGCCCTGGGTCTTTATCTTATAGGGGTTTTATTTTAGAACTCTGAAGATCAGGAAGCCCACTTCCTATATAGAGGAAGCTGCTCAGGTTTGAGACCTTCAGCTAGAGACAGGGGCGTGGCTAGGCCCTCAAGATGCTACACCACCCTGTGACTGCAGTAAGAATTACTGGCCCACCCTAATGGCATGTATGCAATGCTGAACTCTCAGCCGCTCGTTCTGTATTCATTCTCAGACTGACTTCATAACTTTCCACCGCGACCATGAAGTGCGTCTCTCCAACTTGGAAGATGTTCTTAGAAAACTGACAGAAAAATCTGAGGTATTTTGTGTGTGTGTGTGTGTGTGTGTGTGTGTGTGTGTGTGTTTACTTGGTGGGTACACATGCATGGGAGTGCACACATGGAGACAAACAAGGAGGGGATCCTGCCCTGTTACTCTGCCTTTTTTTTTCTTTGAGACAAGGTCTCTTACTGTGCCTTCTTTCTCCACTCCTTGGAGCATTGGGTTACTGGCATGTGTACAGCCACACTCAGCTTTTTATGTGAATGCTGGGGTTTTGAACTTAGATCCTTATGCTTGCACAGCAAATGCTCTGACCCACCCAACCCTCTCCTCAGCCCTGAAGTATTTGTACCTGCCCTTCAAGAAAACACTGAACTCAGACCATCAAACTTGGCACAAGTACCTTCACCCACTGACCCCTTTTACCAGCTCAAAGCGGTTTTTAAAATAAAGATCAACTGGAAGCCAGTACTCTTAAAAGCCTGTAACCAGAGGGTCTTGCTGTTGATCTGCACAACTAGAAGAGATCTCTTGTGTTTTTGTTTTCTGGGCACTTCAACTCTGTAGCTTAACTGCAAGCCTGACCAAACATAAGTGGCTGTGCTGGCTTTGAAATCCAGTCACCTCCTGCTCAAGAATCCCTATGAACCCTTGATATCATTCAGCCTCCACCAAAAAGCTTAGAACATGGCTTATATCAAATCAGCGTAAGTGGGAGAGTCTAGCTATTCTGTCTGGTAAACTAGGTATTGCTGTATGTCTGCAGTGCCAACCATGTGACCCTTGGTAGATCTTAGTACCCTTAGGGCACAGGACCTAGCTAGGCATGGCAGATGCTTGTGTGCTCACTGAACTAAACTAAAGCATGAGTTACTGAGTCATAGTAAGCAGATTAGCCCATGGTCTCTTGGGGACCAGCTTCTACTTCCTGATTGTTGATGTCAGGGAAGTTGGGCTGAGCAAGAAGAGAGGGGACCCAAAACACACTTGACCTGAACACTCTGAGTTAGTCGGAGGCCCAGCCATACTTGATGCCTTTGCCCAAGCATTCAGAAGCCTGAGACTCATCATTTATTATGTGAAGTATTAAGTTAGGTGGGCATGATTTATGAACTCAATGCATAACTGGTTACAAAGTATCCTCCACTTCCCAGGCTATCCAGAAGGAGCTGGAAGAAACCAAGCTGAAAGCAGGCAGGTAGGTGACCTCAAGGAGCTCTGATTTGTCTCCCATGGTACTCTGCTCATTTGGAGGGTGTTAACTATTTACTGCGTATTAAGGTTCAAATCATCACTTGCCACCTGAAGTTACCAGCTTTGGGGTATCTTTCTGGGAATCCTCTCAGGGCCTCAGTACATAGCTAGGTCCCTTCTTGGCCATGAGGAGCCACCTGTATCCTTGGGGGATTCCTTCTGCCAGGAGCCACTCTCTGTCCCTGACTTCATTGGCTCCATTGGTGTCTGAACAGATGTGCCAGCCTTGGTGCCCAGCAGCCATGCATCTTTCTATACCACACTTTCTATACCCAATGCTGGTGGTCCTTGTGCCCAGCATTGTATCTTCTGTGCACACTCTGGGATTGCGTGTAGTTGGGATTGTGTGTGCTTTTGTAGCTGCTGAGGGGGATGTGACGGGGTAGCAACTTTTGCTGGCTAATGGGCTCTTGCATGTGGTGTGGGACAGGAGAGAGTATGGTACACTTTGTTCTTCCCAGACCTGGTTTCAATGAACACTGACTTAGTATGTGAATGTGTAGATGCAGAACATTTATCTGGAGAGAACTGTTTCTGCTGGGCGTGTTAGCATCTCTTGCAAAACAGTGTTCATGGGTTTCTCACAGCCCCTCCCCAAAGTCAGTCAGGAATCTTAACCCTGACATCACCTTCCATTCCACTGTCTACCCCATAGACATAGAGCATAGAGCTGCAGATCCAGCCTCAAGGCCATGGGTAGACATCAGCTTGTTTCTGCTCTGTTGGTAATTTTGAGGACATAGGCATGTTACTTTGTTTAGGGGTGAGGCTTTCTCTGAGTGCAGCTGGGCCCTGACCCCTGTCTCCCTCCCCGGTTGATGACTTCCAGCAGGGATGAAGAGCAGCCCCTTCTTGACCGTGTGCAGCACCTAGAACTGGAACTGAACCTGCTGAAGTCACAGCTGTCAGACTGGCAGCATCTGAGGACCAGCTGTGAGCAGGTAAGCGCTGGTGTTAGGAGACTGCTGCCTTGAAAAGAAAAGCTCACCTGGCTGTTTGAAAGCGATTCATTGTGGCTGCCTTCAAAACTTTTTTAATGTGTGCGTCTGCATGGGCAGACAGATAGAGGGATATGAACAGAAATCAGAAGAAGCCATCAGGGGTCAATTCCCATCTTTTAGAGCCCATTTCCTTGGAGGCAGGGTCTGTTCTTGAGGGCAGGGTCCTGGGTGGAAACCAGCAGTCCCTGGCAGTCAGTCTTATTTCTGTTCCCTCAGAGCTGGGGTTATAGGCAGTTGCCATGTGGTGATGGCTCTGTGTTCCAGTCCTTAGTGAAGAGCTCTTCATCAAGTCATCTCTCCAGCCCTACCTTTTTTTTAGTTATATTTTAAATATTTTATTTATTGTGTGTGACTGTGCAAGCACACGTATGTCACAAGAATGTAAGAATGTGCCAGGTGCACGCCTTTGATCCCAGCACTTGGGAGGCANAGGCAGGTGGATCTTTGAGTTGGAGGCCAGCCTGGTCTACAGAGTTGAGTTCCAGGGCAGCCAGGGCTATAGAGAAACCCTGTCTTGGGGAGGGGGTGTGGGGATAGATAAGAAAGTGGGGGTCAGAGGATAATTTGGAGGAGTTGATTCTCCTTCCATCAGGTTGATCCTGAGAATCAAACTCAGGTGGTCTGGTCTAATGTCAGGCACCTTTACCTCCTGAGTTTTTCTCTTTTTTTATTTTAAGTTTGTGACTGTGACAAGGGGGGATGGGAATGGAGTGGCACACACCTTTAATCCCAGCACTGCAAAGGCAGAGGTAGGCAAAGTTCTGTGAATTCCAGGCCAGCCTGGTCTACAGAGTGAATTCTAGGACAGGATAGCCAGGGCTACACACATAGAAACCCTGTCTAGAACCTGCCCTCATTCTCCACCCCTCAAAAAAAGTGTTTATTTTTGTGATGCTGGAGATGAACCTGGAGTCTAAAGAGGCCAGGTGAATGCTCTGTGACCAATCTGTGCTCCATTTATACTGGAATGATGTAGAAATTCTCAGGTCACACATTGATGACTCCTGACTGTCCCAAACCCAGCAGCGTAGCACACTCAAACCTGAGCTCACTCTGCCTGATCACACAGTACAACTGACACATGTTAGGGATTATGAGAGTGTGTGTGTGTGTGTCTCCATGTTCCTGTCTGTCCGTCCACAGTAGGCCCCCAGAATGCTTTGCCACTTGCCCATCCATGTCACATGTCACAGATGTTGCAAGGTCCATTATCCTAGGTCTATTGAGAATGTAAAGAGTCACTTTATTGGCAGAATTCTCATAAGCCATGTTCAGACCATAGATTAACATGTCTGGATAATGAGCTCAGAGACCAGGTAGGTGAGCTTGGTGGGGATAACAAGGTGTGTGGACAGGAATCTGTCTCCTGTGTGCACTACCCTCCCTGGGTGCTGGCAGGCTAGTGTCCAGTTACAGATGCACTCTTGGGTATTGTCTTTTGAAATGAATAGAGATGAGCAGGGATCAGGTGGTCCCTGGAGACTAAGGGGGGAAGAGTGCTTAATGGGGCTGTTTGAGGGGACAGAGAACAGGGTTGAAGGTATGGAGCCCTGCCAGCTTTGTGGCAGGTAGATGCATTTCCTGGGCTTTGCCCTGTGATTCTGATTGGAGGCAAAAGAATTTTGTATGTGGTACATAGGGACTCAGCCTCCTAACAGGCTAAATCTCACTGTGAGGCTGAGTATACTCAGTGGGGGGTCGCAGAGCACACATCTCCTTTCTGTAGGTCTCTGTGCAAACAGCCTCCAGTTCACGCAGCACTCTAGTTCATTCCTGGTCTGCTTAGAAGGTCCCAGAGGTTTGGGAAGAATCTTAAGGTGACTATGAAGGAGGCAGTTGTACCTCTTTGTACCCCGTGTCTTGCAGTTCCTTCTGGAGCTGAGTTGAACAGTTGGCTCCTGCAGTGCCACCTGCACACTTGTGTATTCTTCCCTCCACCTCACCAGGCTGGGGCCCGCATCCAGGAGACTGTGCAGCTCATGTTCTCTGAGGATCAGCAGGGCGGCTCCCTTGAGTGGCTATTAGAGAAGCTTTCCTCTCGGTTCGTGAGCAAAGATGAGCTGCAGGTGCTTTTACATGACCTTGAGCTGAAACTGCTGCAGAATATCACACACTACATCACCGTGACAGGCCAGGCCCCGACATCCGAGGCTATTATGTCTGCCGTGAATCAGGCAGGGGTTTCAGGAATCACAGAAGCGGTAAGTAAACAGACCGGTTCAGCCTCCACCACAGACACGGAATGTGTGCCAGTGTTCTGAGAACATAATGGAGTTTAGCCTTGCCCCAGATGAGGCACGACTGCTGCCATCACCTCGAAGCATTCCTTGGCTTTGCACTCAGTGAAGCCTTTTGTTCCAGGGCTTCCCATATGCCTGAGTGCTTATAAACTTGCAGCTGTGTGCAGTTTCCTGTAGTTGTCACATCCTAGCCCTTATGTCCAATTCACCCTTCCCCAGTGATGGTGACAGTGCTCAGGACACCCTGGCTCTTACACCCGCTGTGAACTCACATGCCCTAGTGATAAGTAAGGGTCTGGTCCTACCCTGCTCATTTACTGGATGAAATGTAGCACGTTTGTCCCCCAAGCATAGGCATATAAGGTCCTGAGCACTTGTTTGTACCATTAACACTCATTTTTCCTTCTGGGCCACCAGCAAGCACATATCATTGTGAACAATGCTCTGAAGCTATACTCCCAAGACAAGACGGGGATGGTGGACTTTGCTCTGGAGTCTGGAGGTGAGTAACCAATAGAAGAGGTGAGCAGGAGCATGTGAGACCAGGACAGGAATCTGGGCAGGCCTACAGACACTGCCGCCCCTTCCCACTACCCTCAGGGTTTTCTTGTGTAGTTCTGGCTGGCCTGGAACTGAATCTGTAGACCAGGCTATCCTCAAACTCAGATATCCTTCTGCCTCTGCCTCCCAAGTCTGGGATAGAAGGTGTGTGCTACCACTGCCTGACCACAGCCACACTTTCAATATGACAGTAGAGTATTATTCTGGATGAGATCCAAGAGTTTATTCTTCCTAGGAAGAAGTTGCCCACTGGGGTGTGTAAGCTGGGCTGCACATTCACCCAGGCCTAGCCCCAAGTGTTATAACTGAGGGCTGGCTGCCTTGCTTCCACAAAGTGTGGTTTATCATTGTAGGGAAGTCACAACTGCAGGACCTCCCATGTGCTGTGCATTTGGGATTGCACACCTGGGTGAGGCCTCTAAGCCCTTTCTGAAAATAGAATGCAGACACCCGCATCTTAGGAGGTTCTGCTACACATGCCATGCAGAAATGGAACTTCTAGAAGTTAGGACTTGCAGGTGAGATGCAGACTGATACCAATATGCTCTCCCTCCCCCTTCTTTTAAAGATTTATATATTTATTTTATGTACATGAGTACACTGTCACTGTCTTCAGACACACCAGAAGAGGGCATCAGATTCCATTACAAATGGTCATGAGCCATCATGTGGTTGCTGGGAATTGAACTCAGGACCTCTAGAAGAACAGTCACTATTCTCAACTGCTGAGCCATCTCTCCAGCCCTCTGATACAAATCTTTTTGGTTTTTGTTTTTTTTTGTTTTGGTTTGTTTTGGTTTGGTTTTTTAAGACAGGGTTTCTCTGTATGGCCCTGGCCATCCTGGAACTCACTCTGTAGACCAGGCTGGCCTCGAACTCAGAAATCTGCCTACTTCTGCCTCCCAAATGCTGGGATTAAAGGCATGCGCCACTACTGCCTGACTGATACCATCTCTTAATGAGCAGTTTTTAAAAGTCATTTAGACCAGGAGGCTCTTTGAGAAGAGTAAGCAACCGGCTAACCCCACCCAGCCCTAAGAAACTGGCTATTCCCACACTAATAGTAGGCTCAGACCACGCTGAGATGGCCCAACCAGGGAAGGTGTGGGGTGCCCAGTTGGGTGGAGGCATTGTTTCCCTAACTTAAGCAGCCTATAGTATACATGGTCATGAGCCTGGCTACCATCACTGGTGGGCCATTTCAGCGTGGTCTGAGCCTACTATTAGTGTGGGAATAGCCAGTTTCTTAGGGCTGGGTGGGGTTAGCCGGTTGCTTACTCTTCCCAAAGAGCCTCCTGGTCTAAATGACTTCTATTTTTAGATGATTTTAATTATATACTGTAAAATGAACTGATACCAGAAATTATATTTAGATCAGAGGTACTGAATGGCTGCTTGGGTTGGCAGCTGTCACTATTCTGGGGCCATGTTGGAGCTTGTAGACTTATGTCACCAGCTTAAATCCCCTGAGGCCCCAAGAGGTTGCCCCAAGAGCTGGTCTTAGACTAGGGAGAAGGTGTTTAAGAAGT
This sequence comes from Mus pahari, assembly GCF_900095145.1. Taxonomy (NCBI): domain Eukaryota; kingdom Metazoa; phylum Chordata; class Mammalia; order Rodentia; family Muridae; genus Mus; species Mus pahari. The sequence continues at coordinate 29,337,315 of NC_034612.1, forward strand.
CTGGCCAGTGTCCAGGAGCTCAGGTCTCATATGCAGTATCAGAGCCGTGTTGTCTGCCTGTTTTATTACCCACTGCCCCTCCTCTGCGTGTCAGAGACAGCACTGAACCTGGACTGAGGTAGACTGAGCCCATGTGCTCTAGGACTGGGACCTGCTGTGTCTCTGTAAGACTTCTCAGATCCCCCCCACACCTTCTTTTTATGTTTTATATGTATTTCATGTTATGAATATTTTGCCTGCCTATATGTATGTGTGTACCACATGCATGCCTGGTAAATATAAAATGAGAAAATAGCAAGAGATCCCTTGAAACTAGAATTATGGATGATTATGAGCCACCCAGTGGATGCTAGGAACAGAACCCATGTCTTTGACAGGCACCACAAGTACTCTTTAACTACTGAGCCATCTCTCCAGCCCTGACCTCTCAGTTCTTATTCGATAATGTCCGGGCTGCCTGCTCCCCTAACGGGGCAGAATGTCTGTCCCCTTACTAGCTGTTCCTTTTCCCAGGGTGTTTTGGCTAGTGGACATTTGTGACAAAATTGCCTATGTCGACGAGGTAGCCTCTGAAAGTTACTTGTCCCCTTACACCAGTGCTTGACCCTTATTTAGGAAACCATGAACAAAGCTTTTATAGCCACTGTCCCTCATAGTCACACACACATAGACACTGTTGTGAAGGAGTAAGATGAAGACAACGCACTGAGTTGCTGAGTGCTCTATGCAGTGAGTGGCTCCGGTGGTTCCTGGGGGCTGTTGAGCTAATAGCAGAGGAAAATGGAGCTGGGTATTTATATTTACACAGTGAGGCTGTGTGAGGCTGGGCTGAGTTCTTACCATGTGCCAGCCCCAGAGAGACAGAGGGATGCAGTGTGTATGTGTGTGGGTCGCAGGCATCTTTTTTTTTTTGTTTTTTTCTTTGTTTTTTTTTTTCTCTCTTTTGGTCGCAGGCATCTTATTTCTTAGAATTTATTTTATGGGCATGAGTAGTTTTCTCTGTGTGTATGTCTTCAATGTGTGCCTGGTGCCCTTGGGGTTTAGAAGAGAGCAGTTGGAAGCCTTGGAACTGGAGTTACAGATGGCTGTGAGCCATCAGGCGGGTGCTGGGGACTGTACCCAAGTCCTCTGGAAAAGCAGCTAAGTGCCCCTAACCACAGAGCCATTTACTAACTCTTGTGTTTTAATATATCAGTTAAAAAAATGAATGCAGGCTGGGAACATGGCTCAGTGGGGAAGTGAGGACCAGTTTGGATCTGAAACCCGCGTAAGTTCTGGGGAAGCATAGCAGCCCTATAGTTCCGTTGGTTGACTGGCAGAGACAGAATCCCCAGAGCAAGTGAGTCTGGCCAGAATCTGTGAACTCAGTTGAAACATTCTGCCTCAAAGAATAAGATGGTGGGCAATCGAAGAAGACTGCTATTGTCAACTTTAGGCCTTTAACTCTAACCATCCCTGTGCTCACACAGATGGGAAAAAAGCCCACTTTGTAACAAAAGCAAGAAAATAAGGTTGATCAAGGTTCCTTTTACAAGTAGAGCAGTGTGGGTAGAGGGAATGGGTTCGGGGGCCTGGAGAGATGGCTCACTGGGTAAGAAGAACATTGGCTGTTCTTCCAGAGGACCTGGGTTTGATTCCCAGCATCCATATGTAGCTTACAACATCTGTAAGCCTAGTTCCAGAGGATCCTATTCTTGCCTCTGTGGACATCAGGCATGTATGTGGAGCACAGACATTCATGAAAGCAAAACACTCCATACACATAATTAAAAAACAACAAAAACAAAAACAAAAACCCCCATTGTTAGCCTCCAGGTCTCACATCCTAGCATGTTGCAGTCAGGTGTGATAAAGTGTCCCTGTGTTCCAGGTGGCAGCATCCTAAGCACTCGGTGCTCGGAGACCTATGAGACCAAGACGGCGCTGCTGAGCCTGTTTGGGGTCCCACTGTGGTACTTCTCACAGTCACCCCGAGTGGTGATCCAGGTGAGCTGCAGTCCACAGAGCCTGCACCTTAGGCCACTCGGCATTTCTTAACCCCCTCTCCCCCCATGAAGGTTAAAAAAAGCATTGAGACTTGGTAGGACCCTAGCACTCAGTGTGCAACCTCATTGGAAGGTACCAGGCCATACTCAAAAGTTACTCCTGGCACTGGACATGCACGTATGCAGCCTCTCTGTCTTTTTTGAGACCCTTCCTGGTCCTGCTGTGTGACTACAGAGAGGAGAGCTGCAGGGAGCATCATAGGAGGGCCACAAGAGCCATGCTGGTTGCTTTCTGCCTGTGCTGTCATGGGCCCTAGCCAACTGAGAACAGCCACTGTGTCCCCAGGCACGGAGCATCGACTTCATCTGCACTGCTGTGGTTTGCCTCTCAGGGAAAGGGAACATTTGAATGGCCAGGACTGAAGCAGTTTGCAGTACTTTTCTATGAAGCCCCAGTGAGTCTCTCTGACCCGTGTACACAGGCTCAGACTTTGCAAATTCAGGAAGTGGAGGTTTTTTCAGCAGATCTGAGACTGAGGCCCCCAGTGCAAGAGCCCACCCTGCTTTCAGTGTCTTCTAGCCTAGTCTGGACTCCAGCTCCCTATATCATCACAGATGACCCTGAACTCCTCATCCCAGGATCTCTATCTGTATTTGTGTCCACGATCATCTGTGTGGTCCAAAAGTGGAATGGAAAGTACCAGAAATTTAGGAAGGCATGTCATAATGTAGGACAATGAAAGAACATTGAACCAAGGTTTGGAGTAGGCAGCTGTCACTTTGAAATGTGTCTGTTGAGTAATGCCGACAGGTGACAGTGTGTGGGGCCCTGGTAGTCATGACTGCAGGCTAGTCTCCCTGCTGCAAGTCAGGCTGTGAGGCTTACCCAGCAGACCCTGAGCTTTTGTGCATCTCATTTACCTGGATATAGGCAATGTCGTAATTTTTTATTTTTCTCAAAAACTGGGAAGATTGGATTTTTAGCTTTTCATTTGTGCCCATGGAAAATTAAAGGGCATCATAGGTGTGCCTGGTATTCAACATGGTATAGCCAGGTCTCTGCTGTACACTCCACTCTGCTGTCCTTTTGGGTTTCATGGAAGCCTTGCTTGCGTAGGCACATGAGTATGCTATTGGCATGGCTATCAGCCCCTCTGGTTCTTCCGGAATTCACTGTCCCAGTCCTGTGATCCAGATTTGGTTCTCCTGACAAGTCCTGGCCCAGCCTGAGTTTTACTGTCCTCTCTCCTTAGCCCGATATCTACCCAGGGAATTGCTGGGCGTTCAAAGGTTCCCAGGGGTACCTGGTGGTGCGGTTATCCATGAAGATCTACCCAACCACATTCACCATGGAGCACATTCCAAAGACGCTATCACCCACTGGTAACATCTCCAGTGCCCCCAGGGACTTCGCAGTCTATGTGAGTACAACATTGCTGGCACTCTGGAAACAGCTTTCTCCTCTCCACATTAGAGAGACATTTCCTTAATCCAGAGGGTAATAATGGTTTGAGATTATTTCCTGGGCAGCCCTTGGCCCTGTCCTCTTTATCCTTCTAAGTCAGCATCACTGGAATGTCAAACTGCTGTGCTAGCACAGCAGTGTGCTGCTGTTCAGCTCATGTATCGTGACAACAGATCAACGCACAATGCTTATGTTCTCTCTTTCTGGAAGCCACTTTGATCTCATAGCTTTTGGAACTCACCACCTCTCTTAGTCATATTTCACTGTCAGAGTCCTGTTGTTACTCTCCATTAGTAGTTAGTATCTGCTAATTGCCTTTGAAGCCCTTTCCTATTATAAAGTCCTTTACATTTCCTCTAATATAGACCCCATCATTGTAAGCATAAGTGACATGTGGTAGCCTTAGGGATGGTGACTCTTGCCCACCTTTCCAACCATCTGTCTACAGATCTTCTCATACTTCTCACCTTGCTTCAGCCTGTCTGCTGCTCACATCATGCTTTTGTCCCTTATTTGCGACACCCAGAATCTGCACAGGAGTTTTTGAGGACATCTGGGTTGTGAGGGTGCTAAGAGTGATCACATCACCTCATCACAAGCTGGCCCTGTGTTGGCTAAGTGCATATTTCCCTAATGGGAGTAGCCATAGTTGCTCTTGAATGATTGTGGGTTACAGGAAGTCAGTGTGCCTGTCCAGGGAGGGCCTTTTCAGGTCTTTCATAGGGAAATAACTTGTCACTAAGGGAAGCAGGGCTTGAGTAGTGATTAGTATTATCTCTGTGATAACACATGGTCATTGCAGGGACTGGAAACCGAGTATCAAGAAGAGGGGCAGCCTCTGGGACGGTTCACCTATGACCAGGAAGGGGACTCACTCCAGATGTTCCACACACTGGTAAGCACAAGGATCCTTCCTCCCTCATTCATGCCTTTGTGGGGCAGGCAAGTGGGGATCCACCCCATGGCCCAACTCTATGCCTCAGTAAAAGACCAAAGATGCTAGCCCATGAGTCCCAATCACTCTTGAGGCTTATTTGGGATATGGCTACATCCTGTGACCATATCCCATGGAGGCAAGGGATTGGTGGTGGTGGGTGGTCTCTGCTAATGTGAAATAACTTATCTCTCAACTTCAGGAAAGATCTGACCAAGCCTTCCAGATAGTAGAGCTCCGGGTCCTGTCCAACTGGGGCCACCCTGAGTACACTTGCCTCTACCGGTTCCGAGTCCACGGAGAGCCCATCCAGTAGAGCGCTCCAGCCATGTACATGTCTGTATATACCAAGACGCCATAACACTGGAACTCAATTGAGAAAGAGAGCACGTGAGCATAGGAACTTGTCAATCACCCTTCAATAAATGTGCTATGGTCATGAGGACAGGCTGAGTCCTCTGAGGCTCTGCGTGTGTGCTTAAAGCCCAAAAGCCTGGGAGGCTTTTTTAATTCATTTGAATGTATGGTTCTCGGACACTCCCTTTGACTTGGGGATTTGCTTGAATGCATAAAGTCAGGAAGCAGACAGACTGGCAGGTTTCCAGGCTCCTGACATAGAGGCTGAGAGCTATGCATTTGGCCATCCTCTGGATGTCAGGAAGGCAAAGTCCCATCTGCTAAACCCACATTTCTTTCAGGGAAAACTGTTGCTCTGTCTTCAGTCTGACCCCTTCCAGGTTCCCTGGTGGGGAGAGGCTATGTCTGCTTTGAGCTGGGACTCCAGGGGAGTAGATTGGGCTTTGCAAAAGAGCAGTGGGGGTGTGCACACCATGAATGGTGCTCTTGGGTCTCAGCCAGGCCATTCCCCGAAGATCACAGAATGGGCAGGAACCTTGAGAAGCTATGCTCTGGTGTCCTTGAGCTGTGTTAGTCTCTGCCGAAGAGGGAACACTAAGATGGTGCTAGTGGCTGCCACTCTTGGTCTTTACCACAGCAGCATTCTGTGCTGCCCTTGGGTTTGACTCTGCACATTATCAGCCCTTCTCACTGACTCCAATTTGGTTATATTTAATATTTAGACTTTTGTGAGCAGACTTTATAACTGATACATCATCTGGACACTTAAAGTGTCTAGATGTCTTACCTAAAGAATTGTTAAGTTTCATTGGTTAGGCAGCCTTGGCAGAGTACAAGCTCACCTGCTGGGGCTCAGAGTTCTGGGGTTTCATGCATGTTGCAAGCAGTCCTTAAGACAGTGGCCCAGAGCACATCCACTCCGCAGGGTTAGAGCCACTGCCTGTGTGGCCAGGTTGTGTGATATGCACACATTCTGCATACTCAAGGTTACATGCAGAAGTCAGAATTTCCTATATTAAACTAAATTGGGGAATTGGGGGTGGAGATATTTCAAATATTTATTTTTAAAGATGCAAGATAGGACTTTGTGCAATGTATTTTTGTAAATGCTTTTCAAAACACTTGTCTTTGGTATGCTTCTACTGCCACCAAATTAAGATGCTGTTGAGATGTTTAAATAAAAGAGTTAATTTTTAAAAGTGCATGTGCTATTTCAAGTGAATAATAAAAGTGTGTATTTCTTTTCTCAGCTTGTCTTCTCTCGGCCCATGTGAGTGGGGAGGGATTGCTAGGTTGTGTGCTTGAAGAGTTCCTGCTAAGTCCTGCAGGCACTGCCACTGTCACTCAAAGCCTCCACCGGCCTCTTCCTGCTTAGAGGAATCTGCTCAGAGACAGTCCAGTCAGGCTCAAAGAAGTGGGCCCAGAGGCTTTGGGTCTGGATGTGGTTACAAGGCCCTGAGCTCAGCTTCCAGAGCCAGAGCACCTTGCTACTACAGCCTGCCAAATATATTTTTGGAGCATTTTTCATACCCTTTAACAGCTCTGGTTCCTACCATGTATAGAGAAGTGTCAGTTGATTTAAGCATCCTCAGTTCATAGGCGTTCCTTTACTTTTTTCCTTCTCACCCTAAGACAAGGTTTCTCTGTGTAACCCTGGCTCTTATATCTTAGAACTCACTCTGTAGACCAGGCTGTCTTCAGACACACCAGAAGAGGGCATCAGATGCCATTACAGAAAGTTGTGAGTCAGAGTCACCATGTGGTTGCTGGGAATTGGACTCAGGACCTCTGGAAGAGCAGTAGGAGCTCTTAACCACTGAGCCATCTCTCCAGCCCCTGTTTCTGTTTTAAAGAGGAACCTGTTACTAGGGCTTTGCTCTCTTGACTTGAGTACCTGCTAAACAGCTCACCTTTAATCCCAACATTCAGGAGGCAAAGGCAGGTGGGCCACTGTAAGTTTAAGACCAGACTGTTGTACATAGCAAATTGCAGAACACTCAGCCAGAGCAACATAATAGGCCCTATCTAGGAGGGGGAAAAGTTCCAAAAAGAATTTATGACAAGCTACTACAATGTCCCATCCAGACAAGTAACACACATCCCCTGGTAGCACGCTCATGCAGCATGAATCACTTGCCCCTTTGTTACTAGATGTCTGGATCATCAGGTAGAATGCTGCGTCCAAATGGTCCTTACGTGGTAGTGCTCCAGAGCATCATCCCTCATCACAGAAGGGTGAGCACGGTACTGTCAGAGTGCTGGCAACAAGCAAGGCATTTATTCTAAAGTACTACCATCTTGTTTTCAGGCTCCATTTAATCATATCAAAATTAAACATATAAAACATATAAACAAAATTCAAGGTCCTAGTCCTAGTCCCTAGCTAGGGACTTCCCAATAGCTTCCTTTGAACAGCTTCTGTTGTAAGGAAATAGTTGTCTGAGTCCAGCCATCTCAAGGACAACTTCATCTTGCTGGCAGGGTCAAACTAAATTCATGTTTCCAGGCCTAGGAACCAACCTACCCTGATCCACCGGGAACGCCCTTGTCCAACCCCTTAGGTCAGATTATGATTAGACAATGCTACAGCCCACCCAGCACCCCCTCTCTCTAGTTTCATCCTTTATGCTGTACAATGTCCCTTCAGTGTTATACTTCAGCTCCGCCTGTTCGGCGGCCCTGACCGATAGCAGCTTGATTACCTGCGTGTTGACGTGGTGTTTGAGTTATGTTGGGTTTATGTTGGATTTAAGCGGACCCCACAGCAAGAGATCACGTTTACAGACTTCTTTACCACGCTTTCAGCATGCACACGGGTGTGGTGCAGAAAATGCTAATCCCGCTGGCCCGGGTGAAGGCATAGAACTGTGATAGTAGGGAAGTTGAGGCAGGAGAGTCACAAGTTCAAGGGCCAGAGTAAAATGTAGCTGTTAACTGAACAAAAATAGACGCCCTGAACTTCATCTCCAGCATCCAAACTCATTATTTAAGGATATGTGTAGGGTTTTAGATGCTGTCAGATGACAACTCTGACCCTGGCCAGCACCGCCCATCCTCCCCCAATTAATCATGACCACTCCCCCCTTCCCCGCTGTCACCTGCTCCAACCACTGCCAGGTCTTCTTGGAGACATCACAGGTTCTAGCCTGAGCATACTGCCCTGTCCCGGATGTCACTAAGGATGACTGCCACCTGCAGGGGCACTCCCCGGGCAGGTACGAGACAGGCCAGAGCTTCTACACTGTGTCTGGTTCATCCACGCGCTCAGGGTAATTTCAGGGGGCGCGCGAATACGACGCCTCATCGCTGACTCTTCCGTCCCAGTTTACTCGCGCAGCCTACGAGGCTGATTACGTTGTGCAGTGACGACACGCCCCAGCTCGGCGTGTAGCCCCGCCCAAGACCTCGGTCCCGCCCGCTCTCGCAAGACTACTACCCAGTTCCCGCGATAGTCTGAGAGCCCCACCCGGCCGGCTTTCGCTGGCCCGTGCTCTCGGGGTCCTCAGACCCCCCTCAGGGGCGTGTCCTCGCGCGGCTCCGCCTCGATCACGTGCGGCCCGCGGCGCGCCCGCCCTCGCCCGGCTCCTCGCGGCCACCGTAGAAGGAGTGCGGCGGCCGCAGGGACGGAAGCCGGGAGGCGCCGCCGACCGCGCCTGCGACAGCGTCAGCTCTGCGCGGAACGCCGGCCCATGGCGGCGGCGGCGGCGGCGGCGGCGGCGGCGGCGGCGATGGCAGAGCAGGAGGGCGCCCGCAACGGCGCCCGCAACCGCGGCGGTGTCCAGCGCGTGGAGGGCAAGCTACGTGCCAGCGTCGAGAAGGGCGACTACTACGAGGCGCACCAGATGTACCGGACCCTCTTCTTCAGGTGGGCGCGGGTGGCGGCTTAGCGCCGAGGCCCCACCTCCGCCGCTGCTCATTGGCTGCGCTGCGGCGCCCCGCACCCTCATTGGTTTGTGCGGCTGCCTGTCGCGGACCAGAGCGGGGGCGGCGGGCTCGTACTACTCGGCAGGGCCTCCTCTTCTCTGCCTGCTTTCCCCCTCCTCCTCTCTCGGCCTCGCCTTGCGGGGTCCCTGCCTCCCTATCGGAGCTGCCCTTCCCCCGGCCTTCCTTCCTTTTCCCAGGCCTCCTTCCCCAGCCCGCTTCTTCTCAGGCCTCCCCTTCCCTGGGCTCGGTTTTATCGCTGGCCTCTTTCCCTTAGGCCTCCTCCCTCTTACAGGCCTCTCTTCCCGCCATTCCTTCTCTATCACACCCTCTTCCTCGCCCGGCCTCCCTTTCCCCGAAGGCTTCCGCTGGTTGGCGGGTCCTGTGGTCGGAGTAGTCTCACCTGGTCCTCCCTTCTGGGGCCATGATCGGAGTTGCACCGCCGGCTAAAGTGTGGCCAGATGCTGACACCGTGGGCCAGCCTGTGGCCATCGGTATTCCTGCCTGTGTGCATCTGCCTGCTGATAATTCCTACGTAGAACTTTATTCCTGACTGCGGGACATCAGCATTTCTGCTCCATGTCCGTCGTGTGGGTTTGGCCCCTGGGCCCCTTACACCTACTTTTCGTTTTTATAGGTTTTGTTTGAGGGCAATTTTAGGCCTTCAGTAAAACGAGTGGAAAGTGGTTATCTGTGCCTAAGAGAGGTACAGTGCCAGTTGCACATTGTCATCCACCCATTACTGTCACCTAGGGCCCACGTGCTGTGGAACTCCTCCTACAGTCACTCCCTCTAGCTTGATCCGGGCACGGTGTGTTCTGTGGGCTGGATAAAGCTGCCATGACAGTGGATGACACGGTACACAGTAGCCTCACTGCCTTGAAGCCCTGTTGGGGGCTGAAGAATCATATCAGTGCTCTGGGAGCCCTCTGGCTCGTGAGTGATACTTGTTTACATCTGAGGACAATCCCCACTTCCTCCCCACATGCCCAGAGTGAGCCTGGCAAGTAGCCAGGCGGACATAGGAGGGAGGGGCATGGTTAAGGCCACACGCGGTAGTTATCAAGCTATCAGGGACCAGTCTTGCAGTATTTATTCCCCTCCATAAGTGCTCAGTCCAGGGCGTTGGCAGGTGTGGAATGAGCCTTGGTGTCAAAGACTTCTTTACCTACTGGGCGGCCTGGATTCGGAGCAGGGGGTTTAGTCAGCTTATGGAAACATTAGCCCTTGCTCTAATCACAGGTTACCTGAAGGGCAGCCTTGTTGGGGATTTTTTTCTGTAAACGAGACACTATAAATACAAACCAGTCTGGCAACACCTAGTTTCATCACAGTGTCCCTAGTGCCTTTAAAAAACAAAAAACTTAATTATATTGGGAAGGCACTTGCTTTATCCTTTAGATAAAAATCTGTAGCCACGTGTGGTGGCACACACCTTTAATCCCAACACTCAAGAGGCAAAGACAAGCTGATCTCTTGTGAGTTGGAGGGCAGCCTGGTCTACAAAGTGAGGTCCAGGACAGCCAAGGCGGAGAAACCCTGTCTTTAAAAAATAAAGTTCAGTTTTACATGTAGAAACAACTACATAATGATTGATAAAGTGACTGGTTTTTGTTTTTTGTTTTTTTGGTTTTTTTTTTTTGTTTTTTTTGTCCTGTTGGGAATAGAGCCCAGGACATCTCACATGCTACACTTGTTTTGTTTTTTTCCACTTACTATTTTGAGGCGGTGTGCCTTCAGGTCTGACTAAGGCAGCCCTAGAATTCTTGATCATGCAGGTTCGGATCCCTAAGTAGCTAGGAGGACAAGCCTGTGTCATCAGGCCTGCTGAATGGTTCGTTTTTCCTCTGAGTTGAGCTGTCTGTCACTCAACAGGATCAGCCAATTGGCCCAAGCAATTTTTGAGTGAGGAAACAAAAGACTAGACAGGGCTTTGGATTACAGGGGTTCCTCTGTGTAGCAGGCCAGTCACTGTCTACACCTCCGCAGCACTAGGGGTACACCCTGGTATCTTACATTTTTGTTTGATTTTACTGGAACTCACTCTGCAAACCATGCTGGCCTCATTCAGGGTTACCTGCTTTCGCCTCCCTAACACTAGGTTCAAAGTTTGCGTGGTGGCGCACGCCTTTAATCCCAGCACTTGGGAGGCAGAGGCAGGCAGATTTCTGAGTTCGAGGCCAGCCTGGTCTACA
>NC_034612.1:29348176-29351554 GCF_900095145.1 Mus pahari
AGTTCGAGGCCAGCCTGGTCTACAGAGTGAGTTCCAGGACAGCCAGAGCTACACAGAGAAACCCTGTCTCAAAAAAAAAAAAAAAAAAAAAAAAAGTGTGCGCCCCCATCAGCCCTGCTGTGACTGAGGACGTTCTTGTTGGTGTTGTGTGACCAGAAGAGTTCCCTTGGTCAAGGTGGACAGGGATGGTGATGGGCAAGTAAGTTCCCCCTGGTAACCGAGGCACGCGTTACTGTGTTATCGGCATATAAGGAACTGACCAGCAAGAGGGCTGGGGTGCAGTGTGCTCCAGGGACACAGCATTCCACCAGGGCTCAGTACTTGTTACAGAACTTAAGTAGACCCCAGCTTCTCAACACGGTAGGCCCCAGGAGTGCCTATAGAGTTCCACATAGGCTCGGGGTCATCCCATGGGCAGGGCTGCTAGAGACAGCAGGGTGCTTGCGGTCAGGACAGCTTGCAAGTCTCTTCTCCCGGCATTGCGGATTGACCACTCGTCAGACTGTCTTGGTGACAGCTACCCTTAGCTACTAAGCCGCGTCAAATCACCAGCCCTGGCTTTTTAACTTTTGACTGGATAAGTGGTGTTTATGTATTTGTAGTGAATATTTTCATACGGTTTTTACTTTGGGGATGCTGAAAATGCCCATGGTTGTGACCCCTGACTCCCTTTCTGTACTGATATCCCCGGGCAGTTTGTCTTGTTCAGCACAGCTCTTCTCTCTCTGGGTTCTGTACAGTGGTCAAGGGGCTGTCCGTCTCTGTGGCTTTCTAGTTCACACAACAAGATGGTATGAAGCTGATCCACGTTTATGGAGTAGTCTGTCCTATGAATGTGTCACAACCCCATTTTAACCCCAGCACTCCTAACCTGCATGGAAGGGAAGAGGCCAAGTTGTCCAGTGATCAGGCCTGTGGCCTCAGAGCCCCTGGCCTAGCCATAGTCCTGTTGTGGCAAGTTACCTTGTCTCTGCACAGAGCTCTGCCAGGAGGAGGAAGGAGCTTTGTGGGCCTGGCTGTTGGCATCTCACATAGTTAGAAGCTAGTTGTCTTCCCTGGAGTGGCCTCGGCAGCACCACACTGTCCTCCAGAACCCCAGTATTGGTTGCTATGTTCTTACAGGAATATAGGTCAGGGGTTACAGACAAGAGCAGAAATGATTCAAGGACAGCTGCATCACCACAGCCTACCCAGCATAAGTGGCAGGTGATAAAAGCTGGGGACCTGGAGCACACTGCACAGCCTGCAGCCAGCTCCACAGGCGGGAGGATTCCCTTCCTAGGTCAGTTGCTCTGGGCCTCTTCCAGGCAGCCGGGTTTGCCCAAAAGTCTCAACACTCCTTGAAATTTGTACTACTTGGGGAGGGAGGGTCCTAGAAAAGCTGGTGGGTTTCAGATTCTTCCTTAATCTATGAAGTTGTGAAGTTGTTTTCTTGTTGAGCTTAAGGAGCAGGTCAGAAAGTCGTCCCCCCCCCCCCCGAACATCCTGTTTCGCTCCCTTTTTACCAACCTGTGTGCTAGGAGCTTCCTGGAAGGTTGGGATGTCCTATCTCACAGGAAAGTGTTCCACAACAGGTTCTTCCTAGGACCTGTTTGAATTGTCTCTTGTGGCCAATAACCTTATTTGTCCAAGTCACATGAAGAAATGTTTAAAGAGAAAACCTACTGTGTGTGTTGTGACACCACAGTCTTGGGTCTGAGACCGCCAGGTCATGGTAGAGTGTCCCTCGGCCTTGGACCCATGTGCTGGCCGCACACGTTAGCCCAGCCCCTATCCCTCCCTTTGTGTTGTGGGCGTGTGCTTTGGTGTGCATGAATGCATGGAGGCCTGAGGCTGACCAGGTTACTTCATCAGTTGCTTTTTACCTTTTGTTTTTTTGAGACAGCCTCACTGAAGCTAGTGTTCACCATTGCAGCTGGGCTGAGCAGCCAGCCAGCCCTGCGCTGGGTCACAAGTCCACCCACCCACCCTGTGGCTGTTGTTTGTAAGTCCAGTTACTTTGTGTACATGAATATCTGTGTACCACAAGGGCTTGGTGCCCACAGAGGCTAGAAGAGGGTATCAGGTCCCTTGGAACTGGGATTACAAATGACTGTAAGATGACATTTGGTACTGTTAATGAAGCCCAAGTCAGCCAGTGCTCTTAACCACTGAGCCATTTTTTCAGCCCCCAGACACAGGTTTTGTGTGGACACTAGAGATGTGAACTCGGGCCTAACACTTAAGTGAATGCTAATTCACTTAGCCCATAGGCTAGCTTCTGGCCAGCTCCAGTTTCCTCTCTTCAGCCAGACAGCATTGATCTTGTAGTCCAGGCTGGCCTCAGACTCAGTATATAATCAAAGATGACCTTAACTCTGCTCTTCCTGCCCATCCCTCCTAAGTGCCAAGGTTACAGAGATGTCCGGTCCTACCCAGTTTCTGCAGTGCTGAGGACAGAACCTGGGCCTCCATGCATGTAAACAAACACTCTACTGAGCTCTCTCCTCAGACCTCCACCACCACCACCAGCAAGTGTTAGGGTGACAGGAGCGACTCCATGTACCCAGCCAGTAACAGCAAGCTCAGCTGGCAGCCTGGCACAGACCTTTCTTTGTGCGTTAGATTAGGCTTTGTTGTTGAGTCTCTTCAAGCAAAACTACTACTGTGTGTAGAAGGTGGTTTTGGGTGTCACACAGGGCCTTGTGCATGGAACTGAGTACCAAGGAATGCTGACTGTCCCATGGCCTTGGGACACCTAGCCTGCTTAGTCACCCAGAAAAGAACACCCTCTCTCCCCACCCTTCAGTTCCAGGAATTCTATGATGAGAAATTTGTTTTTATTGTGGCCTGGAACTTTTGGGGGTTTTTTTTGTTTGTTTGTTTAAGATTTACCTATTTATTGTATGTACATGAGTACTGTAGCTGTCTTCAGACACACCAGAAAAAGGCATCAGATCCCATTACAGATGGTTGTGAGCCACCATGTGGTTGCTGGGATTTGAACTCAGGACCCCTGCAAGAGCAGTCAGTGCTCTTAACCACCGAACCATCTCTCCAGGCCCCTGTTGCCTGGAACTTTTATCTTTAAAGCTTTCCTTGACCTGGCAACAGGTGATTTCAATAAAGTAGGACATGGAGGTTGTGATCTCAGGAATTTGGTATGTCTTTGAAGAAATACTTCTTTCTGTTTCAATGAGCATTTCTCTTGCTAAGCCTCGGATAAAAGTGCTTGGGAATCTAATGTCCTGTACAAGCCACTGTAGACTAATGATTGTGCTACGGATGGCACCAGTGGTCTCTCTCTGGTCATGCAAATATTCACACAAGGTTGCTTGCCTGGAATACTGCACGTGCTTTCCCAGAATGCTCTTCTGCAGTGCCATTTGTTTTTTTTTT
>NC_034612.1:29352494-29371314 GCF_900095145.1 Mus pahari
AAAAAAAAAAAAAAAACAAACAAACCAAAACAACAACAGAAAAGATTTTTGAAAGGCTTTAAATCCCACCAGAAAGAGGTTGGTCGCACCCTTAACACTGTGCTGCTCTTGTACCTGTAGGTACATCTCCCCTGGTATGTTGGTGCTATAGGTTGCAGGTTTAAACCTTTCAGGACAGTAACAGTTCTTCCTCAGCAGCCCCAGTGCCTTCTGCCATGACAAAAGTCTGTTAGTTGGGAAAGAATGTTCAGTTGAGTTCCATCCTTACTCTTCCATGTCTTGCAGCCAAAGCATGTGGTTTCTTTAGCTATAGCAACTTTGCTGGGTCTATAGTATGTAGCCCTTATGGTTTATGGGACTTCCCTGCCAAAAACTTAGCAGAGATAGTTCACACCTGGAATACAGTTTTCATTTGACAATTCTGCTTCTGCTTCTGCTTTACCATGCAGTCAGGCTGCCTTTGTTCAAATGCCTTAATTTCTCTGTTTCTCTCCTCTCTCAAACTCATAGAGATCCGCCTGCCTCTGCCTCCCGAATGCTGGGATTAAAGCCCTACACCACCATGCCTGGCCTAGTTTCTCTGTTTCTTGTACTAGAGATAAACACACAAGGCTTAAGTTAGGCAGCTCCTGAACCTTACAAACCTCATTTGCAAGACACTTAAAGGATTAGCAGTCTCTAATAAACCTTTTTAGAGAGAGCGGGCAGGTTCTCTGGATGTCATAGTCATCCATCCATTCCAAATAACCGTCCATGGTCTTGAGCAGATAAGAGGATCCTAAAAAAAGACCTGTAGCAAGCCCAGACCAGTAGTAACAATCTCATAACTTCTATCAGTTGTTTTCTCACAAGAGAAATGTTGGGGACAATATAGTGCCCAGTACCATGGTTGGGAGACAGCACCTCCCCCCAAGCCATTTTCCATGAACAATCTGACCTCGTCCTGGATTGCTGCTGCTCCAGGCCTGCTGTGCATCTCTGTTCCTGGTGCTCAGTCAAGCAGGCCTGTACTGCTTGCCTTGGCGTAGGCCCAAGGGAGGCAGGAACTCCCTGGCTTGCCTCTGGACCTGGCTCCTTGGTTCTGACAGGCTCCAGAACTCCAGTTCTGAAAGGGGCCTCAGTCTGAGCAGACATTCTTTATCCCAGTGTGCTTTGCGCTGGAGGCAGTAACTGGGCACCTTTTCTTACCTGCACTGTTCTAGCATTGATGTCGCCGGGCTGTTGCTCAGGTTTTAAAGCCTCTGAGGTGCGCACTAGGACAGTGCTTGACTATTACTATTCCTCCCCAGTAATTCTGGTTCCACACAGATCTCACCAGGTTTGCCTTCATGTGGCTGGGCACAGCCTTTGGTTGTCTTCATTCTTTTTTCATCCCTTTTTGATTGCCATTTTATAAACCTGGTTTACATGCCTTTCAGGTCTTCAGAGCCTCTCCTACCTCATAAAGATTACATCTTGTCATGGCAGTCCACGGTCCCTGCCCTGTCAGCCTCTCCTGACTGTCCTGTGAACACACTTGTGTCTGACAGCACTTCTCTCGTGTGCAGTGTCCCCAGCAGTGCTTGTCTTTTCTCTTCAAGGCTCTGATATAGCCATGGGAACCTCATCAAGCAGCAACCCAAGTGTCCCCTATGGCTTTATGAGCCAGTATTCCAGGGCTGGTTTCCCTCCTGTTACCTTGGGTTGTGTGATCTTTGTCTCAGGAGTGCTGGGTAATTATATTACCTAGTTTCTTTGCTTCCACTGCACTTAGACTGATCTTATTAGTCTATGTATTTTACAGCCTTAGGATCTGTGGCTGACACAAGCCCTCTGACTATGTGTTTACAAGTCTTTCCCAGTCAGGCTGTTCAGATGTCGAATGCTCTCCAGTTGTCATAGTTTCTTTCTTCGCCCATCTGCTTGTTGAATTGTAGGCCTTCCCTTTTAAAGGCTGGACTTGTGGGGTCTCTTCTGAAATATCTTTCATGTTCTCTTCCTTCTTCATCTTGGTTTCTTCCCATAGATTTCTAAATTTTTGGATCTCACTCTCAACCTCACTTTTCTCTACTTTCCCTG
The DNA here is from genome assembly GCF_900095145.1 of Mus pahari. Taxonomy (NCBI): domain Eukaryota; kingdom Metazoa; phylum Chordata; class Mammalia; order Rodentia; family Muridae; genus Mus; species Mus pahari. The sequence goes on from NC_034612.1 coordinate 29,354,553, forward strand.
CCAAGTGCTAGGGGGCTAATGTAGTGAGAAGCATCCTATGTCTTCTTCATACATACGTGCTGCATTCAAGGATTGTGGTAAATTCTCTAGTTCATCAGTAGTTTGAGTGACATCCCATACCAAATAGAAGATGGCCACCCAGTAATTCCACCTAGGAATGCTTCACTTTCTGATAGCTTGGCTTTGGTTGCATGTCCTATCACCCATGGCCAGGAGCATGCACCCACCTCCAACAGGGAGATAGCCCATTCCATCCCATGTGGGAAAAGGAAACCATGTTGGAATTGCCTTCATAGATATCCCATCCTCACGTGGATCACCATCTATGTTGACCCATGCAACCACTCTTCCTCAACTCATTGGTCTGTCAATTTCTGTGTTGTATGACTCTTCCTGCAGAGACATGAACAAACATCTGTTCACTCCAGATAGATCACTGCCAACAGACCAAAGAAATGATTGCACCCATATCTTGCTTACTGAGCCATTGAGCTCACAGGGCTCACAGAACCAGGATGACTTAAAGGTGGCTGCATCATTAGAGTCCCTGAATAGCTTTCAGCTTGTGGGTGGGTCTCTTCTCCCCACCAATCGCTACTGTTTGTGTAACCTTGGGGAGAGACGATGTGAGGTTTGTAAGGTTCAGGAGCTGCCTAACTTAAGCCTTGTGTGTTTATTCCTCCAGGCCTAAGGAGCCTTTTACACCCTTTAAAGAGCCATCCATTCTGGTGATGTCACCTCATACCCCCCCAGGCCTGAACTGAGGGTTGCTTGCACTATTAATGCTTTTGTGTAGTCATCTTAAACTCCAGCTTTGCCCATGAGGCCTTGGCTGCTTCTTGGATGATGGGGGTAAGGGCATGTTCTCCAGGAGATTGTGCAGTACACAGGTTGTATGGAGGGTGCTGATTGAAGTTGGGCAGAGTTGTTACAGTCAACATTATCATCATCTGTGAGGATCCATCCTCTCTTGTCCCCTACATGTAGACTGGTCCTTCTGTTTTGAAATGGATAGTGCCCACCTCCCCTTTCCCAACATGGAAGTTGCACTGGCTTCTCCCCTGGGTTATTTACTGGGCCTGGAGTGGAGGGTACCATGCATGTTCAAGTGGGTATACTGCTGACAGAGCCTGTGTCCTTCGATACAGCTGCTATTCAGAATAGCTGGCTGGGGCAGGACAGTACCTAGCATACTTAGAATGTAAGTTTCACCTAGACATTGGTAACCACCCTAGGGAGGGCCAGCAGGCACAAACAAAGCAAGCACCTTATTTAACCATGTGCATGGCACATGGCTGGGTTTCCCATTCATTCATGGCTGGGTTTTCCTTCTTTCCTGTCTGCAGATACATGTCTCAGAGCAAGCATGCAGAGGCCCGGGAGCTTATGTACTCAGGAGCATTGCTCTTCTTCAGTCATGGCCAGGTAAGCGATGCTACAATGGGAAGAGGCCTGGGCGGAGTCAGATAGCAAGCTGTCCTGGGCTCTGGCCACCAGTGGCAGAGGGTCTCCATAGCTGTTGCTGTGGAACCTTTGTGACTGGAGCTCTAGGCTTGGCTCTGTATGTTTGCCACTTGCCAGTGACCCTGCCGCATTGCTCATTGGCAAGGCACTATACCGAGCTGTGCGTTTGCAGGCTGCCATCTGCAGAGCATGTAGCCATCTGCTTTACCTGGTCTCCTCTAAAGGATTGGGGCCCTGTTGTTAACTGTGCTTTTGTTGGTTGTTCTGCAGCAGAACAGTGCGGCTGACCTGTCCATGCTGGTCCTCGAATCCCTGGAAAAGGCCGAGGTGGACGTAGCTGATGAGCTTTTGGGTGAGGACAGTGCACTGTGTGGTGCCTACTTACATGGCTTCTGTGACTGGTGTCCTCCAGAGTCCCTTCACTGCCTCCAGTCCCACTTGTGGTTGGTGGGGTTGGGATTCACACTTAAAAACTGATTATGTCATGATAGGCACACTGGCCATGCCCCCTAAGCTCATGGGCACCAACTGGACCCACTGAGCCAGCATGTGGCTACTAGAGCCCTCCTGCCAACTGCCCCGAAGCCTCTGCTGCTCCCACAGAGCTGCCTCCCAGCATGGGCCACCCACATCAACATAGCCACAAGGGCCTCAGGCAAGCCAGCCAGCGAGGCCCAGACCTGTGCACTATGTGTGGGATATCCAGCAGCACACAGTGGCTTCTGGTCTTTCTTTTGAAGTTATATAGTTGGGAAGTGTCTTAAACATATATATATATATATATATATATATATATATATATAGTATTGCTGCCTCTTTATAGAGTGCTGGATTTCTGTTCACCTCACCTCACCTTTAGTAAGGGTCTGATTGTGTCATTTGCAGAAAATCTGGCTAAAGTGTTCAGTTTGATGGATCCAAATTCTCCTGAGCGAGTAGCTTTTGTGTCCAGAGCCCTGAAGTGGTCCAGTGGAGGGTCTGGGAAACTGGGCCATCCTCGACTCCACCAGCTGCTGGCCCTCACACTATGGAAAGGTAGGCATGGGATCCCACCTCACCAGCAGCTGAATCCTCTGTGTGCCTGCCTGTTGATAAGTGGGGAGAGGCCATGGGGAAGGTACGCCAGCCTGTCTTTCAACATCTCTGCTTCGGTCTGGACAGAGCCTCCACAGGTCATAAGGGACCCCTGGGTTATGACACTGTCTCCTTTCCAGTCTGTCCTGGTTCTCCTACCTGGTCACCTGCTTCTCTCCCACAACCTCCCATTCCCCCTCCTCCTCCCTCAGTGTGCCCCCACACCGCGTGCCTTCGCTAGCTCCCTGTGTATAGTTCTTTTTATTCCGTCTTGAGGTGAGCTTTGGGATTACACAGCCATGGGATGTATTGCAGGTATATGCTTACTCTTCTTGGCTCTGGAGCTGGCTTGGGCACAGAGATGCTTGGTGACGGTCTGCTGGGACCTGAGCAGCTCCCACCCAGGGGCATTCCCGGGGAAGCTGGTGTGCAGCTGCACCTTGTGAGCAACAGGAATTGTTGCTACAGGTCTCCTAATGGGTGGGCCATGCCTAATGGAGCCTAGGTGAGAGGAGGCCGTGCTTGGACATGCACAGTGACCTGTGGGACATAAAACACCTTCCTTTGTGCCGCAAGCACTTGAAGGTCTGAGCCAGAGGAAATGTTATCCAAAGTTGAGTATAGACTAGTTCTGTGAGCAAGACCAGCTGCCTCCCCGCACGACCATAGCCATGGCAGTCACAGGATGTACCTAGTCACATTCTTGGAGTCTAGCAGGAGTCCCCCCAGAGGTGCACCCTCATAGCAAATGTACTGGGATAGACTTCCTTACATCCTGTGGGCTTATCGGGTCTTTTCTTTCTCCTGGGTACTCTGCACTCTGCCTTCACCCCAGAGCCACAGTGAGAACAATCAAGACTCTGTAGATTGAAAGATCAGAAACTTGAGGAAACTCCAACCCCCAGTGTGTACCTCAGAACTCTGCCTTTCTTTTGAGGGCTGTTCTATCCTTCAGATTAGAGCAAACTGCGTGTCACTCACGGGCCAGGCCTTCATACAGCCCATGCCTGGTACATGGTCTGGAGACATCCGGTCTTCATGCTGCTGCTGCTGCTGCTGCTGCTGCTGCTGGCAGGAAGTCTCAGATTCACTCACTAGAGTCACTGAGAGATTGTAGGGCTGAGTCCAGACCACAGCCGTTGCAGGGCCATGACTACCTGGGAAAGGGGTTTCCCCAGGCTAGACTGTGATTCACTTCTTAGAGTGCCTGCCTATGGGGTTTCACCAAGACAGCAGTATGCAGGGCCAGGAACAAGGGTCTGCTTTAATTCCTGCTCTTTCTCAGACACCCAAAAGCCTTGGGAAGAAAAGGTCTTTGTGGATGTGTCAGGGTTGGGGGCCTACGTTTTTGGTGTTGAGAGAACCCCTTTCCTTGTTGCTGTCAGGGTTCCAGGTATAGAAGGGATCCAGGGTCCACCTTGACGCTTACTCAGGGCTCCCAGCTTACTCTATGAATAGGGTTTTAGTGTTGAGTGCTAGGGAGGTTTCTGCATCTAAACATAGCAGGCATTGGTTATCTTTGCTGTGTGCAAAGGAGCCTCCCTTAGCTAGGACTCCCTGGGTAGCTGGAAGGTCAGGAAAAGGAAGTTGCTTGTGGGCCCAGCTCGCATGCACACTAGCATTAGGCAGACAGCAGTTTCACACACTTAGAACGGAGGAGAAGGAGGTTGGATGGCTGTGCCCACTGAGTTTGTTTAGTGTTTGTTCTCTGAGCACAAGGAAGCTGGGGACAGGCTTGGGGACAGCAGCTGTGCAGATGGATAGCTCGTTCTAGGGTTACTGGCCTAGCAAAGGCAGCAGGTATGTCCAAGGCAAATGGGTAGGAGCGGGGCAGGAGTGGGTGGCTCTGTGCACCCTGTGCTCACGTGTGCCCATCTGCAGATTCTTTCCCTTCACAGAGCAAAACTACTGTGAGTCTCGGTATCACTTTCTGCACTCCAGCGATGGCGAGGGTTGCGCCAACATGCTGGTCGAGTACTCTACTGCCCGAGGCTTCCGAAGTGAGGTGGACATGTTCGTGGCTCAGGCTGTGCTACAGTAAGTGTTCATGAGGACTTTGTGGGGCCTTCGTGCGGCCCACAGTCTGGAGCAGGCCTCTTTGTCTCAGACTCCGCAGTGCTGGAGGGGGGACCTCAGGCCCAAGGCTGTCTTGCATATGTCCTTTCTCTGAAACACAAGTGCAAGTGTCCTGCACTCACCCTCCTAAGAGGCTGCACCTTGTGCTTGCCCTTCCTCCTTAGAGGACTGAGGCACATCCCACCTGCCTGCCTCAGGAAGGCATCTGTGTTTGTTTGCTTTTTAAACCTGGGTGTTTTAAACTACAGATTTAATATATTTAGTGTATGCGCAGTGGGGGTTGCAGGCACACATGCTGTGGTGTGCACCTGTAAAGGTTCCAGTTGGCTGGAGTCCTTCCCCTCGGCCACGTTGGTCCTGGGATTGAGCTCATCATCAGGCTTGAGGGCAAGCACCTTACCTACTGAGCCATCTCATCTGCTTCCTCAGGCCTCAAAAATGCTTGCTGTGTGGATAATGGCAGGAGGGTTTGCTGTGGGGACTCAGAGCACTTTATTTACCTTTGAGACAAGTTCTTGCTATAAAGCCCAGGCTGACCCCAGACTTCCTTCTGGGTGAGCCATCCGAGTGCTGGAATTGCAGGCATATACCACCACAGTTGTGATTTTAAAAAAGGAATTATGTGACACCTCAAGCTCGCCTGCCTGGCTCTGGGCATGTACTGCAGCTGTTGTCTCCTCACTGGAGGACTCTGGACCATTTTTTTTTTTTCTTGACAGACTTGGGACTGCTGGGGTAACATCTTGGGCAGAGGCCGAGGCTGCCCAGACCCCAGTGCAGCATAAGAGTCCCAGCCCCCTGCATTTTGAGCTTCTGTGATAGATGCAGGCAGGTGTGGAGAAAGCAGAGGCCATAGTTGAAAAGTGAGCGCCCACATAGCCCCCCGTTTCCTAGCTCTGTTGACCTTCAGCAGGTCCTGTCTCCCTTCTGAGACATAATCCCTTCATCAGTGTGGGAAAAGACTCATGCCCCATGAGGGGCAGCCTCCAGACTCTCCCTGGCCCCCACTGCCCTGCAGTTCATTGGCCTGTGGAGACACCAGGCCTCCAGACAGAGCTGTTGCTGCTGTCAGGAGAGGTCTTGTGTTGTATCGGCCTCTCGTGAGCATCTGTGGAAACCTGAGTCTGCCTGTGGGATTCACTCTTGGATATTCATGTCATGTCAAACAGGTTTCTCTGTTTGAAAAATAAGAACAGTGCACTGGTGGTCTTTACAACGTACACACAGAAGCATCCATCCATCGAGGATGGGCCGCCCTTCGTTCAGCCCCTGCTCAATTTCATCTGGTTTCTGCTGCTGGCCGTGGACGGGTGAGTCCATCTGTGTGGGTGCTGGGTGTGCGTCTGGGAGGCCATGGCTCTCACTGGGAGTTATCCCCGGCTCTTGTTGCAGTGGCAAGCTGGCTGTGTTCACGGTGCTGTGTGAGCAGTACCAGCCGTCCCTGCGGAGGGACCCCATGTACAACGAGGTGAGGCTCCCCACCCAGGCAGGAGGGAGCAGGAGCCCCACCCGGCTGGGTAGCAGCCAGGCACTGCTAACCTGCTGACCCACTGTCCTGCCTCTTACAGTACCTCGACAGGATCGGACAGCTCTTCTTCGGTGTGCCGCCAAAGCAGACATCCTCCTATGGAGGCTTGCTGGGTAAGCCCTGTGTGTGGTCTGGTCCCCGGCAGTCCCTCTGCCGTGGTCCCAGGTTGCCTGAGTGGACACAGGTTTCTGACCTGCTGCTGAAGTCTGTGACTGCAGTTTAGGCTGTTCACTGGGTACCACTCTGTGGGTCTGAACTCTAAATGCTCCGAATACTCCCTTTCCACCAAGGCAGGGCCAGTGTGGTACAGTCCTCTGTGCATTTGAAGTGTCTACTTTTCTTTTCTTCTCTGGTGCTGGAGACTCAGGCCCTTGAACTCACGAGTCAAGTTCCTTACCACTGTCCTGCATCCTCTCCCCAAGCCCTTCCAATCTCATGTGTTAAGTAGCAAATCCCCGTTCAGAGTCCAGAATTCTGTTTCTCCTGCCAGCAGGGGTAACCACAGGCAGAGTGTGTGGCACGAGCTGTTCTGTGGTTACCTGCTGGAGTGTGGAGTTTCCATGCATGTGGTATGAAGACCGACACCCTGTTGTGGAAGGAAGTACCGCCCATGAACAAGTCCATATGGGCTCTCTGGGCACTCACTGGCTGTGCCTCGTAACTTGCTGTAGACTGTCTCTAGTTCGCTGTTTGGTTGTTTTCTGAAACAGGGTCTCATCATATAGACCAGACTAGCCCTGAGTTCAGAGAAATCCTTCTGCCTCAGCCTCTCGGGTGCTGGGATTAAAGGTGTATGCCTCCATGCCTAGCTACTGTTGCTCTGAGACAAGGTCACTCCTTGCAACTTATAATAGCTTCAGACTCACTTCGCTCCTCCTGCCTCTGCCTCCTAAGTGCTGGGATCTGACGTGAGCCTGCCCACCAAGCTTTCCTTCTGACCCTCAGCTGCCTTGAGCCTGTCGCCCGTGGAGGGCATGAGCGGGTTCAGCTGTCTCCACGAATCTCTAGCAGAGCGCTTCTGCTTTTTCCTGTCAGCCCTCAGTGGCCTGAGCATCTCTGAGGGACCAGCATTCCGGGAAGCACATGCTCATGTCAGCTGGAGAAGCAGTGCAGGGCGCTTAGGATGTGTGCTGGTCCGTCCCACAGAGCTTTAGAACCAGCAGCTCCCCTCCCACCCCGCGGACACCCAAGCAGGACACCCACTGGCTCTGCCACTCAGGAGAGAGGACTTTGGGGTCAGGGTTGGCATGTTTGTGGTCACTATAAGTCCCATGCATTTGAGATGTGCACCCAGGAGGCAGTTTGAGTGTCTCAAATATAGCCCTAAGGCTCTGGTCTGCGTGCTGCTGTACAGCTTTCTCTTGTCTCCATGGGACTTGGACTGCTCCTTCATCACTGCCAGATTCCCCTCCACTGTTGGTGGAGGTTTGGGGTTTGTCGTTCCTAGTGTGGCCTCCAAGACCTAAGCCACTAAGCCTCTGGGCTGTGTCCCTGCAAAGCATGGCCTCATCTCTGGGGAGGTGGAGCTTCCAGGGGAGCCCTCGCTGGGCATTGACCACACACAGCAGGGTAGATCTTTGTCTAGGGTGGTGACCTGGGCGGTGGGTTCCTGGCGCAGATTGGGCTTCCAGGGCAGCACTGCCTCTGTACTAACTATCACTGGCTGCTATCTTCCTCTAGGGAACCTGCTGAGCAGCCTCATGGGCTCCTCAGAGCAGGAGGAGGGGGAAGAGAGCCAGGATGACAGCAGCCCCATCGAGCTGGACTGAAGCTGCCTGGCCAGCGTGGAGATGTCCATGGCCAGCACCGCTGGGACGGATTCAGTGCCAGGCCGGGCGCAAGGCCCCTTACCAGTGGGCTGCTGCTCTGTGGCTGAAGGGGCCACCTATGCAGAGTCTGTCCCTATTTATGTATGGTGGTTGAGGGCTGTGTGGCCAGGACCAAGAGCAAGGCCCAGCTCCTGCTGGCCAACCGTGTTCCTTCAGATCACCCACAATAAAGCGCAGGCCTTGCTGCAGCACCCGCTGCCGTCCTTGTCTCTGGTTCCTTGGGGAGGGCTGCAGGGTGGCACAGCAGCCTGGCGTCAGTGACTGGTACCCTTTCTCCTGTGTCCAGTGCAGCCATGGCATGCCAGAGAAGTGGCAGCTGCCGCTGTGAGCCACGCAGGATCCTGCGTCCTGCAGATGAGAGCGGCTTTCTTGCTTGTTTGATTTTGTTTGGACACAGTTGTTTTGCAATCATGGTGTGCTTCCCAGGGACAGAGAACGTGTGCTGTGGTGACTAGACTCCTTGGAGGTCACAAACAGCTGGCCAGGGTAATGTCCCCTGGTCTATGGGGCTGTGGACCCTGCTGTAGTCTATGGGCTCCTCCATTCATGCTGCAGCCCTGCTGGTCCCTTCAGCTCCACGCTGCTGCTCTGGCGAGGTTTTAAAGGGTACCGTAGGCTCTCACGTCCTTCATGTTGCAGTATTTATTTTTACTGGGTGAGGGATTTTTCAACTTAACGTTTTAGGACTTAACCAAATAACCAGTCCATGAATAAGCAACCCCATTACCATAGATAATATCCACGCTACCAGTCTGATTATAAAGGGAGACACTTTATTTTTTCACAATTAAATAAGAATTGTAGATTAATACACCTCTATCTTGCATGGGAAGGAGGGAAATATGCGTTATTTACTGTAAAAAAAAAATGGAATTTAAAGGAAGGCTTGTGTCACCTTTTGACTATAAATAAATCCTTTCTACTGGACTTTGCAGTAGTCCTTTCTGGGTGAGCTCTGGGCCGGGCATGGGGCTGGCTTTGGGCTTTGGCATTTAGCCCCCACTGTGGGTGCAGAGGCCTCAGGCAGAGTGGGAGAGGCTGTGTGTCCACCTGGCAGGCTGGAGAGGACGCACATCCTGTGCTGTCCGTGCCAGTTCCCTGTACACCCAGGCTGTGCCTGCCAGAGTGGCTGGTGTTAGTGTCAGCAGTGTCCAAGGGAACTGCTCCACCATGGTGTGTGTCTCGGCCTCAGGGAGCGGGAGAGGTGACTGGTGCATGGGGAGCTCAGTGGAGGGGTGACTTAGAAATAGGGAGGCTACTGGGGCTGGAGAGATGGCTCAGCGGTTAGGAGCACTGACTACTCTTCCAGAGGTCCTGAGTTCAATTCCCAGCAAATACATGGTGGCTCACAACCATCTGCAATGGGATCCGATGCCCTCTTCTAGTGTGTCTGAAAACAGCTACAGTGTGCTCACATTAAGTAAAAATTTAAAAAAAAGACCTAGGGAAGGTAGAGTTGGGCATGGCCACAGAAAGGAAGCCTCAGCCTGCTGGCACGGGCCAGAGCTGCCTGTGTGCAGCTGGGAGACTTGCTTGGAATCAGGAATTGGAGCCTGTTGTCACTGATGTATCTTGAAATAGAATTCAAATTTTGTGTATGTATAAGGTTGGCCAGGATTAACCCTAGCTGGGTACAGAGGAAAGGTAGCATTTGTGCAGGACACATGACACATGTGGGATCCTCCCGGCACAGTGTCCCTTAACATGCACGCACACACTCGCACACGCAGTGCCTCTACAACACTGCCCCCTCTACCCGCATCCTCATGGCAACTGTTTATTGTGCCATTTACATGCCTGTCACTGTCTACTGGGTTGTCACCATCCTCTTAGCAAAGCCTTGTACAGGCTGGGTCCTGGCTGAAAGATGTCCAAGGACATAGCAGCCTCTTGAGATGCCAGCTTTCAATCTAGTGAGAATCTTCCCCACGTCAGGGCAGTCAGTGTTGTTAGTATAGTGTTACTGTTACACGCAGAGACCACTGGAGCAAGCCCATCAGTAAAGTGACAGTGGTGGGGAAGTCTGCCTCCCTGGGCCTCAGCAGTGGGAAAGGGACTTGGGTTGTAGCTCAGTGACAGAGTGCTTGCCTAATGCGTTCACAGGCCCCAGGCTCCATACCCAGTGCCACATGCAAAGACAAATTTAAGTGGGAGAACGAAAGAGGGCTGAGGAAACCCAGCTGGAAGCATGGGGACACTCCTGGGCTTAGCACTGCAGACTTGACAAAGATATCTCCAAGCATTGTCTGCAAGCTGGGTGACTGGGCACTTGCCAAGAGTGTGCAACCTAGGGCTCTGTCACAGTCTACAGGGGTTAGCAAATGTGAACAGAGTTAACCTAAGGAGGGATCCCGGGTGTATGGGCTGTGGTAGGGGAGCCCTGGAGCCCTGCTAGGATTGCACAGTCCAGGGGCTGGGCTTTCCTGGGGCTGTCTCTCTCTGTCTCTCTGTCTCTGTCACACACACACACACACACACACACACACACACACACAGAGCATGGTGGGTGGGGATTGTAGGACACAGGTTGCAGAGTCAGGCCAGCTCTGTCTCAGGCCTGCCATGGAAGTGACGTGGTTCTTCTCATGTCCCTTACAGCCCAAAGGGAGGCTGCCAGGGCAAAGGGAATACCATCCAGCTCCTCCCCAACTTCAGCCATAAACACACAGAAGGGACAACGCCAGAGCCACACTTTATTCCAGGGGACATGACACAGGGCAGCAGAAGCCCAACTAAGGACCCCCTCCCCCACTCCCTGGGGTGCAGCTTTGATGAGGGCCCAGGTCATTCACAGATGCGTTCCCCCATCAGTGCTCCCCAGCTGTCCAGCGGCCAGGACCTGCCCTTTGGAGATCCCATAGAAGGGAGCCCATCTGTTGGGGTGGCCAGAGGGCAGCAGGGGAATAAAGACAGGTAGCTTTAACTACTGGCCTGCCAGCAGCAATCAGGGCTGGGGGCAGCCACTCCTGCCCATGGCCACCTCTTGGCTTGGGCTCTCATTCATCAAGGGCTCGAAGACTGTAAGGTCAGGGCCAGAGGGCATGGGTTACAAAGCGGGGACAGCACCGAGCTGGGCACTGACGCCCAAAAGCAGATGGGGTGGGGCACTCCCTGGCTCCCAAGGAAGCCACTACTGGGCTCCATGCACAGCACCCTGCAGGCTAGGCTTCCTCCCAGTTGCCCCAGCCAGCTGTCCCAAGGGGGCGCAGGGCCTGTGCACACCGTTCTCTTGGAAGAATACCTGACCCCCAATACCCCGGCTGGGTCAGCCGTAGGGGAGAAAGAGCTGACCCCTGACCCTTGATCCCTGACTGACACACAGCAAGTGCTCAATAAATACTTGTTGAGGTGGGGGGAGGAAAGGGGAGGCATGCGGCACGTCCCAGAGTGAGTCCCCAGCAGCCAGGCCAGCCCGCTGCCACAGCTATCCATGGCTGTCCATGGCTGTCCACAGCAGCCCAGCACCAAGTCCTGTCCTGAGGCCAAGATCCCCTCAGGCCAGAAGAGTTAGTAGGGTCCTGCTCAAAGTTGGGAGGCAGGGCTTCCAGCAGCAGGAAAGTGGATGGGTCAGCTGGGCATGGCTGGGAGCATCGCAACAGGGCCAGGGTCAGGTGAGGCCCAAAACCAAGTCTGCCTTGAACTTTAATGAGGTTCGGAAAAACTGTCTATCCAATGAGCTTGCCTGAGCCCCACCTGGCCATGCCTGGGCCACACCAAGGAACAGGGTGTGGGCCTGGAGGATGGGTTCCCCTACTGTCCAGCGCCGCCTGTCCTGCCACATGAACGCAGAATCCTGGGGCCTCCGGGCTCTCTTCCTTAGGGTTTATGCTTGAAGTGGGCTTCCACTAAAAACGAGAATGTTCTAACCTTGGGAGCTGCCAGCTCACCCAGCCTCCCCTCCTCGGCCTGTGACTCCCCCCCACAAGCCCTCCCCCAGTCTGAGTCTCCCCCACAGCCTGAGCCCCCCCCCCCAGTCTGAGGCCTCCCCTCCACAGCCTGTCCAGGGGCCCCTGGCCAGCAGCAGGAGTCTGCTGGGGTGCCACACCATACTAGGGGCCTTCACCTACCTCACCGCTGCCCTCCTGCCCCACGCCTGCCCCCTCTCACCTGCATACTCCTGAGGCAGCATAGGCCTGTCCACCACCTTCTGGAAGGCCGCAATCCACTCCCTCTGGTCTGACTCCGTCTCACAAGTGAACAGGAATTTGCGGTCAGGGGTGACAATGGTTATGCCGTGTGGCCAGTGGTGACCCTGGGTGGACAGTGGGAGGCCCTCCAGGACAGTGTATCCGCTTTCCTTGCTGCCAATGAAGACTTCCCCACGGGCAAAGGCATCCTGTGAATGAGAAGAGGCTGGGGCGTGAGGAGGGAGCCCCCTCCCCTTGGCTGTCCTCTCTGCTTCCTCTCCCAGCACAGCCGCCTAGGTCCCTGAGGAATCCCGGCCCTGTTCCCTCCCCAATCGGTCCCTGAAACTGGTGAGTCAGGGGACCATGGTCCGCCTTTCCTTACCAAGGGGTCTTTGAAGTACATGAGCCTTCGGTCATCCATGGTGAACCAACGCTTCCGGAAGCCTTCTGTCTGCTGTGGGTCAGGGAGGATAGTGAGCATCAGCAGGCCCAGGGTGTACCTCTGCCCCAGGTGACCACCACTCAACAGCCAGTGGGCACCACTCTGGCCAACCAGTGCAGGAGGAACCCTGGCCATGCCTGAGATTCAGGTTGGAAGCCACCACTTCCACACAGCAGAGCAAATGTGAATGAAGGTCCCTCTGAAGAGGGGCCTGAAGGCTGGAGGCTCAGGCAGACTCAAGCCCTAGTGACCTGCAACCCGGTCACTCTCCTAGATCCTGGGTCCTCATCCTAGCACCAGAGCGACAGACAAGGAGCCGCAAGAACCACCCTGAGCTGGGCGTGGTGGCGCACGCCTTTAATCCCAGCACTTGGGAGGCAGAAGCAGGCGGATTTCTGAGTTCAAGTCCATCTACAGAGTGAGTTCCAGGACAGCCAGGTCTACAAAGAGAAACCCTGTCTCGAAAAAAAAAAAAAAAGAACCACCCTGAAGCTCAAGGATACTTTGCGATGCACCTAGGAAAGGTGGCACTGGCACTCAGTGAGTCCAGTGACCTAGTGACCCTTAACCCCTCAGCCTGACCCCAAGCCACCCCCAGACAGACAAAGGCAAGATGTCGGACCTTGAACAAGCCTGGAAGTACTTTGCTCTCCCCTACCTTGGGCCCCGTCTTCTCCATGTAGCCTTCCTTCAGGTAGTTCCTAGAGAGCTTGGGCACCAGCTGGGACAGAACAGACGGTGGTGAGGCCCACCCCGTGTCACCCCCTAGACTGAACACAGCATGGCATGGTCTCCCGAAGCTGGGTCCCAACCCCAGAAAGTACTACAGTCAACTCTGCTGCCCTTCTAGGGACGTTCATGCCCTTGTTCAGTCTTGTGACCGCCTCCCTCCGCACCCCCGCTACCCTGCAGGGTGACTCTGGGACAGCCACTCACATCTGCATCGCTGGCTCCTGGGAAAGCCACCTGCAGGTAGTGGAAGCGGGCTGCTCGTAGTGCATTGAACCAGTCCACGATCTCCTGAGGGCCGAAGTTGTTGCAGTGAGTGGCGACTCCTGAGCCTGTCTCCTCCACAGACCCCCTCACCCGGGCTGGCACTCTGTGCAGCCTCACTGCGGGATGGGGATGGGATAGACCCCCACTGCCTACCCCCACCGTGTGCCAAGATGGGGCCCGTCTGGTGACCCCGGTCAGGGAACAACGGGCTGAGGCAGGGGACTGAGAGGGGACATCTGGGCTCCGCGTGTCACAGCTATCTCTCAGCACCCAGCTCTCTATCCTGGCTCAGATCCCAGCAGGCCCCTCCCAGATCCTGCACACATCTGGGGTCTCCCAGTCCTGGCAGGGTTCACAGTGGCCTGGAGCTATGACTGGTCCACGCCACAGGAACCCTGCCTGCCTCGCCCAGAACCTGCCCAGTTTTGTCTTCCCCGTGCTTCTGGTAAAACCCACAGCACTGCCAACACCAGAACGAGGCAGAGCCCAGCATGTGTGTCGCCTGCATCTACTCCCTCCACGACCACTGCCTCTCACAGTCCTGTCCCCATGTTCCCACTCACAAGTGGCCCTACCCACTTCCTCTTTGGTCCCACGCCCTTCAGCTAGCTGACCGTCTCCACCCTAATCCCCCCTCTCTTGCTCTCCTGCGCTGTCTCCCTGCTGTGGGGCAGACCTGAAGCCCCTCACAATTGCTGATCCCCCTCTCAATGCTTGCAATAGCTCACACTTAGCCCAGCATCAGCCTTCCCAAACCCTCGGCTTTGGGCACCAGGGACTCAGCCTCGGGCCTGTCCGTTGTCCCCACTACCCGACCAAGCTCCAGGCTCCAAGCTCCAGGCCCCTTCTCCCTCCCACCTCTCTCCCTTCCCAGTTCAGATTGGGTTCTGGGCTGGGATGGTGGTTGAGTCAGTAGAACGAGTACTTTGCAAGCATGAGAATCTGAGTTTGAAGCCTGGTGTGGGGACCTGAGCTTGTAATCCCAGCACTGGGGAGGAGGAGGCGGGAGGTCTCCTGCACTTGACACCCAGCCAACCTAGTTTAACCACTTAAATCCATGCCAAGGGGAGACCTTGTGTCTAAAAAAATAAAAATAAAAAATTAAAAAAAAAAATAGAGGGCTGGTGAGATGGCTTAGCAGTTAAGAGCAATAACTGCTCTTCCAGAGGCCATGAGTTCAAATCCCAGCAACCACATGGTGGCTCACAACCATCCGTAATGAGAAGTAAATAAAGAACCTAAAGCCATCTGCAGTAGAAAACAGACGCCTGTAACCCCAGTGCAAGGCGGGAGGAAGAGCCACCCTGGCATGCACAGTGTTGGGGACAAAGAGATCCCATCTCAAATGAGGACCGGCACCCAAGGTTGTCCTCTGACCTCCACATGCAGCAAGCGGCACACGTGTGCCTGCACACTTACACACACTGTACACACACACGTGTGCTGCACACTTACACACGCTGTACACACACGTGTGCCTGCACACTTACACACACTGTACACACACATGTGTGTCTGCACACTTACACACACTGTACACACACATGTGTGCTGCACTTACACACGCTGTACACACACGTGTGCCTGCACACTTACACACACTGTACACACACGTGTGCCTGCACACTTACACACACTGTACACACACACATGTGTGCTGCACTTACACACGCTGTATATACACATGTGTGCCTGCACACTTACACACACTGTACACACACACGTGTGCTGCACTTACACATGCTGTACACACACGTGTGCCTGCACTTACATACACACACATGTGTGCTGCACTTACACTGTACACACACGTGTGCCTGCACACTTACACACACTGTACACACACGTGTGTTGCACTTATACACGCTGTACATACACATGTGTGCCTGCACACTTACACACACTGTACACACACACGTGTGCTACACTTACACACGCTGTATACACACATGTGCCTGCACTTACGTACACACACATGTGTGCTGCACTTACACTCGCTGCACACACACATGTGCCTGTACTTACACATGCTGTACACACACACACACACACACACACACACACACACACACACACGGCTGTAAAACCTGGGACCTGAGACTCCCCACAGCACCCGAGAACCTGTACCCAGGTGGGATCCCACTTCCTCCTGCCCCAGGTCCTTTGCACACCCCCTCTGCTCTTTGGAACACTATCTTCCCCATCACACGCTCCTCCACCCAGTTTTCATAGTTGGGGTTCTGGCCCACACTGAGGTCTCTGCTCATCCCTAGAGTGCTCGAGGTTGACACGTGTCACCTTGGCTCAGCACAGCTGTCCTTGGAGAGCAGAGGGATGCTGGGGTCCCCACTGTGGAAGAGCATAGTGTTTTAGTGGCAGAAGGTCCCCCATGTCTTCCCAAGGAACATGAAGCTGAAGGTCTGGGGTGAAATCACTCCTCTCACACCCTGAGCCAGGATTTTCTGGAAACAGCTAACATCGCTTGAGACCTCTCAAGGTGGTCTAGTGCTCGCTCTCTCCACAGGGTCTCACTATGGATCCCTGGCTGGCCTGGGACTCACCTTGTAGGCCATTAGGGTTCTGTATAAACACATAGAGATCGGCCTGCTTCTGCCCCCACCCAAGTGCTAAATCAAAGACAAGTGCCACTACGTCCCACCTATGCTTGAGAGATGTTTATTAAAAACCTAAAGCCACGAGACACAGAGACGAGCCATGGGCTGGAAGGTAGCCAGCAGATGAGGTGGCATGAGTGGGTAGGAGCCCCAGGGTAGCTACTACATGCCAGCTGCACATGAGATGAAATGTCTATGGGTCTAACTGGGCCCATCTAGGTCCCTCAGGGCCTCCGGTGGCTTCCGTATAAGCCCAACGACAGGATCCCCAGGGCAAGCCAGCTGCTAGCCAAATCATCGAGCCCTGGGTTCAACTGAGAGAACTCCCGTCAGTGAATTAGGTGGAGAGTGGTTAGAAAGACTCCTAGCACGAAGCTTGGGCCAGCACATGAATGCAGGCACACCTGCACGCTCCTGTACCCATACACATGGACAAAACATACACATGCCACAAAGACATGCCAGACAAAGGAATAAAACAGAGAAGTGTAAAAAAAGATAAATGAGCCGGGTGGTGGTGGTGCACGCCTTTAATCCCAGCACTCGGGAGGCAGAGGCAGGTGGATTTCTGAGTTCGAGGCCAGCCTGGTCTACAAAGTGAGTTCCAGGAC
>NC_034612.1:29373807-29376415 GCF_900095145.1 Mus pahari
GAGAGGGAGAGGGAGAGGGGGAGGGAGAGGGGAGGGAGAGTCAGAGTCAGTCTCAGGCCACCCCCTCCCAGGCACAGCTTCTCAGAACGAGATTGCAGGTGTGTTAAAAGGGAGAAGGGAAAGGTGAGGCGCAGAACAGTCCACCCACGTCCCTAGACGTTTAGACAGCCCTGGACCTGGGTGGACAGGAGCCATGGCAGGCAAGCTCAGGTAAGTGAGGCAGCGTCCTGGAGAGAGGAGCTTGGATCCTGCCAGACTCTGAACACGATGTGAGTGACATCTCAGGTGTGAGGGCTCAGGGGAGCAGAAGTGCAGGAGACCCTTAACTTCCCAGCAAACGGTGCCCAAGCCAGGCATGCGGCAACTTCCCAGGGGATCAGCCCAAACTCCAGCTTCCCTGGCCTTTCCATACCACGCATGTGTGTGCACACGTGCACGCGCACACACGCACGCACGCACGCGCACACACACCCATACAGAGATGGCTGCAGCAGAGCTGGATTAGTGCCCCTTGGGGACGGGGAGCATTGCCTTGCCTCTCCCCACTCACTTAGTGGTGCCCCCCAGACCAGTCCATCCAGGTCACCTTGCCGTCTTCATGGTAGATAAAGATGTTGCGGGTGCTGTTGTCCTTCAAGTAGGTGACCTGCAGGCCGTGGGGGTGGCCCATCTTGGCTGGCTGGAAGGTGGCGTTCAGGTGCTCGATCTTCATGACAGCCTTAGGCTCCTTGGCCTGTGAAGGGAAGCTAGTGGGAAGCCCAGACAGCACTGGGGTCTAAACAAGGGAGGCCAGCGGCACACCTACTGTTACTTAACCTTTCTGACCCCCAGATGCCTGGTCTGTGGTTGAAAGGTAAATTTCTACTTCCTTGGGTGATGGAGACTAAATGACCCTTAGTGGCTGGGTAAAATGTCCCCAAATCTGCTACCCTTTGTGTTCTTTGTCCTGTCCTGACCCAATTCTTGCTTGCGTGTGCACCTGGAACTTGCAGTCTGGGATTGCTCGCCAGGAACCCCTCCCCCTCCCCACCCCGCCCCCAGTGCTCGCCAGGAACCCCTCCCCCACCCCACCCCCAGTGCTCACCAGGAACCCCCTACCCCCACCCTGCCTCCAGATCTGTTTACTCCTCCCAGTTACTCAGGCAAAGCAGGTTTCTCCATGGTCCTGCCAAGGTCCAGGGAGCAGTGTGACTAACCCCATCCCTGTCCCTCAGTCTCTAGGCATGTCTCCTTGTGTCCCCCACCCCAAAGGGTGGCCCTTTCTAGGTGTTAAGGGACCCAGAGAAGGGGCCACTATACACTTGGCTGTGTAGCCCTAGGGCGATTGCTAGATATCTCTGAGCCAATACTGCACCCATCAACCAGGAAGCTGCCATCTTGGACAACAGCACCACAGAGCCAGGCACACCTTCCATGCAGCCAGCCCCACAGCAAGGCAGCAGCCAGCCACCTCCAGGCGGGTCCCGCCCTGCCCTGCAACAGCCACACAGCTGCCCTGAGGCACCGTCCCCATCTGTTCTAGGGAGCATCTGCTAGGGGGCACCTCAGGCTTCCCGGGACCATTCCCAGCAAACCCACCCCAAGCCTGGCTCCTGCAGGCACCAGGCAGGGGCAGGGGTCAGTCCTGCGTGGGGGTGGAGGAGTTAGTGTGTGGATGCATACATGCATGGTGTTTCCCCAGAGGGGTCCATCATAAGGGCTGCTCCCTGAGAGGACTGACGGGGAAGGAGCTGAAAGACGGCACCCACGCACAGTAGAAGGGCTAGTCCCCCACGTGGAAAGGTCACCCTTGGCTCCATGGAGGGCTCACATCGTTTTTGTTGAAGTATTTCAGGGCACCCTCTCGTTCTGTCAGCACAAACTTCCGGCTTAAGAACTGTCCGTTGTCCCGCCCACGCTTCCAGAGGAGGCCCTCGCGGTAGCCTGGGGGAGAGAGAGAAACAGTCAAGGAGACTCTCCTTAGCTAACCGAACCTCTGTCCCTGACCCAGGTACCCTCCACTGCAGGGTGGACACATCGAGGGCTGCAGGTCTCATCTGCCTGTCTGCCCTGCCATTGGCTTGTGACCCACTGCCCAGAGAGGCCTTGATCCTCCTGCCACAGTACAAACTCTGGAGCCCAGGCCAGCTTTGCCCCAGATCCTCCCACCTGGACAAGCCACCGAAGAAGCAGGACCTGGGGTCATCGTTGGGAACAACGGATTTAAGGATGAGGTTGGAGACAATGGATTTGAGGTGGCCCGGGGCTGCCAGACAAGTCTAAGGTCACGGAAAGAAAGAGGTTCTTGGACATGAGAAGGGACAGGAACAGACTGAGTTACGAGCCCCATGATGCCAGAGGCCAGCCGAAAGCACCCTCCCAGAGCCCTAGGTCTACGATGCAGGGGTGGACTAGCTTTGAGGACCTTGGTACAGTTCTGCTTCAGGTCTGCTATTTCCCTTTTGGCAAAAATGCACTCTCCCTGAGCTGTGGTGCATGCCTTTAATCGCAGAGGCAGAGGGAGAGGCAGAGAGGCAGAGGCAGAGGCAGAGGCAGAGGCAGAGGCAGAGGCAGAGGCAGAGGCAGAGGCAGAGGCAGAGGCAGAGGCAGAGGCAGAGAGGCAGAGGCA
>NC_034612.1:29377100-29394475 GCF_900095145.1 Mus pahari
CCCAGCTTCCTTGTGCCCGCCCCGCCAGTCCCTGCATCTGCAGGGATCTGATGTGGTTGGGCTCTTCTTGGCTCACTGCCCTGCCCCCCTGCATGGGACATCCCTTAGTGATGCAGTAACGGTTTCTGGTGAGCTGCTGATGGAGGGCTGCATTGCTTGAAGTTTCTGGCTATTGTAAGACTCCCCCCCGCCTGTGGACATTGCTGGGTGTTGGGGTGGCTTTCATTGGAAAAGAGGGTCGTGGAAAACCTTGACTGGCAGCAGTGTGCTCAAGGGTAGGAGTGCAGCCCCCGCATCACCATCACATCACACGTAAGCCAGATCCTGACAGCGGGGCCAGCTCACATCAACCTCCCTCTCTCCCCCCCAGCATCTCCTCCTGTGCTGTCTGCTGCCAGGCAGCCCTGTCCCCATCACCAAACACAAGGGGCTATTTTCTGTGCTCTCACAGACATGTGGCCATAAAAAGGCAGCAGCCTGGCGTCAGGGAGGGGGTAGCTGGCGCCCGTGAGACTATGAGTCTCAAGGCATGCCAGAAGAGGCCTGCTCCCTCCTCCGACTTCTCAAGGGACGGAGCCTCTCTGGGACCATGGAGTGGCCGCTGTGCCTTGTGTCTCTCCCTTGTCATAACTTCTTGGATACCAGTCACCAAGACTGCCATGAGCCCAGGCAGGACCCACTTTGAATGTTTGTTGACTGGCTCGTTAAACACCAAGAAAGCCACTAGGTAGGCTTGGCCTTCTTTCAGCTTCAGGAACCAGGATTATCTAGGCTTCAATAGCTGAGCATGGACTCCAGACGTGGGGTGTCAAGGGGCGACAAGACTGCAGCAGCTTCCCAGAGCCCCCACCAACTCCAGAACCATGCTTTATTTATGGCTTGGAGCCCAGGAGCCAGCGGGAACACGCTTCTCGCTTGCTGTTCTGATAGTTGCCAGCAGGTGGCAGGAGCACATCGGGAGCCGCCGTTTCCAAGCTGGGCTAAACTGAACTCTGCTGCCCCTCTGAGGCTCCGACAGGGCATCAGGCATAGGGTCCTGAAGCAGTGGGTCCTCTGCTAGGCCAGGTCCATGTGCTGATACTCTATGGAACCGACCAGTACTGACAAGCCGCCACTGTGCCTATATTTTAGGCTCCATAATGGCAGCACACGAGATGTTCCTGTAACGATGCTGACAGCATCCCTGGCCCGACCTCTCTCAGAGCTCTGCTTCCTTCTTGGTACCACGGGAACCTGGCCAGCCAAGGGCTGACAAGTATCGAGCCTTTGCCCATCCCCACTGGCCTGGCTGGATAGCCTCTGCCCACCCCAGCCCAGGGTCCTTGCTCAGCAGCCCAGCCAGGCTACCCTCGGGGCACAGTGACGATCAGGTAGGAGCAGAAGTGAGCAATTCTCTCTGAAAGCACTAGCCGGTCCTGAGGTAGAGGCTGAGAAGTTTAGTCAGCATTGATTAGATGCCTATGGTTTACAGGGCTGGGGCCAGCTATGGAGGTTGGGAGTCCTTGGTCCACATCCCACAGGACACACATACAGAGGGCACAGTGTCACACATCCCTGTGAGATTGAAGTCACCGTTCCCTGGCATCACAAGCCCGTTACAGTTGAAGCACACTTTCAGGGCGACACCTTCCTCGGGGTGACAACGTGGAGTCACAGGCTCTTCTGCACGGGTGGCACGGTCAGCATGCAATCCAAGTCGCGGGCTCTTCTGCACGGCGGTGGCATGGTCAGCGTGCCATCCAGATTTGATTTCTTTCCGTTCTTTTGAGTTGGAAGGGGGAAGTTAGGTCTCACTCTGTAGCCCAGGCTGCCCTTGAACTCATGATCCTCCTGCCTCAACTTCTGGAATGCTGGGGTGACGGGTGTGAACCACACCTGTTCTAGGGACTTTACTCTGGATCCTTACAAACAGGAAAGAACCCGTGTCCTTCAACTCTGGGGCATTTAAGCAACGACGGTGCTCTGCCCTGAATAGATGGCCCCGCTACCCACAGGACGAGCTCCCAGCAGCAAGGCAGGCAGGAGAGAGGCTGGGCCCTGGAGTGGACCACATTGTGCATCTCCAGCAGGCAAACTGGGCTGCAGGGGTGGGGGAGGGTACTGCAGTACCTCCTGCACTCACGCAGTTTCATAACCTGCAAACTTCAAGAACTGCGTTCCAAGCAGAATCTGCAAAGTGTATGTAAATTGCGTGGGGTATATGTAAATTGTGCTTTTGTTTTTAATTCGGGGCCATGAGCGCATGGTCTCACTATGAGTGTGACAGGAAGCTTGCCAAGGTGTGAGCCAAGTGGATGTTCCACACTCAGGACTGCTGTGGGACCCTTCTGAATGGGACTGGTATCCACATCATCTGGCTTCTCCCACTGGGGTACTGTGGAAGGTTCGGCACAGATCCTGGCCTCAGAGACACCAGAGAAACGGAGACTCCATGACTTTACCCAGACTGGATCAACCACACCCAGCTTCAGGCTGCAAGGTTCTGTCTGCTTCTGTTGACAACTACACCCATTGAACTGTAACTCCAGTTCTAGGCATCTGGCGCCCTCTTCTGGCCTCCATGGACACTGCACTCACATGTTGCACAGACACAAGCAAGCAAACATGCCCAAGATGCACTCTGCCTGCCCCCTGGAAGTCTTGTTTTCCATCTTTAGGAACTTGGGATCCCAGGAGCACGTGGGCAGCGAGCGGGTGACCACTCAACCCTTCTTGATACTTGTTCCCCGGCTTGGCTCTGGGAACAGATCTTTTCATCCTCTGTGTCTCCTTGGGAGGTCTCTTCACCCCAGGATGACTTCCCGAATCCAGTGATGGATGGTCAGCCCTCTGCACTAGTCCAGTTGGGGCTCCCTGACCTGAGGTGGGGTCAGGCAGGCTCCCCCTTCAGAGGAATGCCTGATACCTTAGCCCTGGTGCAAGCTGACACCTCCCAGGGACTGGTTTCCTTGGGACTCCATATCATGTGTCCTCGGCATGCGACGCTCTGGCTTGAAGACTCCCTGGTGTTCTGGTCATACATAGGAACCCTTCAGTAGGAGTGTCCCACATCCCTTCTTGTTTTCTTCTTTGATTGCTCAATAACCAGCAGAACACAGCCTGGTGGGGAGAGGGTGCTGCGAGCCAGCTCCAGACCATGGCTCCAGGAACTGGGGATCTGAGCTGTGTCACCATCTTGTCCATAAGCAATTGGTCTCCTGAAGACACCGTTCACAGAGACACACAACAGCTGCCAGGAAGCTCACTAGCTGGACCTCACGAGCTGGTCTCATGGACAAGGTGGCAGGGGACCGTCGCTGCCACCCCTCTCTGGGCTTCAGTTCTGTCATCTTCCAAAGGGTCAGGGCTGAAGTGAAGCTAAATGAGTCAAGACTGGTCCTGGGGTCCAGCAAGGCCACCAGACTTACCTACTGCACTGACCGTCTGGGACATGGGGCTCTGAAGAAGCCTGGTACTTGTGAACAGGCTGGCGGATCTTGCTCGTGACTCCTCATAGGAGCCTATCACATGGGCAGATCCAAGGCCACTACAGAACCAAATGTTGAGGCTCACACATTGGGCAAGCCTATCCTTGTAGGCTTGACAGGAAGACAGGAAATGGGGTTATCTGAGTCCAGGAATGCCCTACCTAGCTTCCACCGTCGTTTCAAAGGACCTGACCCCCTCACTTTGCCAGCCACCCCAGGGTGTCTCACCCTGGCCATCCCATGATTTAACAGCCCCCCAAACAGTGTTGTGCTGAGCACCCTGCCTTGGCACACAAGGAAAACTGAAGTCAGGCAGGGCTCTGCCGCTCAGGCAGCCTCTCTCCCTGTTTGCACAGTGACATTTAGGTCACAGGTCAAGAAGGCAACAGCACCGGGATGTCCCCACTTGGTACAACCAGGAAGGAAGAGGGTCAACTCCCAGAGGGACCCAGGCAGGATCCAGTCTGTTAGAGGAGGTGGTGGCCTGGCCCTGGGCAACAAAGGCCATTGTCCGCGTGCCCTGTCGCCCACCCTTCCCTGTGAAAGGCAGTCATTGAAGCTTGGCTGGAGGCAGGACAGTCTGGGGCAGGAGCCAGGGCAGCTGTCACCCAGTCACTTGCTGAGCAGGGGTGGGAGGGGCAGGTACAAAGCAAGGTGGACTCAGGTGTGAGGGCACACCCAGTGCCCTGACATCTCCGAGTCAGAGGGGAAGTTCAGACACTCCAGCCAACTGTGACTGAGGCTGAGGAATGACACACAGCGGAGAGGGTGGCAGGGACCTGTGGTCACACGGCTCCATGCACTGCTCATCCCTGCTGAGGGACAGGCATATCTGTAAACCAGGACATGCCCTCACAGAGGCAGCCCAGGCACAGGAAAGGATGGCAGGGATCTAGGGGTCTTGACCCAGCAGCCTGTCTCTGGCAGGACAGGAAATGTGACACGGGCTGTAAGTGAGGGAACTCCGGGGGATGCTTCCCTCCTGTAGCCCCGGGTGACACTGTCTGAGACTTCTCCAAAGCCCAGGGGAGTGTGTGCTCAAGGCCCCGGGTCTGACTTGCCCAGCCGCTGCCCATGTCCAGAGAAGATAGGCAGCTCTCCAGGTGGCTCCTTAGTCCTAGGAGTGTCATCCTGTAATAGGCAGGTCCTTGTGCCAGGCCTGGACACGAGACAGACCTGACGTCAGTGGACACGTCAGTGCCAGAGACTCTGCTAAACAGTCTCCAGAGCAGTGTTTCTATGAAACTTCCTTAGACTTAAAAGAATTTTCAGAAAACAAAGATGGGCTCCGCTGTGGGTGAGCAGCGCAATGCTCTGGGCCAGAAGCCTGGCACAGAAGGCCACTCATCACGTCCAAGCTGGTGAACAGCGGGGAAAGAGAAAACCAGAAGGCAGTGACTGCTGGCATGTTGCCTCACAGGGGCAGGGTCTCAGCGCTGGAGTAAGTGTCTGGAATAAGCCTTAGGCTGTGTAATAGCAATGCGCTGGGCAGGGCAGGGCCATGACAAGGGTATTCCCCACGCAGACACTTCACACGGATGACCCCTTGGCCTCCGCCCTCCGCGTTCCTCAATGCAGGGGAGGGGTGTGGACTGGATATTCCCAATGATGTCCCCATGGCTCCCTGGGCATTGTGGAGCTCAGTGTCAGTCCTGACATGCAGTTCAGGATGTCCCTTGGTCTCTAGCTTGAATGTCACACTGTTGTTCATCTCTCTCAGCCCCAATGCTCCTGACTTATTCCAGATAGTTTTGAAACCCTAAGGGAAAACAGATGCAAACTCCTCCATCTAGGGCCCCTACTGAGCTATGAAGAAGGCAGAGACCTCAAGCAGCTAACATGGGACTCCTGTCCTTAGCTGGCCCCCTCAGCCTTCAGCCCTGATGACTCTTAGTCCCCAGTGACCACGCAGGGCATCTTGTCTGTGCCTGCTCACAGGCATGTAAGGAGACAGACCCTTGAAACCCACAGTTCCGGTTCATTCTGGGCTAGCATGGGGCCACTCCTCTGAAGAGTCCCAGCCTCACCTCTTTTGAGGCCCCACATTTCCCCTTTCTCCATCTAAGGGGACTTCTGCATTTCCCAAAGATAGGCAGTGGGGAGTGTCTGTGCCCAGAGTGAGAAAGTACTGTTTGGTAAGAGGAGGGGGCAGAAGTGCTGGACTGGTGGGGGTGGGGCACTTTGCATAGAATCACCCAGTAAGGGGCTGGGGGCATGGCTCAGTGGTAGAGCCCCTGCCTAGAATCCCCCAGTGAGGGGCTGGGGGTGTGGCTCAGTGGTAGAGCCTCTGCCTAGAATCCCCCAGTGAGGGNGGCTCAGTGGTAGAGCCCCTGCCTAGAATCCCCCAGTGAGGGGCTGGGGGTGTGGCTCAGTGGTAGAGCCTCTGCCTAGAATCCCCCAGTGAGGGGCTGGGGTGTGGCTCAGTGGTAGAGCCCCTGCCTAGANTCCCCCAGTGAGGGGCTGGGGTGTGGCTCAGTGGTAGAGCCCCTGCCTAGAATCCCCCAGTGAGGGGCTGGGGGTGTGACTCAGGATTTATCTAGCATTCATGGGTTCCAGTCCAAACCCTGAGAAGGAGAGGAGGGAGAGGCAAAAGAAAGGAAAGAGGGAAATAATGCTGATCAGAGCCACCCTGGGGTCCCATTGCCCTGTGGGAAGTATGAGAGTTGGTGCAAAGAGGAAGAGGCCACAGTAAGAGGAGGTTGGATGTGATAAAGGCATTTGAACAAGCCAGAACAGTTCCAGGTCTTCCAGTTCCCTAGGGGCTTCCAACCCTGAGGCGACATGGGGTAAGAGGGTGGGTGGAGGCAGGGTAGATCCAGATTGTGTCCCACACGCACTGACTTCTGCCCTAGCTGCTCGCAGTGCAAAACTCTTTAAAGAAAGGGAGCAGGCCTGAAAGGCTGTGCCAATAACCCTGGCTTTTCAAAACCCAGAACCCTCCTTCCAAAAAAGTGAATACATGGGGGGGTGGGGGTGGGGGCTGAATAGCTGGGATCCTGTCCCCTGGAGGGGTCCTATGTATGAGTCCTTCTGTAGTGTTGCTGGGAGTATGGGGCACAAGAAAATGGAGAAGTCCAAGTTGGGGCTCTCCTCAAACCCCATTTAGATGTTAGTGTTCGGCCCCAGGCAAAGGACAGCAGCGGAAACCACAGTGTCATCATCATGCCACCTCCTGCCACTCCGTAGCTGACGGTGACGGCCCTCCAGCATTGTAGCTCAGAGCACATGCCTGAGGAAGCAGTAGACACAGGACTCCCAACAGCAGAACTGCAGACACCATTCCCTGGTCCCCTCTGCCCATACCTCTTCCTTCTGCTCCTCGGTCCCTTAGGCTCCTCACTGCTGAATTCTGCTTCCCCACGCTGCCATGGTAACAGACTCATCTGAAGCAACCCACACCCCCAACCCCTTGCCCAGGTGGCAGCCGAGGATGCCCTACCCCATTCACACTCAGCTGGGCACACACTCAGAGGGCTGCACACAGTCGCTGGCCTCACAGCTGAACTACATGTTACCAAGGAAAGAGAGCCATGGCTTAACTGTGTCTATAGAGCCCAGTGTGATCAGCTGGCTTGTGGCCCTCTGAGGGATGTCTTGAGAACTTCCAGGAGGCTGCACTACTGCCATGTTATAGTGCTTGCTTTTCTTAATGTGTGTGCATGTGTGTGTGCATGTGTGTGTGCATGTGCTTGTGTGTGCATACAAAGGTCAGTGGACAGCCTCAGGTGTCTCCTTATGTTCCACTTTAATTTTTTTGTTTTGTTTTGTTTTGTTTTGTTTTGTTTTTTTTGAGACAGGGTTTCTCTGTGTAGCCCTGGCTNTCCTGGAACTCACTCTGTAGACCAGGCTGGCCTCGAACTCAGAAATCTGCCTGCCTCCGCCTCCCGAGTGCTGGGATTAAAGGCGTGTGCCACCACGCCGGCTCCACTTTAATTTTTAGCGTGTGTTTCATGTGTACTCGTGATGAAGTGAGTATGGGTGGTGTGCATGTCCCATGGCATGTGTGTGGAGGTCAGAGGACAACTTGTAGGAGCAAGTTCTTTTCTTCCAAGGGTCAAGTCTATTATTGGTGGTGAATACCATTATCCACTGAGCAATCTCTCCAATCCTGCTACCTTATTATCTATCTATCTATCTATCTATCTATCTATCTATCTATCTATCTATCTATCTATTTTGAAAA
The DNA here is from genome assembly GCF_900095145.1 of Mus pahari. Classification (NCBI taxonomy): domain Eukaryota; kingdom Metazoa; phylum Chordata; class Mammalia; order Rodentia; family Muridae; genus Mus; species Mus pahari. Next base: position 29,384,751 of record NC_034612.1, read on the forward strand.
GGGTTTTACTGTGTAATTCTGGCTTGCCTAGAACTCAGAATGTAGACCAGGCTGGCCTTGAACTCACAAAAATCCACCTGCCCCTGCTTCTGCCTCCTAAGCACTGGGTGTGGCTTATGGGTGTGTGCCACTGTGCCTGGCTTTATTATCCTTTGATAGGGCCTCTCACTGGCCTGTAGTGCACTGAGGACTCTGGGCTGGGGGATGGTAAGCCCCAGGAATCCTCCTGCCTCAGCACTAGGATTAGAAGAGCCTGCTTTAAAATAGTGTATGTGTTTGTGTGGTGTGGTATACATAGGTGCCTATAGAGTCCAGATGAGTTCTAGATCCCCAGAAGCTGACCGTTGTCAGTCACTCAATATGGGTGCTGGGAACTGAACTCTAGTCCTCTGAAAGAGCAGCAAGTCAGGTCTACTTTAAAAACAAAAAACAAACAAACAAACAAACAAACACAAAACGTGGGATCTGGGGATCAAATTCATGTTCTCACTCTCAGAACGGAAACATTTTGGCTGGACCATCTCTCCACCACACCCAGTTCTAACAGGATTCTGAGTGGACCTAGCCTGGGGAGACCCTGAGTGACCATGATGTCATCATCTCCTGAGCTCTGTCTACGACCTGGAGATTCCCAGGCCCTCAGCGCCCTAAGTGCTTGGCACTGAGACCTAAACACCTGCAGGCAACTTGCTAGGCTCCAGCCTGCCTTGGTTTCTGTGGCCTGCATACGCTCCATTTCTAGAACCCAGACTTCTATTCTGCCAAAACCAGCCCAGCTCCAGAGGCAAGCATGCGGCCTGGATACCCCAACTCCCCATCCGTAATGACAAGCAAACACATAATGAGGCCAGTCTGACCAATGAGACAACACTTCCTGATCTATACCCTCTGCTCACCCCCTTCTCTAAGCTCTCGACATCGCTGAGATGTCTTTGACAGCACCACTCAAGCCATGCCTGCTGCAGCTGCACTTATGTGAATCTATCCACATCTGGTTTTGCACACCCCCCCATTAAAACCAGAGGGTACAGGTAACAGCAGAGGCAATATATTCAGTGACATTTCCACCTCTGACATGAGGTTATGTACTTTGTTATAAATGGCTCAAGTGGGAGCATGTGATGACCTGTACCTTCAACCCAGCACCGAGGAGGCAGAAGCAGGCAAAGAGAGATCTCTGCATAGAGAGGGTCTGCGGCAGCAGCCAATGGGACCCCACCTGTACACAACCTCTCTCCCTTCTCCACAGAGGCAGACACCATCCCTTTCTGCTAAGGTCAGATTTTCCAGTACCATCATGAAGTGGGTACAGTATCATGGGATCCACACCTTCAGTTCGAGGGCATTCTGCTCGCTTATCACACAAAGGAACTTGTGTTAGCACAGAACCATCAAACCTGTCACTCTTGCAGCATGGCACTTCTCTGCCCCTCTCTACGATTGACACTGCTCTGCTGGGATGGGGCTGTACCGTTTCTCCCTTCCTAGGCGACAGCCATCAGAGCGCCTCTGCCTCATGCCTACACAGGAGTTCCACTGTGGACATCCATGCTTGGGGCTCTGCGGCTGCCCCCAGCTGCTTCTTCCTCTGTGGTGGGCACTGGAGAGTGAGGGAACTGTTGTGACACAGCAGCTTCTTGCCCAGCTGTTTCGGGGAGCACTGCCCATATACCAGGTGGACACAGGTTCTGAAAGCAGAGAGCCATCTCTGGGATGGACATTCTTGGGTGTCAACTTGACTACATCTGAAATTAACCAAATCTCAAGCTGCTGAGAAAACAGGTCGGGGGTTTATTTTTCTTGATTGGAACATTCAAGGTCAGAAGACCCACGTTATAGCCGGATCCTCTGAGGTGGGAAGACCCACCTTTAATCAGGGCCACACCTTTTGCTGGTGGCCTGTATAAAGGATGTGGTGGGGGAAGCTTGCTCTCTTTGCCTGCTGGCTCTCTCTCTTCCTGGCAGGTCCATTCCTTCACTGGCGTCACAGCCTGCATCTTTAGGACTCTGGTGTGTACTGAAGGCCAGCTGAGACATCCAGCCTCAAGGACTAAGCAACTATGGGATTCTTGGACCTTCTGTTAGTAGACAGCCATTGTTGGACTAGCTGGACCACAGTCTGCAAGCCATTCTAATAACTGCCCTTTATATTTATAGAGACTCATCCCAACAGTTTTCTTCCTCTAGAGACCCCTGAATAATATAGTCCCCATAGGAAGTTTGAGGCCCCACATGCCAGTGGGGCTCGTCAAGTTCAGCAGGGCACAGCAGGGCAATGCTGGTTGCTAAATGAAGGGTTCCTCTCAGGCAGCCTTACCCTGTGCGCCACAGAAAATGAAGTGGTTGTGCCGGCCCTGTGCCGGGGCAGAGCCTCAGAAGCAACCCGCCTCTGGAATGCGAAATCCAGTCAACCAGAAAAGGCCGGAGAAGGGCCCTGGAGATGAGTTCCAGAAAGCGCCTCTGTGTGGAATCACAGTGTGGTGGTCTGGATGAAAATGGCGCCTATAGACTCAGAGAGTGGCACTATTAGGGGGTGTGGTCTTACTGGAAAAGGTGTGGCCTCGTTGGGGGAAGTGTGTCACTGTGGGGGCGGGCTCTGAGGTTTCAGCAGCTCAAGCCAGGATCCGTGTCACCGTCTTTTCTTGCTGCCTACAGATCTGGTTGTAGGACTCTCAGCTACCTCTCCAGCACCATGTCTACCTGCATGCTGCCATGCTTCCTGCCATGACGATAATGGACTAAACCTCTGAAACTGTAAGCCAGCCCCAATTACGTGTTTTCCTTAGTAAGCATTGCGGTGGTCATGGAGTCTCCTCACAGCAATTAATCCCTAACTAAGGCAGATGGGGACTACTTCAGACTTTTAGAGCTGTCCAGGGAGCCATGGCTTAGGCCCCAGGTCTAATAGCCACCACATACCAAATATATAAGCATCAAAATGCCCAGCTAACTCAGGCTGGAGGTCCCACAGAAGCATGCAGGAGACTAGCTTTGACACATACGTCATAAATAAGACAGAACTAGCCAGTAGCCCGTCAACTGAACCAGTGAAGAGGAGATGAACTCTGGACTCCCAGGCAACCCTGTCCTCTGCAACAAGGTCCCATCGTCCCCTCTCCACAGAGCCCCAGAGCCCCCTGGAATCGTGAGCACCAGGCAGGCCCAGGGGAGGCGCTGGCCACTGAGCTGGCTGTCTCCTCTGCCAGTGTGGGTGCTGGCCTACAGTAGTCCCTTTCAGCTCCCCAACATAAACCGGCAGCCCTCCAGAGGCCCCTGAAGGGGAGAGGAAGGTCACAGGCCCCAGCAAAAGGACACTACCACAGGTTTGAAACATTGAGCCGGTGGAAGATACTGGGGAGGGCACAGCTCACCTGTAGAGTATGGTTCCTGCTTCTCCACGTGAACGAATTCTTGCCTCTCATACTTGGCACGGATCCACTGCTCACGTAGGAGTCTACAAAGAGAGGGTGGAAGAATGGCTATCTGGACCCCAAGTTCTATGCAGAGAGCCACCATGGTCCCAGATACCCTTGATAACCAACTTTCAGGAGCCAGAGGTCAGCATGGCTGCTCGGGCAATTGTCCACATAGGACGCTCCACATTCTATTCTCAGGAGTCCCTGCCACCTATCGCTCCTGGCTCCTCTCGTCCCCCAGATCCTGCTTCATGATCACCAAGACAGTCAAGTTGGCAGGTGGGGAATCTGTGCTCTGTTCACCCCAAACACCCCACAGGTCCTTCCCCTTCCTTGGTTCTGCAGCTGACCCTGTGTGGCGGCTAGTTTTTCATTGTTGACACAACACTTAGAATCATCTGAAAAGAGTCTTCATTCAAGGATTGTCTAGATCAGGTTGGCCTGTGAGTATGTTTATTGGGAATGATGCTTGAAGACCCTGTCCACTTCAGGCGATACCATTCCCTAAAAAGGGTCCTTAACTATGCAAGAGAGGAGCAATTCAGCTGAGAGCAAGTGGGTAAGTGAGCATGCTTGCATTCATTTCTGTCTGTTCTTGTCTGTGAATATATGTGACTAGTTGCTTTGAGCTCTTGTCATTGTAACTTTCATGGTCTGTAACCTGGAATTGTAAGCCAAATATCTTAGTGTTGCTCGTGCTGTAATAAAACGCCATGAACAAAAGCAACTAGGGGATAAAAGGATCTATCTGGCTTATGCTTCCATATTACTGTTCATCATTGTGATTGCAATTTAGGACAGGAACTCAAGCATGGCAGGAACCTGGAGGCAGGAATGGATGCAGAGGCCATGGAGGGTGCTGCTTACTGGCTTGCTCCTCATAGCTTGCTCAGCCTGCTTTCTTACAGAACCCAGGACCCGCCAGCCCAGGGGTGGCCTCACCTACAATGGGCTGGCCTTCTCCAGTCAATCACTAAGCAAATGCTCTATTGGCTTGCCTGATCTCTAGAGGATTCTTCCTCTTGCATGACTTTAGTCTGTGTCAAAGTGACATAAAGAACCGGCTGTCACATCAAATAAACCCCTTTCTCCCATAAGTTTTCTGTCAGGGTATTTTTAACACAGCAACAGAAATGAAACCGGGATGCCATGTGACCCCCTGTGGTTTTGGCCACATCTCTATCTTCCCAAGCCTTAGGTCCTGTGTGGGACTTCCCACTGACAAGCTCTGCTGGACATCCCCTCCCAGAAGCCTCAAGTGCGGTGACTCTGACAATCCCTTCAGCCCCAGCCTCTCATAGTGTCACTCTGGCTGTGTGAATGTAAGTTTCCAAGCTCATAGTGGCACCACCATCTTGGCCGACATTACTGCCTTTCACTAACCTTGCTAGTCAGGACTTGAAATGGCTTCCTGGCCAACACAAGGGTGGTAGCTCTCAGAAACAGAGGGCTGGGGAGATGGTTCAGTGGGCAAAGCACTTGCCTGGTAAGCGTACTTCAAGTCCCAGTACCCACCTTACAATGTCAAGTGTATGCCTATAATGCCAACACAAGAAGTTAGATTGCCCGTGGGGCCCTACCCAGTCAGTCCAGGAGAATTGTGGATTCCAGGCCCAGCAAGAGAAATAATGTGGACAATTCCTGAGAAATGATGTCCAAGGTTGCCCTCTGGCTTCTACACACACACACACACACACACACACACTGACACACACACACACACACACACACACACACACACACACACACACGTACACATGAACACTTACACACATACACATATGCAGATATACATCTGACTAGAGGATGTCCCTGAAGTCTTAGGGGAAGTGAGCCAGAGAGACATGGTTCAATCACCAGGGCCATGATGGCCTTTCTCTGCCCCTAAAGCACTGATCAACAGGGCTGCCACCAAGAGACCCTATCACCAACAAACCCAGTCATAAGGCTCAAGCCCTCTTCCACAGTGCTGCCATCTTGCCCATTTACATCTATCCAGGTCTTGTTCCAAAGATACCTGCCTTCAAGGGTACTGAGCCGAGCTGATGCCGCTTTGGTGACATCGGTAGGCTCCCACTGTGTGCTTGTGGCCTGGGAGGAGCCAGGTCCTTTCCTGGCTGAGGAATTCTTTGGAAATGTATCCACAAGTACCCACGGTAAGGTCTCAGTGACCATAACTACCCTGACCCTGCCTGAGTCGTGGGGCTTTAACCCAAGGCCTTCCACGCCAGGAGAGTCCATGTGTTGACCATCCCACATGTTACATTTGCACCGGGAAGTTAACGTTCGAGCTGAGAGCTGCACAGAGAGAGATGAGGGGGTCAATCTTCATTTCAATAAAGGGAGAGGTACCCTCAGGGCAAGACCCCAACCAGCTAAGCTCCCAACTTATAAAGGGAAAAGGTCTCAGGGATTTTCTGCTTCTAAAAAGCAACAATAAATAAAATGGGGTGCAAATGTTATTCAAAGGGAGCCAGGAAGGGTTCACCCAAGCAGGTGGCTAAGCTCTGCAGCGTTTTGCTGTATGGTTCTGGCTTTAGAATCCGGAAGGAGGGCTGGAGAGATGGCTCAGTGGTTAAGAGCACCGACTGCTCTTCCAGAGGTCCTGAGTTCAATTCCCAGCAACCACATGGTGGCTCACAACCATCTGTAATGGGATCTGACGCCCTCTTCTGGTATGTCTGAAGAGAGCAGTGGTGTACTCACATACATTAAATAAATAAATAAGTAAATAAGTAAATAAGTAAATAAATAAATAAATCTTTAGAATCCAGAAGGCTACATTGGTAAAGGAACTGTGCCATCTTCCTCCACAGTTAAGTGTCAAGCTGTGAATGAAGCCTGGGTTGTGTTGGAGACCTGTGATTTTGGAGATTCCAGGGCTGTGGGATACCTTCCAGAGAGAAGTGCAGAAGTAGCTAAGCCCCCCCCAACATCAGACATGGAGCTCCAAGATTTGGAGTTTGCCCTGCTCTGTTTCGGTCTTGCTTTGGGCCACTATTTCCTCGCGGTGGTCCTGTTCCTTCCCTTTTGGAAGGGTAATGTATATTCTGTGCCATTGTACGTTGGAGTGTGTGATTTGCTTCTGATTTTATAGGGGTTTATGGTTAAGGGGCTGCCTTGAGTCTCAGAAGGCAGGTCGGACTTTGAACTTTAAAATATTGTTAAGACTGTAAAAGGCTTTGGGGACTTTTGAAGCTGGACTAAAGGCACATTGCATTGTGAGACGGCCAGGAGCCTGGGGAGTGGTGAGGGAACGGACCATGGTGGTTTGAGTGAGAATGGCTCCCACAGGCTCCCATGTCTGAATGTTTCGCCCCCGGTTGGTGGAATTGCTTGTGGATTAAGATGTAAACTCATAGCTGCTATTCCAGTGTCCTCTCTCTGTCTGAAACTCCAACCCTTAGAAACCATAGACTTAGTTAAACTCTTTCTTCTGTAAGTTGCCTGGCCATGGCCTTCTGTCAAAGCAATAGAACAGTAACTAACTCAAGCCCTCAGGGTGCAGGTCCATGAAAGGACAAAGCCATGCTTCCCTGCCAAGGCCGCCCTGCTCAGAGCCCTTGGGCATGCCTCCTCTGCTGGCCTCCCTGAGGCTCCCAGCCACTAGCAACCCCTTGGAGACTTTCACATCCCAAGACAGATCCTTTCTTGTTCTGGGAATACAGCAGAGGGGATGCCACACCTATAGCCCATCTCTACCCATCCCAGGCTGGCCAACCTATGGAAATACCAAGGCAGGATTACAACCAAACTCCGGGTCTTATGCTATGGTCCTGAACCCCAGAACGGCTCAATCAGCCTCAACTTGGAAACAGATTAGACAAGTCAAATCAAAGGGAAGCCATCCATGGGCCTTGGGCCCAATGAAGTACAACCAGTGACTTGGGTACCCACAGAGAGACCACCACGTGAGGGCTCAGAAGTATGGTCTGAATGGGAGCAGCTAGAGCTGACCTGGACCTCAGGCTTGCAGCTGAAGGAGCTGGGAGAGTGGGAGAGTGGATTACTTTTAATATTCGAAGCACTCATATTTTAATATTGGCCCCGGCAGCATCTCTGAGCCCCCGCTACTCTTCATTCCCATGGTTCCAGTTTGGGTGTTTGAGGGAGCTGCAGCCGAGCACTGTCTGGGTGTTGGGGAGCACTGTTGGGGATCCCTAGGATTTCTCTGTGGCCACTGAGTTCCCCCAGTGCGCAGCACCATCTCAGGCCTCACAGGAAGAGGGTCTTGTTTCACAGGAAAGAGGATGGGAATGAATGTGTGTGCTGACGAAGATCAGAACTCGAGAGCACAGGGAGAAGTCACAGCTAGCATGTCTCGGGGACGACCCTAACTAAGCTCCTGGTTCGAGCCTCAGGAAGGAGGGCTGGGGGGAGTCCCCCTGAGCACAGCTGTACTTCTGACCCAGCTTATCAGGAATACCATTTCAAGGCACAGAATAACCCCCTCCCAGGCTTTCCCCCAGGCTGGCCCAGGAAAGGGCCTTTGAAACTCCCATCCACAGAAGACCACACACAGCTTGACCCCTGCACCTCTCGTGCAATGCAAGATGCAGTTCCATCTCCAAAGACACAAAGGGTTACAGGCCATGGCTGCCACTATGCGTCTTCCTGAATTGGGAGGAGGCAGACCCAGGCTGTGGCTGGGACATCCTGAATGCCCACAACTTGCTCTGACAGGCCCTAATACTTCATTCTTGCAACGGATCGTGCCAGCACGTGGCACTGCCTCAATTATCCAGCACTCTACAATTGTCATGGGCTGCTCCACTCCAGTTTTCACCGTTTGATGTCACTCCCCTCTCACACACCATCCTCACTAGCAATCCGTGGACAAATGTCCCCAACTCGGCAGAGGCAGGCGAATTTCTGAGTTTGAGGCCAGCCTGGTCTACAAAGTGAGTTCCAGGACAGCCAGGGCTACACAGAGAAACCCTGTCTCGAAAAACTAAAAAAAAAAAAAAAAAAAAAAAAAAAAAGTCCCCAACTCTATCACTGTATGAGCCCCGAAGTTTACACACAGTCTCCCCTACCCCACAATGACCCTCGACCCATGCAGACTTACACGCAACTACCCGACACAACATCCATGTCACACATTCACACACATCACACTTCACAGAGGCTTGTGCACGACTTCTTGTTGAAGCTCCCACGATCTGTACGTGGGCTCCTATAGCACCTCAGGTAAGTGGTGTCAAGACCCAAGAGACCTTAGTCGAGGATGCTCACTGAGCGGACAGGGCCTGCTGGCCACACCACGGAGAAAGATTTGTCTGGTGCCCTTCTTGTAGCAGTGTGGACCATTTCAGGCCAGGCCAGGAAGTGCTGGCAACAGAAATGCAAATGACCCTGACCACAGAGCAGTTGGTGACAAAAAAACACATCTCAGAATAGTTGGTTACAGTATGGGCTTGCTGACCTCTGCTGAGAGCCTAGCAGGTAGCAGGGTAGATCCCTGTTGGTGAGGGTGAGGTGGCCCCCTCCCCACTTCCCGGGCCATGTAGGCGTGAATGTGTGGAGTAGCCCCTGAGGCCTAGCATGGCTGAGACTCTGGTACCAGAGATTCAAAGGCCTGCGTGCTGAGAGCCTTCGAGCTGGGGACCTGCCATCCATGAGTTTGGAGGTGGGAAGGCCTGCGTGCTGAGAGCCTTCGAGCTGGGGACCTGCCATCCATGAGTTTGGAGGTGGGAAGGCCTGTGTGCTGAGAGCCTTCGAGCCGGGGGCCTGCCATCCATGAGTTTGGAGGTGGTACAAAAACAGGCAGAGAAGGTTGCCTGGCACCTGGTGCACCAGCTTCCCTTCCACATGACAGTCCCAAACTGGCCCCAGGGCCTCCTGCCGTTTTCCTCTCCCCGTTTCCCCCCTCTCTTCTCCCTCGTCCTTTCCCTCCCCTTCTCCATACACTGCTACATCCTCCTCTTCCTTCCTTTTCTCTCCTTCCTTCCCTCCCCTCTCTCCTCATGGTCCTCCCCCTTCCCTCCCTTCCCTTCCTTTTGTCCCTCTCCTGCACCCCTGCCTCCTCCTTTTCTCTCGTCCTTCTCTCTACTCCTCTCCCCTTTTTCCCTCTCCTCACTCCCTGCTCCCTCTTTCCTCTCCTCCTCTCTCCTCTCCCCCCTCCTCCTCCACTCCACCCTGCTTCCCCTCTTCCAAGTTCCCCAGACATGCCCAGCCTCTCCTTTGCAATCAAGAGGTCAGGACTGTGACCTCCCCTCCTGTCTGTGACCTCCCCTCCTGTTCCTATTCCCAGGCAGCCTCTCCTCTCCTCTCCTCTCCTCTCCTCTCCTCTCCTCTCCTCTCCTCTCC
>NC_034612.1:29394796-29399046 GCF_900095145.1 Mus pahari
CTCCTCTCTCCCTCCTCTTCTCTCCCCTCCCCTCCCCTTCTCTTCTCCCCTGCCCCTCCCTCCTACAGATTCAAGGAGATGCCCTCCCCACTCACTGTCCCAGGTGAGACTCCGCAAAACCCAACACAAGAATGCCAACACGCAGGGCAGCTATAGTTCCCACCAGCTCCTCCAAGGGGATATGGGTGGGGTCACAAGCTGTTGTGACCCCCAAAGTCAGGGCTGCAGAGGTGACCCTGGGAACCTCACTAGGGAGTGGCAGCCTTCCTCCCATGCTAGGTGTTTGGAGGTTCCTCTACTGGGGCGTGTTGGGTAGGTCACCCCAGGACCTTGGGTTTACAAAGTGAGTCAATCCAAGAAAAACGCTGAGCAAACATGAACCCGGGTGGGGCTCAGGTGGAGCCAGAGCTAAACCGCAGGAGGCTTGGGGATGGGCAGGGGCAGAGGCAGAGCAGAGGCCGGGGCAGAGGGAGAGGGAGCAGTGGCTGTACTCAGGAGTCAGGCCAGGTCCTCATCCTGTTTCTAGGAAAGAGAAAGTTCCAGAAGGATAAGCGGCTGCCTGGAGGCTGGCCTCTCCCTGACCCAAGGCAGGGTGGCTTCTGCCTGCCCACAGAGTGGGGATTTCCAGTGTGGATCCCTGCCCCCCCCCCATATCCTCCAGGATCTCTCTCAACCCCTCTGGGACCCAAAGCCTCTTCTCAGGGGCTACGGTGGGTGTCCACACGCTGGGTCTCCATGACAGCACACTGGTCATCAGAGCGGTGGGTATGCTGGCCTCTGCCCCACTCTGCTTAGAGAAGACGTGAGCTAAGATGCTCCGCCCTGCCGGGGAAAGGCAGATGAGGAAGGCTAGGCCCAGAGACTCTCCAGGAGCTCAAAGGGGAGAGATGGCCAGAGTAGAGGTCGGCACCCAGGGTGGGCGGGCACTCAGGCCAGGTGGACACGGGGCCTCATGAACAGAGCTGCCCCTGTGGCCAGGCTCTGCCACTCTGCCTGATTTCCTGAGCCCTCAGGGGTGGCTGTCTGTGTTGGGTACCCAGAAGACAGACATGGTGGGATGTCCTGCCCTGCCCCGCCCTTCAGGAACCTTGAGACCACTAAGAAATCAGTAGAGAATCTAAGGACTGAATCTAAAGGGCCCCAGCTCAGCAGGATTTAGAGGTGCCACACAGGACCAAGCCCTGGGAGACAGACAGCTGGAAGGGAGTTCATGGGGGTGTATCCCAGACAAAGCCAAGAGGGACCCAGTTCCCCCACTCTCTGCTACACGTGCCAGGAGAAAGGGCTGGGATCCTAGGAGGGAGGGAGGGAAGGACCAAGCCCACAGTTGTCACTGGCTTACTATGACTGTCCTTGTTAGCTTGGAAGGTGGGGGAAACTGAGGCTGAGAGAAAGCAGGAAGCCTCTCTGTGCCGCTTCCTGCAATTTCCTGATACCAGGTGGCTGGTCCCATCAGGTACCTTCTCACATCTTCCACCCAAGCCACCGGGAGCATCCGGGAGGCCCGAGGGTCACTTAGGACCCCAAGAAAGGACCTTGATAGCTTCCCAGTGCACTCAGGCACACCAGAAGCTACAAGCATAAAACCAGGATGGTGGTTCATGCCTATTTCTAGTGCTCAGGAGGCTGAGGCAGGGGCATGAGGAGTTACAGGCTAGCTCAGGCTACCTGCAGATCAAGACGCTCCCATAAAGGGAAAACAGATAGATAGACAGATAGATAGATAGATAGATAGATAGACAGACAGACAGACACATACATACAGTCATACAGTCATATATACATACAGTCATACAGTCATACATACATACATACATTCATGCATACATACATACATACACACATACATACATATACACACATATATATAGTCATACATACATATATACATTCATGCGTACATACATTTATGCATATATACATACATACATACACACACATACATACAGTCATACATAAATACATTCATGCATACATACATACATTTATGCATATACATACATACAGCCATACATACATAAATGGATAGAGACCAGGTAGCAGAGAAAGCCAAGGCCCTTCGCACTGGGCTCCTGGGGGCCTGTCCCATAACCTTTCCCCAAATACTAAGTCTCAGTCCCCTCTGAGTGTCCCATAGGCCCGCCCAGTGCCACCCAGGGCCAGGCCCAGTGCTGTTTACCAGCTCCTGACAGAGGCCCCTCTGTACTCACTGGCAGTCGGAGAACGTGGGCCGGTAGTAGAAGGGCGGTACTTTGGACTCAAATGTGGCTCTGGCAGCCTCGTTCCCATGAGATGCCATGAACTGCAAGAGAGAGGAGCTGGGTCAGAGCCAGGGACCCCTGGATCCTGGGACAGTGGTAGCTTCCGGGAAACTGCTTCCCTTTAGGCCACCGAAAGGTCATTGAGCCAGAATGTTGCGAGCTTAGCTGGCCCTTGGGATGGAACTCCGAGAACCATCCTGTCTCAGTATATGGGCTCCCAGTAAGCAGGGAAGGATGGGATATAGAAGGAGGGCCCTAAAGAAAAGGCCCAGAGGGGCCGGTGATGTGGCCCAGCAGGTTAAAATACCTTCCACACCAACCAAATGATCCAAGTTCAACTCCTGGCCCTGGGGTGGAAGTGAACTAAGTCTTGAAAGTTACCCTCTGATGACCACATGTCCAGCCTGGCATGTGTGAGCCTGCACGTATCCGCACACCATACAGGGATTTACACACACAATAATAAAATGCAATAAATTCAGGGGCCAATGATGTGGCTCAGTGTCACCAAGCCTAAAAACCTGAAATAGATCCTTGGGACCTACATAAGAGAGGATCAACATCCTAGATGTTGTCCTCTGACCTCCACACATGCCGTGCGCATGTGCACCCTCACACATACACATATGCGCACACAAACTCACAAGTATGTAACTGTAGTAACATTTTAAAAGCAACTTGTAGACCTGCAAGATAGCTCGGTAAAGAAAGGTGCTTGCTGTTTATTAAATTAAAAATTAAAAACAACTCTCAGGGGCTGGATATGGAGCTCAGCAGTAGAACCCCTGCCTAGAATCCCCCAGTGAGGGGCAGGGGTGTGGCTCAGTGGTAGAGCCCCTGCCTAGAATCCCCCAGTGAGGGGCTGGGGCGTGGCTCAGTGGTAGAGCCCCCGCCTAGAATCCCAGTGAGGGGCTGGGGCGTGGCTCAGTGGTAGAGCCCCGCCTAGAATCCCCCAGTGAGGGGCTGGGGCGTGGCTCAGTGGTAGAGCCCCTGCCTAGAATCCCCCAGTGAGGGGCTGGGGCGTGGCTCAGTGGTAGAGCCCCCGCCTAGAATCCCCCAGTGAGGGGTTGGGGGCGTGGCTCAGTGGTAGAGCCCCCGCCTAGAATCCCCCAGTGAGGGGCTGGGGCGTGGCTCAGTGGTAGAGCCCCCGCCTAGAATCCCCCAGTGAGTGGCTGGTGATTAGACTCCAGAATCCATAACTGATACTGAAATAAAAACAAAACAAAACAAAACAAAAACAACTCTCAACATGAGGTGATTCACCTGTTAAAGTTCTTGTCTCATAAATGTGATAGCTTGGCCCCATGTAAGAAGCCGATGCAGAGACATTCCCTGGTAACCCAGAAATAGCAAGATAGAAAGCAGAGAGACATGTGGGAGATCAGTGGCCAGTTCGCCTAGCCTATTGGCAAAGTTACAAGCCAACAAGAGGCTCTCTTACAAAGAGCAGAAGGTGCCTGGGAAGGTGCGACACCCGAGGCTGTCCTCTGACCTCCGCACACGCTTGCACCCGTACACACATATGCACTGGGTGACAAGCAGTCGCTCTCTGAGTCTGTCTGCGTATGCTGTAAACCACAAAAAAGGCTGATCAGTTTGACTAAGCCATGATAAAAAAATTTTCCATGTCAAAAAACCACCATGAGTAAAACCAAGACACTCGTGAAAATCTATTTTCTATGCGCCTGCTTCTTGGTTGGGTGAGTTTCCTGAACAGGCTGAGAAACCCCAAGAAGGCAAAAGCAGTGGGGACAGCAGGGCCACCAAGAGAGCAAAGAGCAAGACAAGAATAGAAAAACTCAGCTGCTGGGCAGTGGTGGCGCACGCCTTTAATCCCAGCACTCGGGAGACAGAGGCAGGCGGATTTCTGAGTTCGAGGTCAGCCTGGTCTACAGAGTGAGTTTCAGGACAGCCAAGGCTACACAGAGAAACCCTGTCTCAGAAAAGGAAAGGAAAGGAAAGGAAAGGAAAGGAAAGGAAAGGAAAGGA
>NC_034612.1:29400418-29401573 GCF_900095145.1 Mus pahari
GTGGCTCATAACCATCCGTAACAAGATCTGACGCCCTCTTCTGGAGTGTCTGAAGACAGCTACAGTGTACTTACATATAATAAATAAATAAATCTTTTAAAAAAAATAAAGTCAGGGACTCCATACTGTAGCCCTGACTGACCTGGAGTTTGTTGTGTAAATAAGGCTGGCCTTGAACTCATAGATATGCCTGCCTCCCACTGGAATCAAAGGTGTGCGCCAGCATGTTCAATCTTATTTATGTTTGTTGGCTTACTGTGTTTCTGTGCCCACACGATACAGCTCACACACAGAGGTCAGTGCCGACCTGGAGGTCAGTTCTCTCACTCCACCATGTGGCTCCCAGGGACTGAACTCACAGACAGGGCTTCTCTGTGTAGTCCTGGCCATCCTGGAAATCATTGTATAGACCAGGCTGGCTTCCAACTCACAGAGCTCCTCCTGTCTGTGCCTCCTGAGTGCTGGGATTAAAGGTGTGCGCTACCACCTCCCAGTACAGAAAAAACTTTAAAAAAGACATTATACAAAAAATCTTGAAAAAAAGTAAGTCAAGAATGGTGGTGACATACACTCACTATCCCACTGCTTAGACCCCAGAGACAGGAGGATCAGGAGTTCAAAGTCGTCCTTGGACACATCACAAGTTTCAGGCTAGCCTGAACATAAGACCCTGTCTGTCTCTGAAACCCAACCAAATAACTGAAGAAAACTGAGAACAGTATAGAAGCCTTGAAATGTGAAAGACTGCAGAGAGTGTTGGAAAAGTAGGAGAACCATCCTCTGGGAGGGCTTCTGTGGTCCAAGTCCAGACTCCTCCAAGAGCCCGGGAACTGGCCTAGGCTGATGTTCCCTTTCCTAGTCAGAGTCAGGCCTGGCCAGAGACAATATAGCATCTTATCCTTGTGTCTCTGCTGGTATTGCCTCATGGAGTCACTGGACCAAGGCCAGCCTGCCCTTAACACAAAGATTGAGACCCTCTTCTTCTCTAGGATAGTGAAGAGGGTGACTTGGAAGATTGCCAAGTCTAACTGCCTAGAATCCCCCAAGGAGGGGCTGGGGTGTGGCTCAGTGGTAGAGCCCCTGCCTAGAATCCCCCAGTGAGGGACTGGGGCCATGGCTCAGTGGTAGAGGCCCTGCCTAGAATCCCCCAGGGAG
>NC_034612.1:29401983-29418314 GCF_900095145.1 Mus pahari
TGGCTCAGTAGTAGAGCCCCTGCCTAGAATCCCCCAGTGAGGGGCTGGGGCGTGGCTCAGTGGTAGAGCCCATCACCCCAGCTAGGAATATGCTTCCCCAACCTCTCAGTGTTTGTTCACACTCCATGTGGGGATCTGTCCTATGCTGGCCATACACTCTGCCACACTAACAGCATTCCAGCAGCTACCCTGTGTCCTGGGCCTGTGTTCACACCCATTTCCCACCCCTGTCTTCTCCGAGGGCAGCAATGCCTATTCCTTGCTCAGCTCCCCCAGCCTGCCACACAGTACGTGCCCATGTGCTTTTGTGAGGTAAATGGACAGATGTATGTAGGTATGGGTGCATGCATGTAAAGGTGGGGGTGAATAGAAAGGCAGGCGGGTAGATGTATGGAGTTATAGATGCATGAATGGATGGATACATCGCTGATGAATGAGTGGGTGGGTGGGTAGATGAATATATAGATGAATATATATATATATAGCTGGGTGGGAGGATGAATGGAGGGTTAGTTGAATATAAGGATAAATTGGTACATGGGTGAGTGGATGAGTGGATTAACAGATGGATAGATAGATGTCTGGTTGGTTGGCTAGATGAACTGATGAGTGAGTGGATGGATGAGTGAATGGGTGGACGGATGGATGGATGGATGGGAAGATGGATAAATGGAAGAGTGTGGCTGGATGGATGGGTCGATAGCTAGATGGAAGAATGTGGGTGTACAGATGGACAAATGCTTTGATTTTGTTACCACATGGCTCCTCAAAGGATCAGCAATGAAACCATCAGTTTGAATTAGCCCACGTCTCTTTAAAGCTTGGGCTCTATGCCACAGCCTATGATTGCCTGGAGATGAAGGAGCTGGGGTCATTCCCATGTATGGACTCAGGGTTACCCATGCCCCTCTCTCCATCCAGTACCCCTCTCCTGACTCATACCTCAACTTGGGCCTCATCCCAGGCATCCAGACGGACTGACTTCACCTTGCTGACCTGGGGGATGTTCCGGTGGATCCCAGAGCAGCTCAAACAGATGAACACACCCAGGGTGTAGGACGCCCAGTCAGGATCTAGAAGGGAAGGGCAGAGGTCAGGGAAGCTCAGCTAGGAGTCCAGAGCACACCCAGGAGGAAAGTCAGATCAGGGGGGTAGACATAGAATCCAATAGAGGGCCGTGACAGGGGGTGGCAGGGATGGGACTGAGGGCCTCGAGCACACTGGACAAGAGCTCTACCACTGAGCCACAGCCTAGCCACGCCCCAGGGCAGCAGTTCTCAACCTGTGGACCATGACCCCCTTTAGGGGTTGAACAGGGGTCACATAGCAGATATCCTATGTATGAGGTATTTACTATTTATAACCATAGTAAAATTACAGTTATGAAGTAGCAACGAATACTTTTATAGTTGGGGGTGTGTGTCACCACAATATGAGGAATTGTATTAAAGGGTCATATCATTATTAAGAAGGTTGAGAACCACTGCACTGGGGGATTCTAGGCAAAAGCTCTACCACTGAGCCACACCCCACCCCCTCACTGGGGGGTTCTAGGGAGATGCTCTGCCACTGAGCCACGCCCCAGCCCCTCACTGGGGGATTCTAGGCAGGGGCTCTACCACTTAGCCACACCCCAGCCCCTCACTGGGGGATTCTAGGCAGGGGCTCAACCTCTGAGCCACACCCCAGCCCCTCACTGGGGGATTCTAGGCAGGTGCTCTACCACTGAGCCACACCCCAGCCCCTCACTGGGGCATTCTAGGCAGGGGCTCTACCACTGAGCCACGCTACCAGGTCTCTTTACTTTTTGTTTTAAAACACAGTCTCACTAAGTTACTGAGGATGGACTAGAACTCATTCTGTAACCCAGGAATACCCTGAACTTTTACTTCAGCCTCCCAAAATGCTGAGATTACAGGCCCGCACAATCCTGCACCAGTTAAGAATCTGTGAAAAACTGTTTTTAATTTCATTCTTTCTTTTTTAATTTTAACAGTCTTCTGTGGATGAGTGTTTTGCCTGCATGTATGTGTACTTTGTGTGTTCCTGGTACCCAAGGAGCCAGAAAAGGGTCTCAGATCTGGAACTGGAGTTACCGATGGCTGTGAGCAGCCCCGGTGAGTCCTGGGATCAAAATCTGGATCTCCAGAAGAGCATCGAGTGCCCCCCGTAACTGCTGGCTAGCACTCTGGCTCTCGTTTATTTATTTGTGTATATATTTATGTGAATACATGTGAATATTGTGTCATGGTGTGGAGCTCAGAGGACAACTTATGGGGGTCAATTCTCTCTTCCCACAATGCGGGCCCTGGGAAATTAAACTCACATCACCAGGTTTGGCAACAAGTAACTTTACCCACTGAGCCATCCTGCCAAGCCAGAATGTCTAATTATTTAAAAGACTGATGTAGTCAAGAGTTGACAGACCATCTGGGATGCTTTTGTGTTGGGAAAGGAATATAAATTTGCTAGTTGCCTTGAAATCAGTTTGGCATTTCTTTTTTCTTTCCTTTTTTAAAAACAAACAAACAAACAAACAAACAAGCAAAAACCAAAACCAAAAACCAGGCCTCACATAACTCAGGCTGGCCTCACAGTTACTATTTTGCCGAGGCTGGCCTTGAACTTGTGATTCTCCCAAATAACTGTGATTACAGGCACTAGATGCCCCACTAGATTCACAAGCAACTTCTGATGTAGCTGAACATACATCTCCTTTACAAACCTGCCATTTCCTTACTGGATTCTCACCTAAGAGAGAAAGACATGCCCATGGAGAGACACTTATATCTGTAATTATTGGTATGTTTCATATCACATGTGTTGTTTGCATGTGTGTGCTTGTCCTTGCCTGTGCATCCACATGAGGAAGCAAGGGGCTGACATCGGCGTCTCCCTTGGCTGGTCTCCACCTTGGGTTTTACACAGGATGTCTTGCTGCACCTGGAGCTGGCCATTTCAATTAAACTGCCTGGCCATCCAGTTCTGGAGATATACCTATCTCTTGTAGGAGGGAACGGTGAATTCCGTCGACAGACTATGGCTTAGAGTCCTTTGTCCTTCCAAGTACTGATTCGTAACTGGGATTCTGGCCTGATAGCTGGACTTCGGCCCTCAGTGGGCCAGGGGTAGCAAGAATGGGCAGCTCAAGACTGGAGGCTGGGGTTCTGTTTCACCAACGCATCAGGCGTGCACGTGGGTGCCGGGGATTTGAACTAAGGTCCTCATGCCTGCATATACTTGTGGTAGCTAATTTTGATTTCCAACTTGAGTTTGTTACTTGCAAAGCCTACTTTGGTGTGTGTATGTGTGTGTGTGTGTGTGTGTGTGTTAGCATTGTTAGGATCTTAAGGGTTCTAATCCAGTCAAGTGATTCTTAATTCCTTGATCCATTCATAACATGACACCATTACTGGGAGGTGGTAAAGAGCAGGAAATAGAGTCTTGGTTGGAGGAAGCAGGTGACTCAGGGTGTAGCCTCGGGGACATCCACCTCTTTCCTCTTGTTTCCTCCACTCCCTTACCAGCATGATGGACAGACACTTTTGAAACCCAGAGCTTTGTTGCTTTAAGATTTTTTTTTTTGAGCATTTGGTCCTGGCCACACAAATGCCTAAGACGGTACCCAATGATACGGTGAACAGTGTATTATTGAATTATAATCCATAGACATCAGAGGCTTTGACCAGGAGCTCAAAGCTGATTTAACACTTGACAATCAAGCAGGGTAGCCCGGCAGTGGTGGCGCACACCTTTAATCCCAGCACTCGGGAGGCAGAGACAGGTGGATCTCTGTGAGTTCAAGGCCAGCCTGCTCTAAAGAGTAAGTTCAAGGACAGCCAGGACTACCAAGAAAAACCCTGTCTCAAAAACTAAACCAAACCAAAACAAAAACAAAAACAAACAAACAAACAAAAAAAGCAAAGAAAAATCAAGAAAGAGAAACATCACTGAATCATCGTGATGCAGAAATAGCATTTGACAAAACCGCAGCACCTGGTGCTCACACGTACATGCAGGCAAACAGCCACACACATACATAAAAATCAAATATTTCTTACATGCCATTTTTGTTAGCTGTTGTGGTATACACTTTTAATCCCTCAGAGGCAGAGGCAGAAGGACCTCTGTCTCAAAACAACAAAACTATTTAAGTAACTATAAAAACATGAAAGACTCAAGAACAACTATGCCAATGGATGTAAAGACAGTCTATAGAAAAGCATGAAACGCCGGGAGGTGGCGCACGCCTTTAATCCCAGCACTTGGGAGGCAGATGCAGGTGGATTTCTGAGTTTGAGGCCAGCCTGGTCTACAGAGTAAGTTCCAGGACAGCCAGAACCAGAGCTATACAGAGAAACCCTGTCTCAAAAAAAAAAACAAAAAAGAAAAAAAGAAAAGCATAAAAGCATGAAACACTGCATAGAAATTAAAGATCCACACTGTGGAAAGCAGCCGAATCTGGGTAAGAAAAGCCAGGACTATCAACCGATAAACACTTGGCAGATTAATCTACGGGCTCACTGTAATCCCCACCAGATTGCCGATGGGAATCCTAACAAAGTGAAATGTCAGAAGGGCCTAGAATTCATGCATGAGCTCAAAAGGCAGAGACTCAGGGCTGAGGCACGCACGGCTCAGGGCTTCAAGCACTCGCGGTGGAAGGGTGGGGGACCTGAGTGTAGATCCCCAGGACGCACACAGAAGCCATTCACACACATAATGTGAGCCTCTGTGAACTCCTGTGAAGCATATGGGCCAGGGGCCTAAGGCGCACTGCAGACAAACAGGGCCAAGATGAGGAGTGACACCAGAGGCAGTCCCAGGACCTCCACATGCACGCTCCTCATTCACACGAATAAACGCACCCTAAACCTATGCCTACGTACTGCAAATAAAAATAAACAATGTCGACTCATCAAAACAACCTAGAAAAGACACCAAGACAGAACCGAACAGCACTTTGTCTTCAGACCTCATTACTGAACTACAATCCCCAGAACGGTGTGGCACTGGCCAGAGAAACAGCAGAATCCCAAAGCAAACCTGCCCTATGAGGGCATCTGAGAACTAGCTGAGATAGAATCAATGCATCCGCCAAGGAGGAAGAACCTTCCCAAGAGGCTGCGAGGAGGGGAAGGCACTTGGCCGTGACGTCACTCCAGCGAAATCACTGCAAAGGCTTCACAGTGCGGAGCACTAACATTGGGGGGCAGCAAGAACACAGCTGTGACTCCGGATTAGTCAAAGAGCCGTTTGCAGAGCCTGCGTGTGTCTGTGAGCAGAAGGCCAGAGCATGACATCGGGTCCCCTCTCTGTCACTTTGCCCCTTATCCTCTTGACATGGGGTTTCTCACTGAACCTGAAGCTGGGCTGGCAGCCAGCATACCCCACCACCATCTCAGTGACAGGGGACAGACATGTATGGGGTACGCCTGGCTCTCTACACTGGTGCTGGGAATTCGAACTCAGGTCCTCATGATTTCCCGAAAGGCAACTGAACTCAGCCTGGGGGGAATGAGGTTGGCGGAGGGAAGTCTCTGTAACTTTGGTTTAGAAAAAATATGGGCCCATGGAATGGTGGCGCACGCCTTTAATCCCAGCACCCGGGAGGCAGAGGCAGGCGGACCTCTGTGAGTTCAAGGCCAGCCTGGTCTACAGATCGAGTTTCAGGACAGCCAGGGCTACGCAAAGAAACCCTGTCTAGAAAAACATACAAAACAAAACAACTCCATATATATATTTGTTTTTTCTAGACAGGGTTTCTTTGCGTAGCCCTGGCTGTCCTGGAACTCACTCTGTAGACCAGGCTGTCCTCGAACTCAGAAATCCGCCTGCCTCTGCCTTCCGAGTGCTGGGATTAAAGGAAGGAAAGGGGCAGGAGGAGAAATGCTGTAATTAAATTGCAGTCTCAGAATAACAGCAAAAGACACATTACTAAAAGCAGACTGGGGGAGGGGAAATGAGTTCTCCTGGTGACATGAAAAAGATCTGCTGGCTCTTTGAAAACTGTCAAGAGATGGAGAGGTGAAGGAGCAGCCACACCCACAGGAGACCGATGTGACGAAAGCCTGGCTGGAGCTCAGCAATACAGCAAAGAACACAGGATGAAAATAGGCCAAGCGGCAGATGCTTGCCCAAAGAGCCCCCTAAGTCACGGAGCTGCAAAGGGCCCAGAGCATGTCTCTGCATTTTGGTGTGTGTGTGTGTGTGTGTGTGTGTGTGTGTGTGTGTGTGTGTGTCCCCGCACGTCCATGTGTGTACATGTGTGTGTGGAGCTCAGAGGACATCACCCTCAGGCCCCATCCACCTTGGTTTTGACTTTTGAACCAGGGTCTCACTATGTAGCCCAGGCCAGTCTCAAACTCAGAGTGCCTCTGCCTGCTAAGTGCTGGGATTAAAGGTGTGTGCCACCACATCTAACTTCTTCCACCTCTATTTGTTTTGTTTTGTTTTATTTTATTTTTGGTTTTTTCAAGACAGGGTTTCTCTGTATGGTCCTGACTGTCCTGAAATTCAGCTCACAGAAATCCACCTGCCTCTGCCTCAAAGTGCTGGGATCAAATGCATATACCATCACTGCCCAGCCTGATCTTTTTTTTTTTTTTGGTTTTTCGAGACAGGGTTTCTCTGTGTAGCCCTGGCTGTCCTGGAACTCACTCTGTAGACCAGGCTGGCCTCGAACTCAGAAATCCGCCTGCCTCTGCCTGCTAAGTGCTGGGATTAAAGGTGTGAGCCACCACATCTAACTATTAATTTTTATGTCAGTGGGGTTTCCTCTGCTTGTGGACGTTGTACATCGTGGTGCGCACTAGGCTCCGCACCACGATGTACAACGTCCACAAGCAGGGTCAGGGAGGTCAAGGGAATTCCTCTGTCTCCCCTCCTCGGTGCTGGGATTACAAGAACACACAACCACTCTTGGCTTTTTTTCTTTTTGATTTTTCAAGACAGGGTTTCTCTGTGTAGCCTTGGCTGGCCTGGAACTCACAGAGATCCACTTGCCTCTGCCTCCTGAGTGCTGGGACTGAAGGCCTGCTCCACCATCGCCTGGCTCACTCCTGGGTTGTGTTTTTTTTTGTTTTTTTGTTTGTTTGTTTTTGTTTTTGTTTTTTTTTTTGGTTTTTCGAGTCTCTGTGTAGTCCTGGCTGTCCTGGAACTCACTTTGTAGACCAGGCTGGCCTCGAACTCAGAAATCCNCCTGCCTCTGCCTCCCAAGTGCTGGGATTAAAGGCGTGCGCCACCACTGCCCGGCTCCTGGTTTTTTTAATATGGGTTCTGGGGACCCAAATCAGGTCCGAATGCTTGCACCTCATGGGCTTAACTAACTGAGTCATCTCCCCAGCCCCCGAGGGTGTCCTAAGATCATAAAAATGATCGGCAGCTGAACCGTGACCGTAGTCACTTCCTCCAGCTGGACAGGACGGATTCACTGCAGTGTGTTCTGTCCCAGCAAGGGCCCCCCATGGGGGCTGCCGGAACACATAGCCTCCCGCATTCCTTGCCACCAGCCCAGGGCAGCCAGCTTGTCCAGATGCTGGCCCTAGGGTCAAGTCACAGCACAGGCTTTCTTGGAAGAAGTGCTACTGATGTGACCAGTAGGTCATGTGCCACTTGCCTGGAGACCCAGGCTGTTCCGATACAGCATCCGCAAGTCTTTTAGATAAAGCCGACACCCTCCTCCTCAGCCCTTCCTCCACCACATATGATGGATATTCACTGGAGTCCAACACTGAATCACACCTCACTCCATCTCCGTGCAACCTCCGTGTGCACTGGTGTGTGTGCATGTGTGTAGATATGTGTATGGTACATACCCGTGTGCATGTTTGTGCCTGTGTGTACGGTACATGCCTGTGTACATGTTTGTGCATGTAGAGTCCAAAAGCTGATGCCAAGTGTCTTTCTCAATCACTCCACCATATTGACAGTGTCTCTCAGTGAATATGGAGTCCACCAATCCAGCTAGCTGGCCAGCAAGACCTGTTATTTTACTTGGGTTCTGGGATCTGGTCAGGCCCTCCTGCCTGGCTAGCAAGCCTTTCACCAGCTAAACCTTCCCCCCACAGCCATCATACCCTTTTAAAGTGAAATCCTGTCTGTGGTTCAGTTTAACGGAATAAAGCAAAGATAACTCAGGGTCAGATACCTGCCTGGGGTCACATTGTGGTAGATCTGGGACTTGAATACCAGAAAACCGTCTTCCAGAACCTAACTCTGCCCTTGAGTCACCTTCCCGGTACCTGCGGCTGGTCCTATAGGAACGGGGAAAGACGACTGAGACCCTGCGGAAGAAGCAATTCCCTAACTGAGTCAGTCCTTTGGCCTAGTTACCTGGAAAGAGTTTCTCTCAGCCATGACCTCACAGGGGCCTGTAAAGGCCACCAGCACCTGGTCAAAAGGCAGAAGAGCTCTTGTTTCAGTTCTGACAAGAGCCGATGGCAGAGTTGGGTGACCCCAAACCTCCGAATTCTCGTCACCTTGAAGAGTCTAGCCAGGACCCCCTGGGGTACCCAGAACCCCAGGCTTGGAATGGAAGGTGACAGGGCCCAGGATTGGACTCCAGCCTCGCCGTGCCCACTCCCTATCTTTCCCCTCAGGCAAGCCTTACCCCCCTGGCAGACAGGGCCCAGCCCAGTACAGAAACACCGGTCTCCCTCTAGTCCCCACGGTGGCGGGACTAACCACCCTGGCCTGCTGGCTCTCTAGTGGGAAGTGGGAAAAAGAAGGCAGAAGGAAGGGCTGCTCCCCAATGTCATTTGGTGTCACTCAGGGTCCCTGCTGGGGAAGCCTAAGCCCAGACAGGCCTCAATCCCAGAAAACTACATTTATTTACAGTAAGGAGAGGTCACGGACGGGTAGCTGAGGTGCGGCCGGGAGCCAGCCATGGGAGGCAAGTGTGGGCAGGAAGCCAGGAGGCCTTCCTGGAGGAAGAATCTAAGCTCTAGCTGTGGAAATGGGTGGTACCGGTTAGGAGGTGTGGGGCACAGTGTTCAAGGACAGAGCTCGGCCAAGCCCGGGGCAGCAGGTGTGGCCTCCTGCCTCACCCCGTTCTGAAATCCCCTCACAGAGGCCTCCTACTGTAGGACTTGCAGCGATCCCACCCAAGGGAAACCTGGTAGGCAAACAGGTTGGCCCGGCCAGCGGCCAGCGAGGTCGGTAAGGTGGGTTCCTGCCTCCAGCACACAGTTGGCCTGCCCAAGGCTCTGCGCCAGCCATGCTTTGTCTTATAAACTGCTGTGAACATCTGAAGCACCTCCCCGGCTGGCAGGCCCTGGCTCTGTCCAAGGCCTACAAAGCCATCACAGAGCCTTGTCCCAGCCTTGGAAGCTTTCCAGCTGAAACTCTAATTGTGTTGTTAGTTTTGAGACGGGGTCCCACCATGTAGCCCAAGCTGGGCTTGAACTCACAATGCTCTTGCCTCCTTAATGGTGAGATTTCACCTGGCATGTGTGTGTGTGTGTGTGTGTGTGTCTGTCTGTCTGTCTGTCTGTCTGCATATGTGTCTCTCTGTATCTGATGGTGTCTCTCTATGTCTGTGTGTGTGTGGTATATGTGTATGTGTGTGTTTGTGCATAGTGTTTGTGTGTCTATGTGTGGGGTGTGTGTAGTATATGTGTGTGTCTGTGTGTGATGTGTATGTAGTGTGTATGTGTGTATGGTATGTGTATCTGTGTATGGTGTTTGTGTGTCTATGTGTGCTTTGGTATATGAGTGTGTGTGTGTGTGTGTGTGTGTGTGTGTGTGTCTGTCTGTCTGTCTGTCTGTCTGTCTGTCTGTTTGCATGTCTGTCTCTGTATCTTCTGGTGTCTATGTCTGTGTGTGTAGTATGTGTGTGTGTCTGGTGTGTGTGTATATGTGGTATATGTGTGTGCAGTGTGTGTGTATAATGTATGTGTAGTGTGTGTGTCTATGGTATGAGTGTCTGTGTGTCTATGCGTGGTGTGTGTGTGTATGGTATGTGTATATGTGTATGTGTGTGGTATGTGTGTGTATGTGGTATGTGTATGTGGTGTGTGTGTGTGTGTGTGTGTGTGTGTGTGGTGTGTATGTGTGTGTGTGTGTGTACTTTCACAAAGGCCAGAGGGGGACATTGAAGGTCCTGCTTGATCACTCTCTACCTTAATCCCTGAAGACAGGGTTCCTCACTAAAACTAGAGCTAACACTGGTGGCCAACACACCCCAGCGTTCCTCCTGTTCCTGGCCCCCCATTCACACACACCAAACTGGGGTTACAAGTACACAAAGCCACGCTCGACTTTGTACATGGGTGCTGGGGATTGAACCCAGATAGATCCTCATGCTTAAGCAGCAAGCATTCTTATCCATCAGCCCATCTCCCCAGCCTGAGGCTATGATTTAAAACGGCCCTGCCACCATTGTGGGTGACCCGAGGCAGCACAGCCCTGGAAGTAACTCCAGCCAGATAGCACCCAGATCGGCTCTGAAGGTGACAGCACCATGGGGTGGCTCCTGGACAACTGACTGTGTTTACCAAGTCAACC
This sequence comes from Mus pahari, assembly GCF_900095145.1. Classification (NCBI taxonomy): domain Eukaryota; kingdom Metazoa; phylum Chordata; class Mammalia; order Rodentia; family Muridae; genus Mus; species Mus pahari. The sequence goes on from NC_034612.1 coordinate 29,412,490, forward strand.
TTGGACTAACCAGGTCCCAACTACCTTGTGCCTTAGTTACTCATTGTCTGACATCTCCGTGCCCACCAGAACAAAACCCTCCAAGATCCTGGATGGGTGCCACAGAGTAGAGGGGTCAAGTTAAAACCTACGCACAAGGGCTGGAGAGATGGCTCAGTGGATAAGGGCACTGACTGCTCTTCCAGAGGTCCTGAGTTCAATTCCCAGCAACCACATGGTGGCTCACAACCATCTGTAATGAGATCTGATGCCCTCGTCTGGTGTGTCTGAAGACAGCTACAGTGCACTCATATAAATAAAATAAGTAAATCTTAAAACAAACACAAGGGCTGGAGAGATGGCTCAGCAGTTAAGAGCACTGACTGCTCTTCCAAAGTACTGAGTTCAAATCCCAGCAACCACATGGTGGCTCACAACCATCCGAAACCAGATCTGACACCCTCTTCTGGAGTGTCTGAAGACAACTACAGTGTACTTACACATAATAAATAAATAAATAAATAAATAAATAAATAAATAAATAAATAAAAAACACAAAACCTGAACGCAGACCAGTGGCTAGGTGCCAGGAGAACCGGCCAGGCCCCCTCATACCCCACGGAGGTCCTGGCTCCATTTCAGTGTGCTTTCCCCGCACTTACTGAGACCCATTGCTGCTACCTGGGCCACCCCTTAGCTGCCCAGGACCTGAGAATTCTCTGCCCGTTAGCTTAGAAACTGTTGTAGGGCCCATGCCACCCCAAGACAGGTCATAAAAGTGGCCTGGGCTAAGAGTGTTCAGGGATGTGGAACGGTGAGCCAGAGATCACAGATCAGAGGCTGAGTCCCCAGTACCCACCAACACCCTGGTTGCTCAGTCCTCACTCCTGCTGGGTCAACCACGCTGACTGCCCAAGGCCACGCCTCCTCCTCCCCCTGCCCTGCCTCTCCTGGTCCTGCCAAGGTGACTCAGCCCCTCAGTGCTTCCGGGAGCAGCTCTCCGGCACCTGAGCAGGTCAGGCGTGTTCTGGGGCTGAGCCAGGTCGGGCAGGTATGTCCCCTTGGTCAAGGCCTAGGCACGGGGTGGAGTGGAGCAGTGGACCCTATCAGTGGAATGTGACTCTGGGAGAGCCCCTGTGACTCAGCTTTTAGAGACCTTTGCTCTTCCAAAGATCAAGATGGTGGCCAGATAGCCCATCTGCTGACCAGGCTAGAGGCAGGCGGGCAGCTTCAAGCCGGAGGGTAGGCGGCTTTCAAACGAAATAGAATACAGGCGCTGGAGAGATGGCTCAGCGGTTAAGAGCACTGACTGCTTTTCTGAAGGTCCTGAGTTCAAATCCCAGCAACCACATGGTGACTCACCACCATCCGTAATGAGATCTGATTTCCTCTTCTGGAGTGTCTGGAGACAGCTACAGTGCACTCACATATAATAAATAAATGAATGGGGGCTGGTGAGATGGCTCAGTGGGTAAGAGCACCCGATTGCTCTTCCGAAGGTCCGGAGTTCAAATCCCAGCAACCACATGGGTGGCTCACAACCATCCGTAACAAGATCTGACGCCCTCTTCTGGAGTGTCTGAAGACAGCTACAGTGTACTTACATATAACTTACATAAATAAATAAATCTTTAATAAATAAATAAATAAATCTTTAAAAAAAAAAAAGAAATAGAATATGAGGGTGTCTGGAGTGGCACATATACATAGCTGCCCCCAGCAATCCACCTGCACGGCGTCCCATTTCCTGACCTACCACTGGGGTTCTTTTCCTACCCCAGCTGAATGAGATGCTGCCGATTCCCACAGTGAGGCTGTGCTTCCTATAGAATTTGCACTCGGTCAGCTCCAGGGCCCTAGACGCTGGAGGGCCTGACTCTTCTAGGCAAGGCTCCTACCCACAAGTGGAACTCCCCATCTCCTCGCCCTTGTGCCTCCCCTCCCATTCAGATGAAGACACCATGCTTGCCTCCCCGCAGTCCCTACCCTGACACTCCTCTTCCCTGGGTTCCCACTGCCACAGGGGCTCAGGCTCCCTGCTCTGCACTCAACTGGGCTCAAAACCTATTTTAAGAACCAGCTAGAAGTGATGGCGCCGTACAAGATTGGGTTTTAGACACCACTGTGTCTTCATGTAGTCGGTTAATTTTACCACATGCGGATTGCGCTGGGAGGGTTTTAAAAAAGCATCTACATGCTGATGCGCCCCAGTTCTGCCTCTCCTTAGAGGCACACGCAACCCTACCCACGCGTCCCAACACCCGCCCCATGTTCTGAGTGGCAGCTCTGCCCTCCAATACCATCCAGCCCAGCTACTCTCAGATTATTTATTGATGGTGGTGGGGCAATATTTATTTACTTATTTATTTTATTCTTTTTCAAGCTAAGATCTCACTTTGTAGCTCTAGCTGTCCTGGAAGTCACTCTATAGACTAGGCTGGCCTCAAACTCACAGGGATCCACTTGTTTCTGCCTTCCGAGTGCTAAGATTAAAGGCCTGAGCCACTACACCCAGCCGGTTTTAGTTTTGAGACAAAATCTCACTTTGTAACTCACACTGGCCTCAAACCCATAGCAACCCTTCTGCTTCGCAGCATCCTGAGTGCCAGGATGCAGACATATGCCACCACACCTGGATTCTTGGATGCATCCGGTCTGCAACATCAGCGGGTGACATAGTCAAAGCTGGGACCCTTCCTGGCCGCTGTGCTACATGGTTCCCACTGCTGCAGATAAAGCCAAGTCCCATGGTGGCTGTTAGCGCACCTTCAACGTATACGCTGGCCTTCTGGCTTCTCTGGCTCACAGACTCCTGAGTACAGAGTAGAACTCAGGGCTAAAATCTAGCCCTCTTTTCTACTTATTTGGAGACAGTCTCATTGAGTTGTTTAGGTTAGCCACGAGCTTGTCTGTAGCCTTGCTGCTTAGGGTTGAATTTGTGATCCTCAACTTCTCAAGTATTTTTCAAGGGCTATCGGCCCCTGACACCAGCTACAAACCACACAGAAGGTACGGACTCTGGGTCAGTTTGTGCACCATCCATCGCTTTTCTAATCTGTGCCCTCCCTGTGAACATCATTTCCTGTTCCCAAGTTCAAGCCCCCGGAGTCATCTGCAACCGTGACAACGCTTGAGCCAGCACTCCCTGGGAGCATCTCTATAGTCCTCCCTATAGGTAGAGTGCTCCCAGAACCATGTATTAGTGCTCTATGGGGGGGACTCTTCAAAGACCATCTTTAATAGCTGTGCATGGTGGTGCAGGCCTGTTATCCCAGCACTCAGAAGACTAAAGAGGAAGCAAGGCAAGCTCCAGCCAGCCAGGGGTTCCTAGTGACATCCTGTCTTAAAAAACAGGCCTGAGGCCATAGCTGGTGGTCGAGGACTTGCCTAACATGCACGGTGCCAATGGTTCCGTTCCCAGCACTGCATAAAACAAGGATGCTGGTGCACGCCTATAATCCCAGCACCCGGGAGGGAGGTGCCAGCAGGAGGGTGAGAAGTTCAAGATCACCCTTAGCTACACAGTGAGTTCCAAGCCAGCCTGAGCTACATGAGACTTTGTCTATGAATAAATAAAGGCAAGGCGGGTGAGGTGGCCCCAAGGTAATGGCATCTACTGACAAACTTGATCCGAACTTGATCCCTGTGACCCACAAGGGAGAAAACAGATGACCACCTCTTGCAAGTTGTCCTCTGACCTCTACGTGTGTGCTATGACATGCGTACCCATGTACACACACAAAATAATGAGTTATAAAAAAAAATGCAATGCAACTGGCTGTTAAATTTGGACCATCCTACATCTCTGCCGTGTTGTTCCAGAACCTTTTTCTTGTTCTTTATCTCTCTGAATCAGGTCAGGCGCCTCTGCCAGCTTGCCCAGTGGTCGTGTCCCTCCCTAGCTTCTGTTAGATACTGTGGGGGTACTATCAGGGTGTTGGCTCCCCCTGCTCCCTACCAACTATGTGGCAGTAGCCGTCCACCATAGCAAGCTCCTGCTGCCAACTCCACCCACCTTCTGCCAGCTTCTGTGTGAGGTCCCTGACTGCCTCAGTGGGGCCTGGGCACTGCACGCGTGCATGGAGCTGGGGGTGTGGGGTGGGGAAACTGATCAAAGGCTCCATCCGAGAAAGGTTCAGCTCCCTCTCCTACTGTGAGCAGCACGTGGCTTCCACACCCATAGTCACACTTCTCAGACCTTCAAGCCACGCTGCACCAGGCCACCCTCTGCCACCCTTGGATGACCTCCCTGCCTGGTGCCAAGAAAGAACTTGCCAAATGACACTAAATCCAAAGTTGTCAGTGGCCTAAGTGTCAGGGGTTTGAGATGCTGTCATGGGCATTTAAGATGCATGTGGGTGGGGTCATGATGCCTGTACACAGAGAGAAGCCTGTGGGTCTTGTGGTTGGCCCAGCAACCCAAAGGGTCCACTCTGGGAAAACCCCAGGCAGCAGGCACAACAGTATACCTCAGGGACGGAGGGCTGGGGACACTGCTTAGTTCCTAAACAGTGATTCTCAGTCTCCCTAGTGCCATGACCCTCACGTGGTGACCCCCAACCACAAAGTTATTGAATTGCTACTCTACAACTGTAATTTTGCTACAGTTATGAATTGTAATGTAAGTATTTGATATGCAGCCCACAAAGAGGTGAGGACTCACAGCTTGAGAAACACTGATTTAGGTAGAAGGGAGGACTAGTCAGAGCTGAGGCAGAGGGACAGGCCTCCTCCAATCCTGAACCCTGAGTGCAGACTGGCCACCAGCACTGTCCCACCCAGGGACAGTGGAGCTTTAGCAATCAACATTGTCCCACACAGGTGAATGGCTAACGACAATATGGACACCATAGTGTAGAATACTACTCTGCTCTAAAGAAGCAAACATTCTGGCACCTGCTCTAGCACTGCTGAGCCTTGCCGTCACATGAACAAGCGAATCGAGCCAGACCCCGACCAGAAAGATGTGGTGTGAGTCTACTCAGAGAAGACTCCTGGAGGGTCCGGTCGATCCCCTGGGAAACCAAGCAGAATGGTGGGTCTCAGGAACAGGGAAGTGGAGGGGCAGCTAGTGCTTAATGTATAAAAGGGGTTCAGCGGAGAAAAATGAGGGCGTCTTGGTAGTGGATGCTGGTAACAGTTGCACAACATTGTGAATATGCTTCATGTCTCCAAACGGCATGCTGAAAATAGTTAAGATGGGGGCTGGAGAAATGGCTCAGTGTTTAGGAGTATCGGCTGCTCTTCCAGAGGACATGGTTTTCATTCCCAGCACCCACCTGGAAGTTTATAATTGCAAACTCCAGTTCTAGGAGATCTGACACAGACACAAACACAGGCAAAACACCAACCAATGTTCATAAAATAGAAATGAATATGTTATTAAAAAATAGAATAGTATGTCTGTACATATACACACATATACATTTTGTCATATTCACACATATGCAACACACACACACACACACACACACACACACACACACACCAAGTAGGCTTGGTGGTTCATGCCTATAATCTCACCTACTTGGGAAAACAAGCCAAGAACATTACAGCTAAGCTGTAAAGCAAATTGGTTGCCGGGACAGGACAGTCTCAAAATAAAAAGTTTAAAGAAAGAGTTACAAATATAAGTTAGTGATAGATCCCTTGCCTAGAATGCCACAGTGATGGGCTGGAGGTGTGGCTCCATAAAGGCCCTGCCTAGAATTCCCCAGTGAGGGGCTGGGGTGTGGCTCAGTGATAGAGGCACTGCCTAGAATCCCCCAGTGAGGGGCTGGGGTGTGGCTCAGTGGTAGAGCCCCTGCCTAGAATCCCCCAGTGAGGGGCTGGGGTGTGGCTCAGTG